>NW_026889781.1:7172500-7620000 GCF_033153115.1 Saccostrea echinata
ATTACAATGTTACATGTTTAATCTGAAGTTTATAACCATTTGTAAAGAAAGAAATTCGGATCGTTATGAAATTCAGACCGCACGCATTTTTTTTTTTCGTCAAAATCCTATGCTCACCTAGGCAATTTTCCTCATTCTTCAACGTTCCTGCAGACACAGATGGTAAACACATTACACAGGATCTCAGATATTGCTACAAAGATACTAATTCCTATAAATATATTACAGTACTTTTTTGTAGTCTTAAGTCCCTGAATATTATCCCTTCCTCCTTATGTTGCTTTGATGTGTTGGGTTTTCAGCACAATTTATAGAAATTCATCAAGTAGTCACTGACATAGCCCAGGTTAATGATCTGGAAAAGTTTGGCAGCATACAGTCTTTCTTGAATTAGACCGACCGCAGGTCAGAGGACTTCATTTCCAATATAAACGTTACTATACTTGTAAATAAAGTTCTCAATCGCAAAAAAGCCCTTTTTTTTCAATTAATATCTTAACCTGTTTGGGGTTTCATTGCAGTCTATAGGACTTCATCTATGTTATATAAGGCAGAATCTAGCATGATCACCAAGAACATGTTTGGCACCATTCTTCTTTGAAATTGACTTTGGACAGATGAAGGACACATTTCACAGGATCTTAAGTATTGCCACCACGAAACTTATTCCAATGCAGATATCCCTGTACTTGAAATAAAAGTCATAATCTTTAATAAATTCCTTTTATTCAATTGACCTAATCTATGTTGTAATCGGCAGAGTCAATTAAGAGTCCAGCTTGATGATTTTGTGAAGTTGGCAGTCTTTTTGTTTTCTTGTCTTCTTGCTTCTTAGATACACTGTACACAAATGGAGAACACAATTAATAGACTCTCAAATATAGTTACCAAGAAAGATATTACTGTACTTTTTAATAGATTCTTAAATCGCTGAGTAAATCCTATATTTCATTTGCTGGTTTTATTATGGTTTTGGGTTTCAGCAATGTCCACAGGATTTTGTTTCAGATGTAATTGGCAGAGTCCAGCTTGATGATCTTAAGAGAGCAGGCAGTATTTTCCCTTTCCAATTCTTCTTGAATTTGACTGTAAACATACGGAGAACATAGTATATAAAATATTTTTTTTTTTCGAAAATACTAAATACAATAAAAATAATAGTTCTTCGTGCAAATACATGTCTTCTTTAAATTGTTGCTTAAATATGTTTTGTTTCTGTAGTCTTTAGGAATATTTTCATAAGTAGTTGGCATAAGATCTTGAGAAGTTCCACAACCCTTTAAGTTAACAGGTGTCCCTAAACTGACTATACCTAGGTGGCAAACACAATATTCAGAATCTTAAAAATGAATAAATAGAATGAAGATATTACGGTGCCTTTGATAAAATCTTCAATCGCTGAATATCATCCTTTCTTTCAGTTGATATTTGAATCTGTTGAGCTTTCAACGCAGTCTATAGGACTTCATCTGGTTGTAATTGGCAAAGTCCAGCTTGATGATTTTTGAAAAGTTCGGCAGCATTTTCTCGTCAGAATGTTCTTGAATTTTACGATTCACACATGGACGAACAACACAATGTGTAGTATCGTAAAATTATTAACTGTGGGAAAATTATTAACCAATAACCCATACTGAAGCTTTGTTTTGATGTTGGATAGAAAAAAATAATGAAAAATAATTTGATTTTAATTCTTGTAATGCATTGGGAGATATAAAGCTTCTAAGCAAAAAGAATTACGCGTTTTCTAAATGCGTCTCGAAAGAAGATATCACAATTTTTTTGGTGACAATTCTCTTTAATCGACTCTCCTCCCTATTTTTCAGTTGTTGAAAAACTTACCAAAAATGAGCCAGTGTCAATCAATAAGACAGTTCTGGTAAGTTAAAAATCCATGCAGTAACAAAATTTTGATTTTTAGAAACGCTGTTGGGATCCACCGAAAAAAGTTCTTTTGTAATACATTTTCTATGTTTTAAATAGCCACTGGTATATGCCCTTTAAAATGGACAAGAGAATATAGTATTAAAATTAATCGTGTATTTCTGCTTCTCGGGCAATGAATATTCGTTTGTGGTTGCAATTGAGAAATTATTAAAAAGAAAAGTTGCGAATGTCGAATGTTCTGGAAAATCTCAATTCCATGCAGCAACGGAAAAAGGGATTTTTACAGATGGTAAAGAAAATGGGCGAACAAGCTGAGAAAAAAAAATGTCTATGGTTTGACAAATAAGAGAGTGAAAAATTAAATCTCAACTATAAAACAATTTCCTTTGATATTTCAGTTAACATTAATGGACACTTTATGTAAGATCTCAAAAATTTGCAACAATCTCACAAGTTTCAAAATCATTTGTCTATGAAATAACATGCACACACCAAAGAGGAGATTTGGAAGTATATCTTCAAAATAATCATGTTTAAAAACTTACGTTTTCGCTGAACAAAAAGAATGGAGCATTGGCCCACTCTACCTCTTAAAAGTACACTTTTATGATACTAAATCTGTATCTTCCGAGAAATATTTGAAGTCCAAATATTCAAGGGTTATATCGCAAGCAAGTTTTATAAATCGGTACCTGTTATGAGCTGCCTGGTGTAGTATTACTGTGTCTGTATCTATGGAATAAAAATATCCTGAAACTCAGGATTTTTATCGCTAGGCTTCAACCCCCTCCCTCCCCCCCCCCTCCCATAGAAAAAAAAATCTTCTTCTTTTTTTTTTTTTTTTAACCATCGAATAGTTTTTGCTAAAGGAGTGTTTCCGGAGAGAAGTTTTGTTTGTCATACTTTCATATTTCATACTTTTCAATAATTAAAACTTTGCTGTACTTAGTCACACACTGAATTTGATTTTTACACATTTGAAGCTATAGGCATTTTGCACGCCCTTTTTCGTGTACCTTCTTGATCCAGAATACTTTTTGCTATGTCTCTGATATGCAAAATGTGAACTAGGATAAAGCATTAAAAGAAGTTTCGAATTTTGAACAAAGTGATATATACGCCTTAAAAGAAAATTCTAAATCCTGACTGATTTCTTTTTAGAAAGAAGATTTTGAAAATATTCAGAAAAATAATTACAATCAGTATATATAGTGAACTATATCAGCAAACGTTTTATAACTGCAGTTAGTAAATGTAATAAAACATTGAAAGAAAATGATTTATGAATGAGAAAAGTAATATTTGGAGTGATTTATCAAGAGCTTTAAACATGCACAAAAGCGCTCCTACATGTTACCAAAAGATTATTGACAAAGGTGTTGTTATTGATAAATGCGATGCTTTTGGCAATTCTCCTCTCAATAAAGCAGTTAAATCTACATTCCAGCCGATACAAAAAATAATGATTAGCCATATAGCCAGCTGCATCAACGTTAAACAAGGAACCTTCTTACATTAGGAAAAACAATCATTTCGTTCAATCATCAAACATGGTTAAGATATTAAGTGATATGATAAAATTAATGAATAATGCCTGCTTTGTACACCTTAAATTAATCTTCTAAAAACAAAATAAGGATTATGCTATTAAATGTTTTGCAGATATGAATCAATTAAAAAAAATATTATGTTGAGTTGGTTCTTAGTCCCCCATCTAATTTTCTTAGTTTTGCAAACAGTTTGAGAAGAAATGCTGCAGAGAGCCTAATTGTTAAAATCGAAGCTAAGTCCCCATTTTTATAGCCTTGTGATAATGGAAATATACAGTAATATACATATAAAGGAATGTCACAACCACTGTAAAATCTTTAGAAATCGAACGTTATCAACAAAATTTTATGTACTTATACCTCGATCTATGTTATTTGCTGCCTTTTTTTCAGCTATAGGTATGGCTATTTGAAAATACTAAGAAAGAAACGTAACGTTGTAAATACCCAGCCAACTTCTGCTAAAATGTTTGCTTTGTGTTGTTTTATTACAAATATCTAAACTGTTCCATATTCATTTCCATATTCATTCCACTGTTTGAATTTCTCCTCATGTAGTGTCAGATTCAAAAGTAAGTTTCTATAAAGGTTTACTAATTCTCCATCCACTTTCTTTTGACTTGCATCGGTGTTTTGACTTTGATTTACAAAGGTATTTTATGCATTTTTTTTTCTATTTTATAAAGTTTATTATTAACCTTTTTTTGTGAAAGTGTTTTTCATGAAGTCTTGATCTTTAATTAGGTCATCAAGATTTCAACACTACAATAGAGGAAGAAAATATGGTGCGGGCGATCTGTCAACCTTTAACCTCACTTGCTCTTAAATCTGACGAAATACAGGATTTACATGAATACGCAACGATATGCATATAGAAATGGAATTTTGACAGCTCGAATTATTTAAAAAAAAAAAGAAAAAAAAATTAAAGCAAGACCCTCCATTATGGAATTCCATATATGACAGCCAACTGCTACTGCCAACTGTTCACTGCTTAATGCCAACTGCCACTGCTCATAGATAGTATTGCCTGTTTTGTTATTTTTAATATCTTTAACACACATGCTTAATTGAAGAAACCCTTTGATAGATTACAATAATAACAAAATTGGCGGATTCAGGAATTTTTTAAACGGTAAATGCAGGAAAGGAAATAGGAGTAAAGAGTATTTCCTCTTAAATACAAAACATCTAATTCCCACATTTCCTTGCAGGCAAATAACTCAGTAGATTTTTCGACCGAGGAGAGGGATATTATAAAGGCTTATATAATTCAGAAAAATTGGGGGGGGGGGGGGGGCAAACTTTTAGTAGGATCTTGGGTAATATTTGTTTTTATATGCATTTATATCAGAAATACTAATAAAAATCATAAAGACCTTTCACTGTATATCAAAACAGTTGATCTCAGGCAAGGAAGCAATTTCAGTGCGTGGAAAGGGGTTGGGGGTGGGGGGCACAACCCAACATATAATTCCCTTGACAAGGAATAAAAAAAAAGTCACAAGGGTCCTTATTGAGAGAGCACTACTGTATAGTATCTGTTGGAAATTTAGTGGGTAACAACCCCCCTCCCCCCCCCCCCCACACCACCACCACCACGAATATATTTACAAATTTAACATTAGCCATTAAAACGATTTACATAAGACACATATAAAAATTCCCAAATAGAGGTACTTTTCCTAGGGGGTAAAAAGAAACACCGAAAGATATTGCTAGATATTTTACAATAGGCAAAAGTTATGTTATTATAATTTTCAGTATTATTTCTAGTATAAATATATATACCAACAAATGTTACTCAAGACCCCACTAAAAGTTTGTTCTTTTGTCGTATGTGAACCCCCCCCCCCCAACCCCCCTCCTGCATGAAAAAAGCTACCGAATCATATGCCTCCAAGGAAATGCAAAAATTAAATGTTTTGTTTTTAAGATGACTTCTTCCCATTTACTCCTTCCTCGCCTTTACAGTTTAAAATTCCTAAATCTGCCAAATTTTGTTATTATGTTGTAAGAACTACGCACGCTAACTCTCGATTCCCGCCTACATTTTCCACCTATTAATTCAGTTTAAAATGGCAATTTGGACATTAAAACTTGTTTGAATGCAAAGAAAAGTTCATTAGTATTAAGTACTAGTTTTAAAAACCAGTGACAAAAAGTTAATTGCTTTTATTTATAACTCCTTTCATAAGGGGTAGAAAATTTTTTCAATTGAAATAAGGCTGAAAGGTTCACCAGATTTTCAAATACTCATGGAAATGGATAAATGATTCTTAAATCTCACCGTATGTTTAACTTATGTAAAATTCAACATATCAGATTGATAAAGTACATTTTTTATTTGAAGTTGATAATAAAACGACTATTTTCCTGTTTTTTAGTCTTTAAACACGTGTCCCTCCTGCAACCCCCCCCCCCCCCCGTGAGAC
The DNA here is from genome assembly GCF_033153115.1 of Saccostrea echinata. Lineage (NCBI taxonomy): Eukaryota > Metazoa > Mollusca > Bivalvia > Ostreida > Ostreidae > Saccostrea > Saccostrea echinata. The sequence goes on from NW_026889781.1 coordinate 7,178,373, forward strand.
AACAAAACCTTTGGCAATGAATCTGTGAAATAACGTTTACAATTCATACCAAAGGAAAAAGGATTTGTTCTTTCGCGGGAGAAGATGTTTTGAAAATAAATTTATGTTTTCCGTTAATTTCTATAGTGAAAAATGTTCTCCAGTTAAAGACATATCTCTTTGTTTTCCCAAATACATGTAAGTTATGTTTTATGAAAATCCATATAAATATAAATGTGGATAATTATTCAAATATGTGTGGCAGTTGGCAGTAAGCAGTTGGCAATAAGCAGTGAGCAGTTGGCTGTAAGCTGTTAGCTGTCGTATATGGAATTCAATACTCCGTTGCAAGTAAAAAGTAAAGAAAATTATAAAAAAAAAATGAAAATTAAGAAGTATGTGAGAGGTTTAAAAGACTTGTGGATGAAATGTAAATGAGTGCCGAAAAGTAACGTCAAAAAGACATCGGCAAAGTTGCTGTCACGCGAAACCGAATACTGCGTTTATATCAATATTTCAGGGAGTTTTATAAATATCGGATTAAAATATTTGACATCAATTTACAAAAATATTTTATGCCACTTTTTATCTTTACAAAGTTTACTTCCTTTATTCGTAGTAAAAGTTTCTGACATCAGGTGTTGATAATTAATCAGGTCTTTAATGTTTTCAACAATTCACCAGAGGAAGAAAAAAGTGAGTGGGCAATCAAATACCTTTGTCTCAATTACTTTTGAATCCAACAAATTACAAATTTTACGCACAACGATATAAATATAAAAATGGACTTTGGACAATTCAATTAATTAAAACAAAGACAACTTAAAGTAAGACCCTCTTTAGCAAGACATTGTAAAGATAACTTAAAACATGAGAATTGGAACGCATGTGAGAGGTTTAATATATTGTGGATGAACTGAAGATGAGTGTCGACAATTTACGTAAAAAGACGTCGGTAGCCATGTTGTCGGTTGGCAATGGACGAGACCTAGTCTCTTTTTTATCTTAAAATTTCATAAAGTATTATAATAATTTGAATAAAAATATTTAGGCAACAGTCAACCCGAATGGATGTTCAAATAACTATGTAAAATTGTGTTGTTGATTTCCAACTATAAAGGGTTTTACAGCAGTTGTAACATTACTGTACGATCAACCTCGTAGATACGGAGGAAGCATTGATATAGAAGCTGTTATTTGTCCTGATTGCATAACGCTACAGCAATAGGGATGATACGTAAAGGAGGGAAGACATAACTTTTCCTGAAAATGGACAAAGATATATATAAAGTATGAATATGTTACCGTGCTACATTGTAAATGAACACCATGATCATCTCCAAATTTAATACATTTTTTGTCAATTATTAATTTTCTTACTTAGGGCATGATTCCAGAGCAAGTACCTTTTTTTTCTTTGGTCGGGAGGGGGGGGGGGGCTTTTTATGTGTAAACGTTACCCTTGAATGTTTCCATACTCACAAGTCTGAAAAAGGGGACTTCCTCTTTCATTGATTTTCCTAATCTGTCCGGAACTTCTAATCAAGCTCTTTGCAACAATGCCAAAATGCAAATTTCTTTATCATTGCAAATAGAGAGGAAGCATTTTTGATTTCATGATCCTCAACGAGCATTGTTGTTGATATTAATATGTGGGATAAACAGAGGATATTCAGTGTTTTTGTACTTGGATATGGAAACCATTTTATGGATGGGGTAGGGTTTTCTTATATTTTTTTAAGCGCTACAACATATGAATAAAATTATACGAAAATAATTATGTCTCACGACTGAAGAACATTTCATATCCAGTCATGTCCTTTCCTCCAATTACTGTCTCCATATTAAATTCTAAAATAAATAAATCCCTGTGAAAATCGGGCCATTCCAATGATAAAAATGAAATAAGCTATATATGTTTGAACACCTGGCCCACTTCGATTATATATAATTACGTCACTTTCCATGTTAAATGCAATATTGTATGTGAATTAATATCCCTTTACACGAAATAATTAAAGGAGCGGTTGTAAGATATTTTTAAAGTAAACATGTAGTTTAAAAACAATTTGAAGAAACTCTGTCTGTTTTTGAGTTTGTCTGAATTATTTATTTATTCTAGGTTTTTTTTTTTTTTTTTTTTTTTTTTTTTTTTGTTTTTTTTTTTTTATTTAAATGTAACTGAAAGATGTTTGTAGTATCAAATTTGCTTTAGCATATTATGAAACTGGTTAACTGTTACCTTTATGCAATTAAGATAGTCTGTAACAGTTTCCTCAATGTATGTGTAACCTAGATAAATGCTGATTTTTATTAGGCATAAAAATGACTTGTATGTTTATCAAAAATATATCACTTTTTTATTACAGATGAATGAATTGTTTTTATCCTTGCAAGGTGTTTAATGACACGTTTTCTTGTTAGAATTTTCTGTTAAAACATGTTTTTATATTGTTTTTCTTTTTATAAATGGCAACATTTTTGTGATTTGTTAGCTCTCTGTTAAGATGTTGAATAAATTATACGTACAATATATAGTGAAAGGAAAAAGAAACGCAGGGTAGCATAATATGCGAAAATTTTTTGACTGTATAACCGAACATTATGAAAATTGGTCAGAGGGATATTTTTGTTACTCTGCATTTAAATCAGTGTTCAGAACTACTCAACCGTGAAATGCCGAAAACACGTGCATATCAATGGCGACATGTTTTTCAACACACCCCGTAGTACCATTTGCTTAACTTAAGTTATACACATCGTTTTTCGATATTTACAGTCGATTTGCATTTCTTGAAATCTAGGTACGGTTGACGGAAGTACCATGGGGTCTGGCTATTGCATTGCCTAAGTAAGGACAAAGGCAACGACAGGTTTCTGTGCAGTTTGTTCTGAATTTCTCCAATCTTACCTGTGCTCAGAGAGGGCGTAGAAAGGTTTCCAGCCAACCGCCACGTCAAGATCGGGCTATTCATCCTGCAACATGTATAATCACTATCACATTACTCTAAAACTGTTATTAATACAACAGGCTATCATAATCGTTACATTCATCCCAAAACTGAAGGAAATCGATAGCGCAATTTTAGTCTGTGAGCTCATCAACGTTACGCAAGTGTTCCTTTAACTCGTTTGCCTATTTTTTTTTAATGTTCAACCCCCCTCCCCCCTTTTCCAATGCTGCCAGGGTTTGTCAAGATTTTCTCGCAAACAATCACATTGGTATCCGTCAAGTCCATCTTTTTCGCATCAAACGTCTGTGGGACTACTTTGACGACAGGGTTTAAAATGTCCAAGCTGGTCTTAATCAACTAAGGGCTGCCTTCTTGGAAGGGTTGAATAATGTCCCTATTAGATGGATAAACACACTGATGAACTCCATTCATAGGAGAATCAAGTGCAGGAAAATTATTGTCTTGGAACATCCATGGGTTTATACTGAAGATTATGACAAAAACGTGCCACAAATTACTGTCCAGATGTGTAATGTACTTATCTGTTTTAAATTCCCATCCACTGTATCACTATATCCACAACAGAATAGCAGATACAGCCCCAAAACGAAACAGATAGGCAGGCTCCATGTAGGGACTGAACGTATTCAAAAGCACTCCGGTCTCCAATTTCTCCAGGGATCAGCTTTATGTCTGTCCCTGTCTGTCTCTGACATGACTTGAGTTTCATCAGAGAATATAACTGTTTTCAATTTTTTATCCAAAGACCCTGCATCTAAAATCAAAACACCACTTGTCACACTTTACTCTGTTCACTTTCGAGATGTTAAGGGTCTAGGTAACGTTTTGAGGATTATAATTTAAGAAATGCAATCGACACTGAATGATCTTTTTGTCAGTAAATTTGGCATTGATCCATTTAATTCTATTGGTAAACCATTCAAACGTTTTCTACGATTTTTCATAACCAACCTGTTCAAGACGCGATCAGACTGATCAAACGTATGTTTTTGTTGTTCTTTTCGAGAGTAATTTCCAACGATTCGCCGTAACGGAAATCTCTTTAAAAAATTGGAAACTATTTCTAATTATGACATCTTTTTTATTTATTCACACGGAATCGCCTTTGTACGGGATCACATTAAATTTATGTTTGTAATTCATTCTATGAATTGGCCATTTCCTCTTTTAAACCTAAAATTTGATATGGTTTTAGAAACCAAATAAGAATAACCATATCTATTTAACTTAATAATTTTCGCTATTGTAATTACAGAGTTTTATATTTATATTCAAGACAGTTTCCATTAACTAAGACATCAATTCCGCAGAAAGGTTGAGGACGTCCATGAAATATACGCCCAGAAATATTCATAGAAAATGAATAAAATCTTAATATTTTTTAACATAATTAGTTTTTTATAAATGTGGACTGTGGGGTTTGCATTTGTATATATAGGGTCTCTGCTGCGTTCGGTCAAAGCGACATCGCTTACATCAGCTGTTTGTCACGTGACCGGTTTAAAATTGTAACATATATGAACTTCTACAAAGATCGTAAAAGTAAAACGATATACATGTTTCTTTCCGCTATAAAATTTACTCTGTTTCCTTCTAGACAAATTTCTTAACATGAAAAGTGCTGGAAGCAACTTCCTCATGCTTGGGAATTGTGAAAAATTTAGCCGTCTCTCTATGAACTTCAGACATAGATGTAATAAGCAGTGAAATAAGATTACATTTCGGAATAAATAAACAATTCACAACCACCTCCAAGCACTTTTCAAAATAGTAAGAATAATACGCAGGTGTGTCAAGGAAGCTTGTAGATAATTTGACTTGACTAAATCAGTGATACAATATGACGCCTTAATAGGTGAGATGACGTCAATTAAAAACCGCCCAGGAAAAACCATAGATAAAATATTTGAAAAAAAAACTAAGGAAACCTGTGTCCGAACGCAAGTGTTAAGTAATGTCTAGGGGTGAATATCGGACTTATTCATAAAATAAATAAATAAAAAGATAAATAAATAAATAGTGCTACCGTGCACTGTGTGAGACTGGCTTAGAATGACCTTAACTGTATGACACTAACCTTTTATACTGGCCTTCCTATGGCCCGCATTGTATGACTACGCATAACCATTCAAACACGTTGCTATCATACAGCGTTTTCCCGCTATTCTCTGAAACGCGGGAAAACTCGAGTATAATATACACTTATAAAAATGCTTTCAACCCTCTTTTATACATAACAACAACACAACTTAGGTGTGAGCCAGACAAACTTAGAATGAAATGTTCAAAAGTAAGCAAAGATGTAAATCTTATAAATGCAAAATATTTAACAGAAATGAATGAATTATAAAATAGATGATATATAAATACACTTTGTGTGTGTGTGAGGGTGTGTGTGTGTGTGTGTGTTGTGTTCATACATAATAGCATTATATATATAAATATAGACATAATCCTAAAGAGCTGGGTACGTTAAGACCGATTTATGGCCCTGTAAAATCGGCAAAAATTTAACGCACGATTGCATTCTATCAATTGTTTCAATTAACTGTTAAGGTTTCCCTGTATGTGAAATAGGAATAAATTTTTCTCAACTCACTTGCCCTTTCATTTATATAACGTTCGAACCGGTTTAATATTCGGAATTCCCCTAATTTGGACGATTTCATCCTCTTCAAGTCTATATTTCGATATGGCCGCATCCGAGTATGTATTGGAAACTTTGCAGAAAGAACAAATACACAACGATTTTTAATATTAAAGAGAAAAAAAAAACAACCTTACAAAAGTGCGGCCACATCCGTTTTTACAAAAAAATCTAAGTAAAAAGTGCTGCATTTTTGGAGAGACGTCACCTTTTCTCCACAATAAAATCTATATTTTTAAAGAAATTAATTGTTTAATTCTATATCTGAAGGCTTAATTATTTTTTATTGTCTTTTTTATTCAATTCTGCATAAAGAAAAATACAATTATTTATGCAAATGAAAACCATATGAACCATTCTCAGTGAAATTTACTATGGGACATTACATGTAAATTAGTGAGGCAATGCATTAAAAAAATGACGTCACAAAGAGCAGTCATGTTGAAAATATGGACTTGAAACAAGTTATTCAGTCTTCGCAACTATGATAAATATTCAATCAATATTTACAGCGTGAAAAATTATTTAACGACATAAGTTGGGATGGTTCAGACAATCAATTTACATTTAATCCTACATGTACACGCGTCTCCTTCATAGTGGACATTGACTTGATCTGACTTCAAGAAAGGATTATTTTTAACATTTTTATTGAAAATCATAAGCTTTCTTAAGTATGTTTTATTCGCTTTCAATTTATATATTTCTGGGATTCATAAATGTCAAAAGACAATAGCTAATGATTGGGGCGGGGAAAGAGGGGAGGTAGATGGGAAGCTTGGCGTATAGCAGTCATTATTTGAACATTTCTTTTCAAAACTTTTTATCCTTGTCACTGTATTGTTGCAGTTTTTATTTAACAAAATTAATTATGTCAGAAAGGATTCTAGAGTTTTATCGCATAATCAGGAAGAGTTTTATATATGACTAAATACTTCTAAATCTGCCACTGCCGACCTACATTTACTTATTGAAGGTCTGCAGCTAGGAATGGGAAAGTTCTTACATGTATTTACACTTATTAATTATATATACATTTATCATGCTGATCGGAATATTGACATCAGTGTTTTCAAGTAAAATCGGGTTTAATTTATAATTTACAAGGAATTTTAAATAATTATGTTGACCAAGTTTAAAAGGATTAAAAAACGCTTTCGGCATTTTCTACGAAAATTTAAGTGAAACATGATACAATCAACCTCTTTTATTGTCTATAAATAAAGATTATCTGTTCCCAGTTCTGTAAGAAATACAAACATGATCTTGCATTACTTATGTACAAGAAACCCCCCTTTCCGCTCCGTAACCGATGCCTTAACTTTTTCTTTTTTTTTTCTCCAGAAATTGTTTTCCTAATACATTTTTAAGGCATTCCAAGTCTTGAAATGAAAAAAAAAAAGAAAAAAAAAGATTACTCTATAGATATTTATCTGTATAAAAAACGAATGTACATATTAACTACATGTACACTATTGTTAATCTTGAAGTAAGTGAGTAATTTCAAACGGATTTTATCCAGATTATCCATGAAATAATAGTAATATATTTCATAGGAAATATGTTTAGTATTCCAATAGATGTTCATCAGGGCTGGAGGAGCGTCCTGTCCAACATCACCTCTGTGAAAACGGTGCACATTATCGCTAAATTTGAAAGATTCAAGGTCCGTCTATGATGATAATCCGTTCCAGAAAAAAAAAAATAAAAGTATTTTATCATTACTACAAGGACAGATGTGCAGAATTGCGAGGGAAATGCCCCAGAGAGTTAATGTACTTAAAGGAAGTTATAAAATTATCATATCAAATATCTTACCTACAGTTGTGTAACATGTAAACATAGGGAGGAGTTCTAATGAAAATCTTTATCTATTTTAATGCAGTTTTTGTCTTAGTAAAAGACCAGGTGTATCGTCTCGCAATTCATTTCAGCAGTTTTTAGATATATTTTTAAGATTTTTTTTTTTATCAGACACTAACATGAAAAAGAAACATAATTAAGCTAGTGTTATAATCTGGGAATGGCAAGGATAACTCTATAAAGAAGCAGTGTGACGTGTTTTGCGTATTGTTCCCACAAGTAACAAAGTAACATCAGATTTCGTATAATTTGATAACTGAACTAGAAATAAAATCCCTATGTAGCTTATAAAAAGGGACGTGAAAGTGAATTTTGATTCTTCTATGTGTCGTGAGTGTTCTGTTATTCTGCATTTCGATTATTTGTATTTTGTCTCTATGTAAATAGAAGTGGGGTATGGGGGGGGGGGGGTTACTGATAATCAAGTTATACATTTAGTGTAATGAGTACCAATAAATAAAAATATACGAAGAATTTGATTTAAAACTAAATACATCCCTTTCCAATTTCCTTTGGCTCCCCACTCGACTGTGACCGTTGGTTGATCTTTTACTGATCGATATCAATGCAAGTGGCTGCTGTTTCATGCTGTATTGTTTGAAGACGACATGCTCATATTTTCATAGCTGACGCGGATAAACTCGATATGTAAATCATACGCATAATATTATATCCTTATTTTTATAACTTTTCGTTTTAGGGAATTATGCCCGTTAGAGTGTACTTAGGCTTCTGAATCCCTTCCCGAGAATTCGTTTGCATTTCCTATCGAATTCACTTCGCAGATTTAGGCATATAATTTTCGATTTTGTTAATCAAATAATTAGTATGTACATGCAAAGTACTGTGTTCGTCTCTAAAATTAAATTATTAACATTGGCTATATAAAATGTTTTGTTAATCGAAAAATGGATCTAACAAAATCGCACACCTTTTTTTTAAGCCTTCAGAGATTCACGGTTTTTATTTGAAGCAAAATTTATCAAGGTCTGTAACTCAAGTTATGATAAGGCCATTCCAAGTTTTTTTTTTTTTTTTTTTTTTTTGTTTTTTTTTTTTTTTGTTTTGTTTTTTTTTTTTTTTTTTTGGTTATGTGCAGTGTATGCGGACGGATTGGTTTTGAGGTTATGAAATTAAAAACAAACACAAATTAAAATCGATAAATACAAAGCTTTGAAACGCAAACACAAAGTTAACTCAAATTAAAATCAACAAATACGAATCTCTGAAATGCATTTAACTCTTTTGGGATTGACATCTCCTTTTTTTAAGTGGTGTAATTTTTTTTTTTTTCATTTCAATAAACTATAGTAGTTTAACTAAGTCTTAGGGCAAGGAGAGGTCTCAAATGATAATAAGAAATTCTAGAACTGTTCTGAAAATGCTGCGTTTTTCCCCTTTTGGTTTGCGTGTTTTCTGGGATAGGAAGATAGGTTTTCGAATTTAGGATGGACGCTAAACAAAGAAAAAACTTGGAATGGCCTCATCAATCAGGACTCTTATAACAGGTCTCCTCTTGTGGTTTTAACATAGAAAGTGATTGTGTTTAAGCATATTGGGATTATTCCTGGTTATTGTATTTTACATGAACATGCAGTAAGGCGGATCCACTGGAATGAATAAATAACGATCTATAAAAGAAATCCTAACATCAAAGAAAACAAAATTTAACGCAGTTCAAGACACTTCGTAACCCCGTAATAGTGAGTAATTTATACGTTTGATATCCAAAAAAAAAAAAAAAAAAAAAAAAAATAGCGCTGCCATTTGTTGGAATGGAAAAGGGTGTTGATGGCTTTTTCATTGCCAAAAATCCAATTTTGACAACTTTATATGGGACGTTCCAATTTTCTTTTTAATGGTGATTCATGTATCCTGAAAAATTTTAATGTAACTTCATAGACAATGCGGAAAATGATTGAAGAAATCATTAGGACATTTTTACATTAAAAAGTCCTAAATCTGATACGCGCACAATTTTAAAAGAAGCACTACCTTGTCTCGTCTGCATGGATGAGTTAAGCTTCATTACTTGTCTGATGAAACCGTTTGTAATAAAATTATATTTTCCTACAAATAATTATACTCCTTCCAGCTATCAAAGATACATTACGATGAATTGAAATAAAAGTTCAAAATTGTTTTCTGAAACATAAGGCAGGTTTAAGTAAATAGTTTCCGGTTCAGAGAATTTACAGATTTCTTTTAACGTAACGTTATAATCAGTAACGCCGTAATGACGTTATCACGTCAAAATTTGTAATTTCTATAGAAAACTCCCCATTTTTCGAGACCTCTGCCGGAAAAATGGTTTGTGATAATTAAAAAAATAATAAAATGATTTTGAAAGGACACATCGTAGGCCTGTTTGTAAAAAAACTGAAATCAAATTTGGAGACAGGGCCGCTCTGTTATACGTAACGTACCCAGTTCTTTTTCGAAACGGAAAGTCTGCTTTCTAGACTATCTTTCACGTATCCATCTTTGGACGAATCTGATGCCCATCTGCCGTGTTTTTTTTCCAGCATCTCTCGTTTACCTTGGAATTTGCGGCTGCCGTCGCACCTCCTGAACGCAGAGAATGTAGACCGATATTGATATTTTCGATAACGGATTTCAGTTTTGACAATATGCACTCCCTTGCTCTAGTATAACTATGTTTTTTGTCTTTGTAAATTATTTTTTTATAATTTATTGTATTTTCAATGGTTTCTTTTTACAAAAAAAAATTGAGAGAGAGAAAGAGAGGAGAGAGAGGAGAGAGAGGGGAGAGAGAGAGAGAGAGAGAGAGAGAATTATGAAAATAAGTCATTCAAAAGTCTCCAGCTTTCATCAAAAGATTCTCTTTCATTATTTTTATAAGATATATATTTTTGTAATTCATACATTGTCTTAATAGAGGATATCAACCCACCTAAGGAAATGTTTCTGTTTGTACATTTGTACAGATAAATGTAATATTTGATTTGTAGAGCAATAATATTTTTAAGCTTGTCAGTTTTCTTCACAGAGCCTAGTAAAAATTCCTTTTTTGAGAAGGTTATAGTAGAGTGGATTCTATCAAAGCAGTACTCTGCAAAATTCTCTAAAAGAGTCTGAACATGTTCACATTCCCACAACAAGTGTTCAATTGTTTCAGTTTCTGTTTTACAAAGAGTACATACATTACTGTCAATTTTTTTAATTTTATGCAGGAAGGAATTTGTTGCTAGTATTTTATGATTTATTCTAAATTGGAACCACTGAAGTTTTGTGTTTTTTGTAATTTTGAATGGGAGTAAAAAGATTTTCTCCCATTCACCATTGCTCAAGTCAAAGACTCTATTCCAAGAGATTTTACCCAAAGGTTCAATTATTTGTTTGATTAATATTTCATAGAAATCATGGGATTTTTTAGCATTCAGTAGAGAATTAACCTTCTCTGGAATATATGGATAAATTACCTTTAATAAATTATTAGGATCTCTGTTTATCTTTCTCAGCCATTCTAATATTGCTGCTTTAATGCCATTATATTCAAGAAAATGTGTTTTTATCCCGTATTTCGCGTGCAGGTCATTCAAACTCATAAATGACCCATCTTCATAAAGTATGTCACTAATACATGAAATATTACCTGAAAACCATCTTCTATAGAAAAATGGCTTTTTATTAATAATTAAATTTTTGTTTAGAAATAATGGTTCTAAAGAAAGAAGTGTGTCATTTTGTAAGGATTTTTCACTAAAGTTGAACCATGCTTGCAACACATCCCTCCAAAATATATTTTTTAAATCATTCATTTTTTTGACAACATACTCTTGCCCACAGTATACAACTTTTTTAATGTCAACATCTAAAAAAGAATCCAACCCATTGTCCTGTAGTAACAATTTTTTCATCCATACTAGTTTTAAGGACATAATGAACTCTCTTACACTGATCATCTTGAAGCCCCCTTCCTTATAATTCATTATGCAAATTTTCCTTTTCAGTCTTGAATTATTACTACCCATTACAAATGTATAGAAAATCTTCTCTAATTCTTTTATTTGTATTTCAGAGGGATTTGGGAGAGATGCAAAAATATGATTTAAGGTCGGCAGTAAAAGGGTTTTTAAAACTGTCAAGCGACCAAGAGGAGTTAAATTTCTCTTGTTCCAGTGTTGTATTAATTTTTTTATATTACCGATTTTAGATGCATAATTAAGCATAAGTATATTTTGAAGATTTGTATCAAATTCAATGCCTAATAATTTAAAAGTTGCTTTTCCCCACTCTAATATATTATCTGTACATAGAGTATCATTGCTACCTTTTTTTGACCCAATCCAAACTACTTGAGTTTTACTATAATTTATGTGCAAACCTGATATGTCCGCAAATTTTTTAAGAGTAACAAGACTAGACTGAAGTGATTTTTCACTTCCATCTAATATTAGAGAAGTATCATCTGCCAACATAGTTAACTTTTTTTCAGTATTCATAAACTGAATCCCTTTTATATCTTTATTGTTTCTTATGCTGATTGCAAGGATTTCTGCACAAATAAGGAATAAATATGGAGACAAAGGATCTCCTTGACGGCAGCCTCTGTGTAAATTAAAAGACTGTGATAGATTTCCTCCTTGATTAACAGCAGCTGTAATATTTGTATAAAAAATATCAACCCATTTTCTAAAGGAATTACTAAAATTAAAAAATTTGAGGGATTTCTGTATAAAAGACCAAGACAAGGAATCAAAAGCTTTTTCAAAATCTACCAGGAGTAAAAGTCCTGGTATATGTTCTTCCTCTGTAAATTGCATGATATCATATATCAGTCTTATATTTTCAGAAATATTTCTTCCTTGTATAAATCCAGTTTGATCTCGATGAACAATTTTATCAAGATATTTTTTCATTCTATTAGCAATTGAGCCGGACGCAATTTTATAAATAGTATTTAGTAAAGAGATGGGTCTCCAGTTTTTTAAAAGTTGTCTGGGTTTATCACCTTTCGGTATACAAGTAATAATACCATGTCTTTGCGTGATACTTAAAGTATTGTTTTCATAAGCATAGTTAATGGACCTTACAACAAAAATTCCAACGGATTTCCAAAATACCTTAAAAAACTCTGATGTAAACCCATCTGAACCTGGAGATTTGTTTGATTTCATATTATGGAGTGTTTCTGAAGCTTCTTTTAATGTTATTTTACCTTCTGTCTCCAAGGACTCAACTTTTGAAAGTTTAACAATATTTGGAAAGTTTAATTCATCATCAAGATTGATGTCATTTAAAGAATTATCTATATCTCTATATAAGTATTCATAATATTTTTTGGCTTCATTCAGTATTTCGGCCTGCTTATAAATAATTGTACCATTTTCTATTTCTACTTTTGGAATGATCTTGCTTGTAAAATTTCTATTCTCTAAGTTGCAAAAATAATGTGATGGTTTTTCCCCTTGTTCTACCCATCTTGCCCTAGATCTTATTAAAACACCCCTCATCTTTTGTTTTCTTATATCTTCTAATTCTTTATTTTTTTCCTCTAAAATTTCAACATTGTCAGCAGTAGTATGTATTGTTTCTTCAAGGCGTTTTATTTCTTCTACAAGTTTTTCTTCTTTTAGTTTTGTTAGTTTCTTTTTGTATGAAGAGTAGGAAATACATTTTCCTCTTATTTCCATGAGAAGGGTTTCCAAAAACAATTGGTCATTTATTGTAAAAGTTAATTCTTCATCGTTAACTTGTTGCAAGTTTTCCATTAAATATACAGGTACAGCATTCTGTTTTTTAACATTCTTGATGACTTCATTTATAGTATAAAGAAAATTTTCATCACTCAAAAGGGAATTATTAAATTTCCAAAGACCTTTACCTTTCTTAAAATCATTAAAAGATAAAGATAAACTAATCATAGAATGATCAGACCTATAACTTGTTTCAATTGTACATTCTATTGCACTTGGCAATATATTTTCTGAGATCAGAAAGAAATCAAGCCTGCTTTGTTTTAGTGGATTTTTTTTCCTCCATGTATATCTTTGGGTGTCTGGATAAAATTGTCTGTATATATCAATATAACCACCATCTTCAATAAAATCAAGAACCTTTTGCCTTGCGTTTGGATTATTTATATGTTTGTAATTATAATAGTCAATGTCTGGGTTCAAAACAAGGTTGAAATCACCACACATAATAACACTTTCACAATTAAAATCATCTATACAAGTTTGTATGTTTTCATAGAAGGCTGGATTATCATTATTGGGGCCATAAATATTACAAAGAAGCAACTTTTTTTCATCAGTTTTAAATTCTAAAAAGAGATAGTTTCCATCAGCATCCCCTTTTTGTTTTAAAATTTGTATATCAAAGTTATTATTAACGAGAATGGCTACACCCCTCGAATTTGAGGAGAATGAGCTAAAATAACAATCAAAACCCCATAGATTTTGAACATCATTCTCAGAGTTGGGTGTAAAATGTGTGTCTTGTAAACAGTATATATTGTAATTTAGTCCTTTTAAAAAGTTAAAAACATCTCGGCGTTTGTTGATATCCCCTAAACCCTGACAATTAACAGATAAAATTTGTAAATTCATCTTTAGTTGAAAAGTAAACATTACCTTTGAAAGCGTGGAGCTTGTCTTTGTAAATTAACTTTAAACCGTCTTTAGATTTAAACACGGACTTGAACAAAAAGTGACCAGAAGAAATGTCTATATTTCCTAGCTATATATAGCGTTGTAACATTTTTACTGGACAAGCTGAAGTAACACCAGCAGAAATTAAAATTTCGTCTCCTTGTCTATATTGATCGGTTTTGCTTTTGTTGATGAAAATTTTCACGTATCCGTCCATGAAAATTAAATCTGAGCAACGGAGGGAACTTAGCTCCTCAAAACGTAAAAATCCGGCAAAAGAAAGCAGAATCATATACAAATCACGCACTTCTAACAAATTAGTGCTGTTAACGTGGATATCACACAATAAAATTAAATCACTGGCCATGACGATTTCCTTTTTTATAACTTGTAGGTTATAGGCTGTTATAGGCTTGTTGTTACGCTTGGAAGCTTCTTATAAATTTTTAATGAAGGAGTGTTCTGTTATATCCTTATGGCCTTAAATAGAATGTGCCCACTTAATAGCGTAAACAGCACTGGAAATGACGTGGAAAGAACAACCGATGTACATTAACTGAGTGAGATACAGGGATATGTGAAATGAATTGGCTGGTATAGCTGGTTTTCCTTCGCTGTCGATGAATTTTGACCATCTGTTGAATGATGAAATATATTTCTTGCTGCTGTTCACACTTCTAGATTTCATGATATATTCACATATTTTTGCCGCTAACACTGCATTGTCAGATGATGAAAGATCCACATCTGCTGAAATGAAATTGTCCTACACATTCTTTTCAACGTTTAGCTCTGAAAAATAAATAATTTGACAAATTGTATTACATGTACCTAAAATTCGAGCCGTAACGCGGGTATGTTAAGGCTACACCCAGAGATATATCCTACTTGCCTTCACGATATGACGTCATAGTAAGCTGTATGACGTGAACTATAGAAATAATGATTTCTTAATATCTATCTTTAAAGTTTAATTTCAGGTCCAAGAAAAGAATGGAATCATTCAAAACATAACATAAACTAAATTTTGTCGTTTTTGGGTGGTATAAATAGCTAATTATTTAGCACGAGGGTTAAATACCAAATCCATGACGTCATAACTATTGATCAAATATTTGCCGAGTGAAATGAGAATTCATGTAAACAAATATATGAAATGGGAGTTTTAAGGCATATACCATGAATGTTATGTGTGATTCATAAGGAATTAAAGATTAAGAATCAGGTACGCTGATATATTCTTATCATGTTTTCTTATAATGAAGATAGTCAGTGCTTTGAAATCCCGATCAGCCGTTCCTCTGTCGTTCTATAACAACAAAGATGCAAAAGTTCAACACTACGCCGCATACTTTGAAATATAATTTTTGTTTGTATCGAAAGCTTGTATTCTATAGTACTTGGAAAATGCTGCTAGAATCGTGTGGTTAACATGAATTGATAAAAATCCCTTGATCGTATGTATAAAATGTAAAAATTTTGGTAAGGTTTCACGCGAAATTTTGGAATATTTTTTTCTGTGTCAGGAGAGTAGGATTCTAGCAGCACTTTTCATGGCCCAGTGATGTTTTTACATAATTATTTTCACTAAAAGAAATGAATTATCTCCGGGGTAGTGTTGAACTTTTCACTTTTTCATTAAGACAATTTTTCTATTTATAGACGTCACGTGATGACGACGTAGTGGAGTGCTTCCTTTAGCCTAACACTCAATGACGTCTTTACAATGGATAATAATAGTAAATGTTTTATCTATGGTTTTTCCGATTTATCAATGTTACATTTTACGAAAAAAGACTAAATTCGCCGAAATATGATCTGGGTACTGCCTTAACATACCTGCGAATGCAACCAAGTCAAAAACTTTTTGACCTCCAAATATACCGTTTGCCCCTCTACCTCTTTCAGTTATCAAATAATTAACTTCTTCTCGTCCTTAATAAAATAATTTCATTCCTCCCCTTTGCGTAATAAAGGCCAAAATGGGGCGGATCTCTATTAAGGAATGATAAGAGTACCCCTTCTTTTTATCTTGTTTTAATTTGGTTATTGTCTTGCAAATTAATCTAGGAGGAGGAACCAACCAGTTGTTGTCAATACCCCAAAATTGCTTAAAAGCGTCTATCCCACTGGTATTTGGAAAAAAAACATCTTGAATTGAACATGCTACATTTATTATTATAGTCTGTTGCGAACCTGTCTCAAGTGTGTGTGCCACAACAATTGTCAATGCTTTGAAAAACACTACATTTTATTCCCCAGTCGTCACTATCGAAACATCTGCTAAGCAAATCTGCTTGAATATTATTTCCTCTTGGCACCCAATTAATATCGAACATAATTTGTAAATTCAGAATTTTCCATTTATTTCAACAGCGATTTCATGCAAATGAGACTTTCTGCTACCGACTTCTAAAATTCTGCAAGCATTTTTGCTGTCAGTATACCATGCTACTTTTTTAACCTGAATACTTTCTCCTATAGTATTCAAACACCTGTTAATTGCTTCTAGTTCCCTCCATGTGGATTTTTTCATGGATTCCTCTCCTGTCCAGAGACCCAGTACCTCTGCAATTTCCGAATTTTCTACATAAGCTGCGAAACCTGAATCAGAAGCGTCGCTAAAAAATTTTAACTCTGAAGATTCCTTACAAGTCTTAATTTCTCATCATTAATTGACCTTGAATTGTCCTTCCAAAATTTTAATTCTCCCAAAGATTGAGAACTTAAATTAATGTATGAATTCCAACTAGATCTTGTCAATATATCTTGATATAAATATCTGGTGTTAAAACGAACCGCATGTCCTATAGCGGCTTCCATAGATATGATCTGACCCACTATACTTGCTATAGATTTCACACGAAAGTATTCACACCCAGATTGAATCTTAATGTACATATCTTCGATACACTTGAGAAGCTTATTTATTCTCTCCGAGGATACTTTTAAAACACCGTTAATCGTATCCCGTTCGTAACCTAACCATACAATATTTTGTTTTGGAAACCAGACACTTTTTGAATCTGAAATAATAAATTCTAACTCTGTTAAATCACTTTTGATTATATAAATGAGTGAAGATGCTTCCTCAAATTTATTAGAGCCAGATAAACCATCATCCAAGTACATATCGACCTGAAAACTCAGTGATCTCCAATACTGAACTACTTTCCTCATAAGTTTCGTAAAAATAAGAGCTACTGAAGAAATGCCAAAAGGTAATACATTGAACACGAAATATTCACGAACACCATTGATTTCCCACTGAAAACCTCAATATTGTCTATGATGCTCAAATATTTCAATGTGATGATATGCTGATTTTAAATCGAAGCTAAATAAAAAATCCAATTTTTTTTTTTTAAATTCTCTAGCAACTTTAACATCTTCCATTCTGAACGAAAAATCGTGAATACAACTATTGATGTGCCTACAGTCTAACACTAAACCAGGTTTACCAGCTTCGTTGAAAGCAGGAGTCAAAGGATTTACAACAAAAGGAACATTCCTTACCTGTTTTACGCAACCTTTGTCAATGAGCTTTTGGATCTCGGAATAAACAATTTTGACATTCTCCCTAGCAGATTTTTTATTATCCAAACAAACACTCTCTGGAATAGTTTTAAACGGAATCTTGTACCCATTTTCTATTACATCTAAAATATACTTATGTGTCTGTATTTCCACCCATTTCGTCAAATGACTTCTCAAACGTCCAGCTGGACTAACGCTTTCGTCTACTGGGACCACAAATCGGCGATCATTCGTTTTACTATCCAAAGAATTAATCTTAGATAAAACATTGTCTTGTTTATTACATATACTTCGAGCAATACTTTCTAAATTACTTAACTTAGAGCCTGTCTCTTTGCTGTTGCTGGTGCAATCCTTTGCCCAATGACGGGCAAAACCGCATTTAAAACATGTCTCCGAAATGTTGTTGCCCTCGTATGACTTGGACTGATTTTGTGCGTTGTTGGTTCTCTCCGGATATGGGTTGGTGCGTCTGGCTGCTCTCGCTCTTTGGATCCGCTCGTCTTTTAGCTTCTTTTCGGCTCTTATTTCAGCTTTTAAAATGCGTTTTTCATCCTCCTCGTCAGACGCTAGTTCGTGTTGTGTGTATTCATGAACAGTACGCCACCCTGTCTTTGAAGAGTATGCTAACTTGATTAATTTTTGCCTTTGGTGAATAAGTTCTATACCTGAAGAAATGCAGTTAAAAGCATTTTCTGGTTCTCCTTAGCACAAACTAGTGTTGGCCTCTATCAGCTTCTCTCTAACGCTGTTGTTACATTTGTATTGAGCTTCGTTTCATTTTCGTTTAAGAACGAATGCCTTGACGTTAGCCGCTTGAAGCTTGGAAAGTTGTTGTTCATGCGGGTGTCGTTGTTGCTTGGTTATTTTTTGCTCAAAAGAGGATAGTTTGGAGTCCATTATCTCAGAGACTCTTTGTAATAGTTCATCGTTTGGAACCGCCATGCTGCCCGAGAAAATAGTGCTACCGTGCACTGTGTGAGACTGGCTTAGAATGACCTTAACTGTACGACACTAACCTTTTATGCTGGCCTTCCTATGTATTACTACGCATAACCATTCAATCACGTTGCTCCTATACAACGTTTCCCGCTATTCTCTGAAACGCGGGAAAACTCGATTATTTACTCAAAAAAATATTAAACCCCGGGGTGGTGTTGTTCTGTTAACTTCTTTATTAAGGAATATTTTGCTATTAATAGCAGTCACCCGATGACGTCGTGGTGGTGCACTTCTTGGCCTTAGACACTCTGTTGTCTTTATGTGATAGTTAATAAAAGTTTCTTAAGTACATAGTAACTGCGTGTCAAACTATGAAATGACGTCATCTCAGTAAGTAGAGCGAGGTCAAGTTGGCTTTCATTATACATTCGCTAAGTGCTATTATGGCAAGATGAGTTGCATATCCGTTTATCTTCACAATATTTATGAGAAAGGAAAGTATTTGAGTTTGTTTAAAAAAAAAAAACACATAGTATTTATTCATCAATATTCATTTCTTTTGTTTTAACGTGACGTCATAATAGCTTTACTGAACCTCTGCATAGCCTGACGTAAATAGGGGATTCCTTAACCTACCTGCATCTTTATCTCCGTTTTAATGATCCTGTCAACAAATATTAAGTAACATTTCGCTGACAAACTTCATATCAGTATAAGGCTTTCTTTATTTGAAAAGGGAATATTCCGTCTACCTGATCAGTACAAAGAGCTCACAGGCGGGTGTGACCAGTATACAACGAATGCCTTCTATTCCTTGGCACCTGATGCCACCTCTGGATTTCCCAAGGTCGGTGTTTAATGCCCTGTTCAGATATATGCATTGTTTTTTTTTTTATTTATTTATTTATTTATTTTATTTCTTTTTCTTTTTTTTTCTTTTTTGATCACTGTTTGTTCTCTTCCTTTTTTCATATATCAGTTTAAAAATTAAATTGTTTGTAAATTTGATTAGAAGAAAGCATTTGCAGTTAAAGGTTAAACAAGCAGATAGTTTAAAGGAAAATGCAAGAATTACAACAAATTAATTAATTGCTATCAACTGAGATCTTAATGGGATAATGTTATGTTATGATTATTTGATGATTGCAAGCCTAACCCATGTTGAAACATTTCATACGCTTTTACTTTCAACAAGTTCCCTTAATGCAGACACCATAATATTCTTCTTGTATATCAAACATTCTATCCACGCTAAAACCTTACATGTACTTCAAGTTTTGTTAAGCTTCCAAACTGCAGAAACCATAGAATACTACATGTTTATCAGCTGTTTAAACAAACTGAAACATTAAATACAGTAAACTTCATGTTTCATCAAATTTTAGTTAGATAACCATATGGGTAAGTGGACACGTTTTGTAATACGGAAACTTATTGAAACTTGCTTGAACTTGGCGGAAATTATCTGAGCTGTTTACTGGATCTATATTCCCTATCTTCACTCTATACATTCTAAAGATATGCATACAGTATCATTCTGTCATAAAGAACTCGGTTATGAGGAAATCTCGGTTATAAGGACATATTACTACGTTCCTTGTACAGATAAAAAGAATCTCGCTAATAAGGAAACACAATTCGATGTCCCGGTTCTCCCTTATAACTGAGTTTTACTTTTTAGCTCATCTGAGCTGAAAGCTCAAGTGAGCTTTTCTGATCACATTTTGTCTGTAGTCCGTCTTTCTGTCTTTCTGTCTGTCTGTCTGTCCGTCCGTCTGTAAATTTTTCACATTTTCGACTTCTTCTCCAGAACCACTGGGCCAATTTCAACCAAACTTGCCACAAAGCATCCTTGGGTAAAGGGGGTTCAAATTTGTTCAAATGAAGGGCCACGCCCTCTTACAAGGGGAGATAATTAAGAATTGGTGAAAATTTGGTGACATCTTTTAAAATTTTTTTTTTCTCAAGAACCATCGAGCCAGAAAAGTTTATGCTTATGTGAAACCTTCATTACATAGTGTAGATTCAAATTTCTTCAAATCATGACCCCCGGAGGTATGGTGGGGCCACAATGGGGGATCAAAGTTTTACATAGGAATATATAGGGAAAATCTTTAAAAATCTTCTTCTCAAGAACAACAAAGCCACAATTAGTCATATTGGTATGGAATCATCCTCAGGTAGTGTAGATTCAAGTTTGTTCAGATCATGACCCCCAGGGGTGGGTTGGAGCCACAATGGGGAACAAAGTTTTGCATAGGAATATATAGGGAAAATCTTTAAAAATCTTCTTCTCAAGAACAACAAACCAACAATTAGTCTTATTGATATGGAATCATCCTCAGGTAGTGTAGATTCAAATTTATTCAAATCATGACCCCTGGGGGTAGGGTGGGGCCACAATTAGGGATCAAAGTTTTATATAGGAATATATAGAAAAAAAAAATCTTCTTCTCAAGAACAACAGAGTCACAATTAGTCATATTGATATGGAATCATCCTCAGGTTGTGTTGATTCAAGTTTGTTCAAATCATTACCTCAGAGGTAGGTTGGGGCCACAATGGGGGATCAAAGATTTACATAGGAATATATAGGGAAAATCTTTAAAAATCTTCTTTTCAAGAACAAGAAAGCCACAATTAGTCATATTGGTATGCTCAATATGAAATCATCCTCAGGTAGTGTTGATTCAAGTTTGTTCAAATCATGACCCCTGGGGGTAGGGTGGGGCCACAATGGATGATGAAAGTTTTACATAGGAATATATAGGGAAAATCTTTAAAAATCTTCTCAAGAACAACAAAGCCACAATTAGTCATATTGATATGGAATCATCTTCAAGAAGTGTAGATTTAAATTTATTTAAATCATGACCCCCGGGGGTAGGGCGGGGCTACAATGGGGGATCATTTTTTTTTACATAGGAATATATAGGAAAATTCTTTAAAAATCTTTTCAAGAACAACAAAGCAACAATTAGTCATATTGATGTGGAATCATCCCCAAATATTGTAGATTCAAGCTTGTTCAAGAAATCCTCCAGTAGTAGAGTGAGGCCATAATGGGGGATCAAAGTTTTACAAAAGAACATATACAGGAAATATCTTTAAAAATCTTCTTCAATTTCAAGAACAAAAAAGCCATGATCAGTCATATTGATATGGAAGCATCCTCAGGTAGTGTACATTCAAGTTTGTTCACATCATGACCCCCCCCCCCCCCTCCCCCGGGTAGAGTGTTAGACATATTTAAAATTCTGTTTGAAAATCATGATTATTTATATGAAGAGAGAAGCATCCTCAGAAGGTTTATATTCAATTTCATTCAAACCATGCATATGGCACCTTGGGATAGGGTATGCCTAGAACAGGCGATCAAAGCTTTATATATGAATATATAGGAGAAATATAGGAGAAGAAATCTGCTGACGAAGAACAGCAGGGCCATATTGACTCAGGTGAGCGTTGTGGCCCATGGGCCTCTTGTTATTCATATACTCTCTCAACAGACAAGACAGCAAGAGGGTCATCTTTTCTTGTAAGATAAAAAAAATACTGTTATGTAATAATATATGTTTGCTAAATATTTAAATCCCCGTGCATATCAAAATCTAGTGTAACAGCACAATAGTCATTTAAAAGGTCACTGAAGATCTATTGAAAGAGCAATTTTTTCATGTTACCTGAAGTATTTTACAATTCTTAAAATTTGCTTCCTTGTTTCCAAAATGGCTACAACAAGTTGTTTGTGCTTTCTGTTGCTGTTTGCTGTGGCATACTGCTACCGTATGTAGACTTTTTTTTTTTTTAAATCATGGATTGTTGTGACAATACTGCATTCATTTATAAATGTTTTGATTATTTTTTTTTTTAATTTACACATGCTTGAAAGTAAAGTTTTGTAAAGTTCTACGTATAATGCCATTCCAAGTTTTTTCTATGGTTAGCGTCCACATGCGCCTTGGTTTTTGACACCCCGTTTCAGAAATAAACAAACAAAATCAGCAGTCCTAAAATTGATTATTTTGGTCAAAATCTCGGAAATTTGTCAAGTTCTTTAAATATTTCTCTGTAGTATGTCATACTATGTATACTTTAAGCATTTGATACCTTGATTTTACAAAACAAAAGATATTTCTAGGAGAAAAATAGATTCATGAAATCAAATTCTTTGAATGATGTCATTTTTATTACTGTAAAGTATGTGTTTTATTTCTTGGCTTGTGTGTTTTTTTGCTAATAGGTAGGTAGGTTTTTGAAAGATGGGTGGACGCTAAACAGAGAAAAAACTTGGAATGGCCTAAGCTAGGCTTCCATAAAATTTAATATAACCCACTAGAATCTGTCTTAACGTCTTAACTTCCTGGATTCCTACGTAATCATTGTTTAATTTTACATTGCCACTTGATCAGACGATAAGAACACACATTATTGATTTATTTACATGCTTGAAAAGATACATTCTTTTCCAAATTCTTGAGAATATTAGAGTGGATCAGTGACATGTATTTATTTTTACATATCAACTTTACGCATTACATGTAAGAGTTACTCTATGTAAGCAGCTAAACTTCTTTCGCAGCTATATTAAGGCTGTATGAAGTTTTAAAATATATCAATAACATACTGTTTTATTTTGAGCTGGGTTTTGATTTCAAGTCGCAATCGATGTATATATGTACAACAAACTTGCAAAGAGAGTTTCATCAGGTATCATAATAACGCATTCTTGTGATGTCATATGACTTCCCTGATCACGTTACGATCATTAATATTAATTCCTAAATATTACACAAAAAAAAAACAACGCATGGACTATAGTGATAAACAAAATTAATGTGATTGTTCGGGATAAATAAATCATTTAATCGTAGCCTCTTGTACATGAAAAGTGATGGGGCAAATCTGAATTTTATTTGTATGTTAAATATTTCGTAAGAACTTCATCTTACCCACACAGATGATAACATTTTCCACTCTTCGTTGCAATTCCTGAATTCAACATCAACGTATATGGACCGTTCTCTGGGAAAAGGGGTCTTAATGACAAAATTCTCAAAATTAACTTTTTCAAATATTTCAAATCTACAATAAATTTAGGATACACAGTCAAAATTAGAGGATTTAATTTGCTATAGTTTCAAAAATATACGTGTTTGAAAACAACATGTTGTAATGAAACAATAACGTCATTGACGTTATTCAATAACGTCATCGCTTTTTTTTTTTTTAAATGACGTCTTAGAAACAGAGACTGAGATTAATTTGATGATGTGATACAATTTTAACAGAACTTTATCCGTACACATTTTGAATAAAAAATATCACTAATGATAATTATTAAATTATTTAGTGTGTGTATCTGTACATGTTGCATAGTGAATGACTACAATAAATAGTTACATGTTTATGTATATCAACTTAATTTCATAAAGATAGACTATACTTCTTGCTTTCAATAAAAATTGTTGAAAACGAAAAAGAAAATAATTATGATAACAAAGAAACAGGAAACTAAATACAAAACAAAGCTGTGTCGTTACATGTACGTTATTCAAGCGGTTGACAGGCCCGGTGGGAAATTTATGACCAGATAAATCCTTGCGAGAGTCAGTGAGACCAATGGGATATAAAATAACTGGTCTATCCTGGTTACGATTTCTTGTCTTTTAATATGCTGATCCTCACTTCCGCTAATGAAACTCATTCTTCTACGGACACAATACCAAGCTCTGTACTTTAAAATCAGTGGTACTATTGTATTCCCTTAGAGGCTTAGGAAGTCTTCCATTCCAGCCACTGTCATGCAGGGTACTGGGGAGCCGAGATTGCAACTGAAAACTGGTCCACGGTTGTTTGAAGCTGATCAATGGAGTTGGTCTCTAAAGTTTTTTGATTAAAACAAATCCACCAGGTATTCTGCAAAGTGTATTACGTTGAACTTGCATCACATATACTGTTTGTACTGCTGTCCCTTTATAATATGCCAGACAAAATACATGCATTCCAATCATAACTGTTTCTCGGTTGCAATTATCAGTATGTATTGTAAGTTCTGTATTGAGAAAACGACTAGTTTAAATAATAGAATCTGGTCCATGAGTATTTGTACTTTTACACACTACATGCATAGTTTTATTTTAAGAAATTAAAAAAAAAAGTGCTTTAGAATATCGTCTTCTCGAAACCCAAAGGTCTGGATTTTGTAAAGAGTCAAGAAATGGGGTGACTCATTTGGAGAACATAATGAGGTTTAACTCATTGGTATCGAAAAATCAATTCTTGTGATGTAACTGGAATATTACATGGTGTACGGGAGTAGTGTTGACTGCTGAAACTGCCAAGCTCCTGTAAATAAACCAGAAATCTATTTAAATATGATGTTTGCCGAGTTAATAAATAACCAACACGCATAAATTTATCTTGCTACATATATTTTTGAAAATGTTATTAAGTGTAACGAAATAAGATTAAAGTAGACATAACTTAATGTTGAAAGAGGAGGGGAGGTTCAGTCTAAAAGAAAATGTAAACAAACAAAAACAAAAAGGTGTATATTCTTTTCTAAAGTATTTTTTTTTTGAGGGGTAAATTTAACTTTTAATAAGCTTTGTTTTCTTTTGTTAAGTATATAATGGTAAAAATATTGCCCCCTCCCCTTCCCCGGTTCTTAATGATAATATAGTAGTACAGCATGAAGGATAATCCTTTTTCTTACAATGCAATTTTAGGTCATATCTCTCCATGAGCACTGGAAGTTTGTGTAAAATTCAATAAAATATATCTAATGTATGCAGGTATATAAGAATTACTTATTTTTAATACAAACCACAAACTAAGTAGTGTACTTCCCACAGGCACCTGAATAGTGGATAAAGGAGATGAAATTATCGTAACCCCCCTCCCCCCCCCCCAACCCCCTATTCGGACGGAGTTTAAGTTGAGTTACTTTTCATGATATGGTCTATTAAAATCAAATCAACCATCTCGGAGACACGTTTTAGGTGAACTTCTTTGCTTTTGATTTGTCTTGGTAGTATCCCCCCTTTTGCCAGCTTTTCCTGATTCTGTATATTGTCCTTTCTGACATAATTTATTTTACCAAATAAAATCTGCAAGATTTTATTTGATAAAATAAATTATGTCAGAAAGGACAATATCTTAAAACGACATCCACTTTTCGATCTTCAGAAATTCATAAACCGAAACTAGGAAAAACACATGGCTGTTTAGATGTCAAAATTAAATTTGATATTAAAAAAAAGGTTAATTTGATGCTATATCTATTCCAAATATTAGTACACTGTACAAAACTGATATTTTCTTTTTATCTAATCGTATTTGTGTACACACTTTTGTTTTTTTTTTCCATGCTTGTACAGACTTGTGTTAGTTTCTACTTACAGATGATAGTTATATACAGTTATTTTACAAGTTGTAAATGCTGTGGAAAATAATCACCCATAAAAACAAAATTACTATAAAATATATTGTATTAACCTAGTGAGGATTATTTAATAGTCGTCACTTCATATTTGTAGAAGACTTAATGCAAAAATTATTCGATACTTACAAATATAAACTGCTACTAAAACGATTATAGTAAGTTTATATGTGGGTGAATTCTTAAGGAAGGTACAGAACAATAAGAATGAGAGATTTGACGGAGAATGTTTTTAAAAATATAGGATCGCCATATTTTGGTTATTAGGGAGAGGGTGTTGGTCCGTCATTGCTAACCAAAGATTTGTGAATCACAAACTCTTGGCTAGCGACACTCCAGCCAAGTTCAGGTGGTATATAAGTATCCCACTCTTTCTGTATCCCTCCATTATATATCGGAATCAAGCGAGGATCTAGGATTTTTTTTTTCCGGGGAGGGTGGGGGGGGGGTGGGGGGTCCACCCCAGTAAAAATTAATCTAGGCCATAAATTTTATGACGAGTAAAAAGAAAAAAAAAAACTAAACAAACAAAAACGCACACTACTTTCAAACGTGAAAACCTTATTTCGTAAAAGAGGTGGTCGGGGATGGGGATGTGGAGGCAGAACCGCTTTCCTTCACTTCTTCAATAGTCGCCCGCGTGGCTCTAGAGTCGCGAAGTAAGAAGTTGATCCTTACGTCGCGGGTTGGAATCCCATTGTGGGACGTGGAGACCGGATGAGACCGTATAAACCGAGGTACCGTGTCGCAGTAGGTGCTGGCACGAAAAAGATCCCTCACTGCTCAATGGTCGTAAGTGGCGAGCATAGGACAAAATTTGCAGCTCTCCACAGGCAAGTGGTGGCGTCTCCTTATGAGTGAAAAATTCTCGAGAGGACGTTAAACAACATACAAACAAACAAACCTCTTAAATAACCTTCAAAAGAATTACTCCTCCTACTATCTTAAAAGGTGTCCTTGTTTTTTTTTAGGAGAGGAAGAGGGTCCAAGGTCATTTTAGTTAGTTTACTATCTATATTTGATTACTTCACAAATTTCGGGGGAGGGGGGGGGGGGGGGGCTCTAGATCTGCGCATTGGAATAACATTAAGATATGTTAAGTGTTTAGATATTGGTTTGATTTAATTAGTCTTTTAGAGAAATATTCAGGAATTTTATATATAACGTAAAATCCAGAAGCATCCAGTCATCGTCTCAAGCCACGGTCCGGAGTCCGCATAAAGCTCTCTCCAGAATGGGAGAGAATCGTACATTTTGGCCGTGGTTTGCGACGATGCACCGGCGTTAAAACACACACATACATAGAGGCGGGTTTACGTATAAATAGAAATTTTGACACTGACTCTCTTTGTTTCGGCGTATGGTTAATTATTCATTATACTAGGATATTAAAACTAGTGAAAATAAGTGAACAAAAGTTTAATAAATTCATTTGTATATCGTGTACGTTCAACTTTAAATTGTCCGTGAAGTGCAAATGTAGGATTCAAACATGTAACAGTAAATACAGTGTAATAATATTAGAATATCCATCGGTGGTATCTTAAGAAAATATTTAAAAAATAGCAAAGAAACATATTCTACACACGATATGACGATCAACATATTCATTTATACTTTAACTCTGAAAAAAAAACTGAACAACGTGAAGTGGAAATAAAAAAAAATGTGCCATTTTTTTTTCAAAATTTAGGACATGTTGCCATGGTAACCGTGACCCATACCAACCGATTTTGACCCGAACTGAGATAAGAGTCATTATTAAAATCTGCCAAAATTTTAGTCACAAGCTAATAAAAAGGTATAGGAAGTAAAAATTATATATTTTTTTACTTTACTATTTAGAATACATTATTCTGTAGTTGGCAGAATACTAATATTGCTGCTGTATGATATATTTAGAGAAGAAATGCATATGTAAATGTGCATATAAGCATATTTTGCAATGTCCTACACTCTTTTGCGTTGAATTTACAAATGTTTTATAGCCAAATCCAGTTAATTTTTTTCTCATTTTTTTTTCCTTGTATGCCTTAAACTATTCTTGGCATATGCCATACAAACACTAAAAATTTTATAAATATGCTTGTCTTCTAAATATCAAGACTAAAATGTGTGTCCCACGAGTTTTTGTCTCTCCTGTTACACTAATGAAAAAACAGAAAATAGAAATATTTAGACCGAACCTTTCTGCGTTCCATACTTATTATCAGCCTCGGTTTCATTTACATGAAACCAAGTTGTTGATGCCATTCATTCAAATTTGATGGGTTTAAAGAAAATGTCTAAAATATAAGTACGATTTACTAAGTAGAAAAAAAAATGTCCTTACTGTTACATTGAAAATAAGCATTAACATTGGAATTAAGAAATTGTAACTTTTCTTAAAAAAACAACTTAAAAATTTTGTTTCAAAACTACTGTATCATCAGCTTGTATGGTAATCAATAAGGAAAATACAGAACCAAATATAGAGTAATTGTCTATCCTGTTATTGTCCACCCTGTTACATGTAAATTTGTAACAGTAAAGACAATTTTTGTAACAGGAAAGACTAACATTACATAAAATGAGGATTTGAGACCTATCTTATCATTAATCTAGCGATTAATTTTCATACAACTTTCAATAAAGTAGTATTTAAAAGGAATACACCCTGAGTGAGGATTTGTTGGTTCAAATATGTATGTTAAAACATAAAAAGTTATTTTGTAACAGGAAAGACATAACATATTGTAACAGTATGGACAAATTTTCTTAAAATCAGAAAAATGTGGTCTTTTATTAATTTGTCAGATTTAATATTATTTTCATATTAATATTCTGTAATATTCATTCTATTTTTTGTTCTTTTTTCAATAATAAAAAGAAAAATTCTTTATAGAAAAGGATTTCTAAATATAAGTTTGTAACAGGAATGGCAGGGATTGTTACAGAATGGACAATTTTTGAGATTTTTTTTCTTTTAAACACATATATATCATTTCAATAATCTTTGAAGAAAAAAACAGTATTTTTTTAAAAATAATTTTTCGCCTTTTTAATATCAGTTTAATATGATTTATTAAATATATTGATACATATCTAATTCAGTGTAACAGGAAGGCCACAATAAATTATGTTACTTAGGCAGTATATTTTTCCATCCCTAAACAAAAGTTTTACTCAGTCTTCAGAGATTTTCCACTGCCATGTGTAGGGCAGAATTTAGGCCTCATTCCCAATTGCAAAAACTTCCCAATCAGTGATAAAATGTGACATTATGTCATTAAATTCCCAATTCCAAGGGCCTAGCTAAGCCCCATTCCCAAAATAAAGTGGAAAATCACTGGGTTTATCAAACAGAAAGACATAAATTTGCTAGAAAAATACATACACTATTTAAAAACTAATATTCCAGATACAGTATCAGTGATAAAATGTGATTAAATTCCCAATTCCAAGGGCCTAGCTAAGCCCCATTGCCAAAATAAATCGGAAAATCCCTGAGTTTATCAAACAGAAAGACTTAAATTTACTAGAAAAATACATACACTATTTAAAAACTAATATTTCAGATACAGTATTTACTAAAAACAGTGGAAAATGCAAGTTTTCTTCTAAGATAGGTAAAAGAAAATACAGACAAAAGAGAGATACCTCTCCAAATTCAATGTTTTTATTTCAAATGGCAGTTTAATCTTTTTAAAACTCTAAAAATTGTCATTCCTGTTACTTCATTTTATGTTGTAAATGCTAATATTTGCATTAGCAAGCACTTCTCTAAATGTAAATCCTGTTTTTTTTTTTTTTTTTTTTTTTTTTTTTTTTTGTATTATACATGTAATTTAGTAATAATTCACATTATATTTAATTTACATGTAAGATTTTTTTACTATTTACAAGATTGTATAATTAGGAAAAATTTCTCCTGTTACAGTCGTAAATATTTTTTTTTATTTTTCTTCTCAATTTGTCCATATCTTAAACTTGTACTTAAAGTATTACCATTAATTGGGGACACCAGAGTTAATTTTCAGGATTTTCTAAATTCAGTGTGTAACAAAATGAATAATTTGATTTAGATACACAAAGATTTCTCTCCTGTTGCATGTTCTGTTCTTTCCTGTTATACTTTTTAACCAAAAGATCAAAAAACTTTCACTGTCACATTTTTATGGACTTGTTTTAGATTTATCTATATTTTTGTAGTATATGAACAGATTTCAGACTATGAAATTGATGCAATATTTACTTTCAAATTATTTCTAAACCAGAATAGGGATTCTGTAACAGGAGAGACATGTCTTTTGCAAAATACTGTCTTTCCTATTATGGGCCTGTCTTTCCTGTTACATGCACTATAATTATAAAAATATGTTATTTATATATGATTTTATATAGATTGTATCTACATGTATACCTAAAATGTCATTTCTAATCAAATGTGTGCATGCTGTTTTTCATACTAACTTTTACGACTGTAGAATGGTGAAAATATTGAACAAAATGTTGTTCAGTTTTGAAAATTGTCTCTAAAAACATTGTAAAAATTATGTTGCTTCTGTTTCATTGAAAACAAATATTACTGATTCTTTATTTGTCATGCTTTCAAAATCTAGTCTGAATAAATTTTATAATTATTTTTGCACCTCTTCCCAGTGAAACTTGTATTATTTTATCGTAACAGGAAGGACAAAATTTTAGGAGAACTAGTTCTTTGATCTCTTGTTACTCTGAAATCAAATAATTTCTAGGTGGGAGTTTAGTGTTTTTGTGTTCTTCAGATATGTGTTTCTCTGTAACAATTATAAAAAATACTTTTCAACGAAAAATTTGTTGATTTTCCTGAGATTTTTTTTTTTGGCGGTTTTTGATAATGACTCATTATAACGCTATCAAAGACTTTTGCAACTATTCGACAATATTTTCTTTTTTTTACTACCAAAACAACTAAATCATATAGCTTACATATATATCCTTAGTGTATTTTTTTTTAATTTCAGATTGTGTTTAACTGGAAAATAAGAATTTACTATCGATTATTATTTGATGAAAAATTAATGCATTTTTTTATTTTCATCTTAAGTTACATGTATGATATATATTTTACTTCGATGAAAAATAAGTTAAAACTATTTGAAGATCTCAATTTTTAAGGTTGAAAAAAAGTCTTAAACTCTGATGTGCATTGTGGTATATTGCATGTAATGATAATACTTAAGATGCATTTCGTTTTCAAAATAATTGAATTTATGCATGATATATACTACCAATTACAAACCACGCATCTATTTGTGAGAGTCTGTACACTGCAGAATTCATACAATATGTAAAAATGTGCTATTTGAAAAAAGTATCCGTGCATATATTCATCTATCCTTCCGTTTTCAATAAATCGGTGGTGATAAAAGAAATAGTTAGACAATATGAACAATATGTTATGGTTCCAGCTGACAAGACTTGATACATTAGTGTCTTTGTATATAAGGTTCATTATTATTTTTGTACTTTAGAAGATCTTGGTTTTGGTTTAACGTCTGGAATTCTAACATCTTCTCACAGTAAACTTTCTAATCATGAAATTAAATTCTTAAAAATCAACGTTTTTTGAATGAGGAATACAATGTAATTATTTCCATTCATATGTCGACTCGATATATCCCAGTGAAATAAAAGACACCACAGAGTCTGCCAAATCACTTTCATATTGGAGATTTTGTACAGTTATGGAATGGGTATGCGGGAAATAGCAAATTTATGGTTCCCCAAGGGAGGAAACTATTTCCCGAGGCGGCGAAACCGGGGAACCATAAATTTGCTATTTCCCGCATACCCATTCCATAACTGTTTTATTGTACCGGAACAATCACGGGAGATTTATGCAATTAAAGACTCCGACATGTTTTAAAACAATATAGAGACATTTTTATAATCACAAATGCATGTGATTTAAAATTTTATGAGATAACTAATACATCGATACCGAGGAAAATGAAATTATTTCAAATATAAAATAATTTCACTGACACTGGATTATCGTTGTCCTCATTTTGCTAGAATTCCAGTATGATTTTGACATCGCATGTTTTGACGTCATAGAGACATTGAGAATAACATTATGTCACAGACTCGAGATTCCTTAACGGTCCTCCCACTATTCATTTTAATTGGTTAAAATTATTAATAAATAATTATGAGGGAGTATCCCAAAGGAGTAGTTCCGAATTTTCAGGGAGTAGTCCTCAGATGAGGGAAATAGTATCTTCTCAGTAAAATAGACAGTTTTACGGACGCAGCTATGTTAAGGCTTTCCAAAGCTTTAAAATGCGCTCAAAACATAATATGTCATTGCGAGGTCTGTTTTGGTTTTAATTTATAAGTATTGAACTTTAGTACTTCCAATTTATATAGAGGGTTTCCTCGGCTATATATTATCATATTTTTATGATATCACATGACTTTGTTGATCACATGACGGTCATTTATATTTTTTTGAAGTGTTTCATATAAATCGCTTCGGCGCAGCTGATTAGTACAATAATTATTAACATTTTGTTGTATAAATAAACTCATCGTATCCTTGTATATCCGAAATGTGCTTGGGAAAAGACATAGTATTACTTGGGTACAAAATATTTCCTGAGAAATTCAACTTACCTACAAATTTTAGGGTATTTTACACACAATATCGTAATCTGTATTAAAACAAAGCCAACACACATTTTTCCCAAGCAAGATTCAGTTAGAGAAGAACCTTTTCTTACAGATTTCCACAAAAATTCTCAGATTAATCCTCATTAATCACCTGCACCAGACTCTTTTATATACACAAAATAAATTCTACCTCCAACCACGGGTATAAAACAGGGTACATTTCAAAAGTATATTTTTCATAAGCATTTTGAATATGCTGAATTTCAATCAATGGTAGGTAAGCGGTGTATTTTAAAACTATTCGGACATACAAGACTTAAAAAACTTTAACGACCCGTAAATTTTGAAATAGCTATCTAGCATTTTACATGCAGTTTGAAATAAAGTTCATGACACTCTCCCAGTCATAACACCTCAAGTGTGCAGTGATTTGACGTCAATTTCCATTATGACGTCATATTTTGGTAGTTCAGAGATGTGAAGGCACAGAGTGCACTGTGATATTCTACAGGAAGCCTTGACCTACCTGCGGAATCAATATTATATAGAGTAATAACGGTACAGGTATAATATTACTGATTATAGACGGTAATGGCTAAATAACAACAGAATTGAATGACAAACGTCAACTTTCCTTTTTTATTGTAATATTCCGCTATCACCTGCATATAGTGTTAATGTTTCCTAACTTACTAGATACTCAAGAGTATGCTCTGAGTACGATCAATTTTTAAATCGAGGCAGGCTATTGACGGATACAATGTAAGTTCATGTTACGGGGATTTCAACAAACTCGCTTAAAGTCAGCATTTTGTAAATTTCATCGTTGTCATAATGACTTTGTTCACAAATATAAGCTATCATTGTGTCGTATTTTGAATGACATGTTTCATTCCAATTGCTAGGCCTTGGTTCTTATACTAAATTCTTATAAGGATCTTCCGTCTCCAACAAAAGAGCTGTCTATTATTGTATTCTTTCTTTTTTACTTTAGAAGAAGCCAGAATGCTAAACCGTTTACACTTTATAGCTCGAAAATGGGAAATATTTTGATAAGTAATATTGAGCAAAATATGTCTAGAATAATGTTCCGAACAAAAAACATTTCATTTTGTTGCTAAACGGCCCCACTAAGAAGCTAACGGATAAGCCCCTAAATGTTTCTTTTTTTAAATATGTCGGAAACAATAAAGAAATTTCTGAATAGAAATAAAAAGTATTAAAAATCGTGAGAGCTTTAAGAGGATATCAAAAAGGGCCGGCTCCTCAAAGTAGGGGCCGAGAGGGTCAATAGTCTTTCATGTATAACTCTTCAACAATCTTTTTTTTTTTTTTTTTTTGGTAAACATTACTGAAGCAAAAATGTTTATCCCAACAGTTCGAATGTATTATGAAATTCACATTATATGTTACATAATAAGCGACCATAAGGGGCCAGAATGCCAGATATTTGGCACTCTATATCTCGAAAGTGGGAAATATTTTGATAAGCAACATTGAATAAAAGATGTACAAAATAATGTTCTGAACAATATGCAACCTTTCAATTTCTGCTAAACATTCCCAATAGGGAGTTAAAGGACCGGCCTCTAAATATTTCTTTTCATACATCTCGGAAACGAAAAAGATTTTCTGTATAGTTGTTGAACAAAATGTGTTTAAAATCATGAGAGCTTTAAGGTGATTTCGAGAGAAAAAAAAGGAGGGGGCTGAGAAAAAAAAGTTAAGGAGTCATAAAAACGAAGGAAACAGAGAAACAAAAACAACTAGCACTACTACTAAGCTACCAAACACTAAATATTTACAATTTTACATTTTTAATTTGGAGTTTATAAACATTTGTGAAGCGCTATGAATTGCGTCTGGTCTATCGGGTGTACTCTGGTGAAGTGCAATTTACATAATTTAACGAATTAATTATCGCTAATTAACTACGACCAAGCAGTAAATCGTACACTGTCTTATTCCGCAGGTGAGTTAAGGCTAGGTATAGTCATTTCTATGCAAATAATCTAATTAAAATGCTTAAGGTCTATATACATCTATTATACAGAGAAAGTTAAAACTTATTGTCTAATGCAGACTTGGTATGTGGTCCACGACATGAGATAGCCAGTACCATTATGACGTCATATTTTGACGTCATTGTTCTTTACTACACAAGATTATAATGGACATCAACAAAAATACTTCGGCGCAAGGACATGCTCGATTTTATTTAACTGAAACAAAGTATATTTAGAAGCAAAATATTCCAAAGTTTGCTGGTATTGTTGCACAAATATCAACAGCTCAGTTGTATAATTTTTATTTGTAAAGTTTTAAGTTGAATAAGAGTAAAAATGTACAGTCCGGTATAAGTTTCCTCAAATTCCGATTAAATGAGAAAATGCCTAGGATTTGTGCAATAGTTTTATTTATCTATAGAATATTCTTCTTGGCATTATACAATTTTTATGTAAAAATAAATAGGGTAATCCCTTGCGCCGAAACTTTTTTGTTGATGTGTTTTATTACCTACAGTGGGTAAGATCAGTGACATCATAATATGACGTAAAATTGTGTATTGGCTATAACATATCGTGGGTACTGAGTATGCATAAGAAAATAAATCAAAACTTTCCCTGAATAATAAATATACCTCTTATGCGTTTTTATTAGCTCATTTGCATAGAAACGCCTATACCTAGCCTTAACTCACATGCGTCTCTCAATAAAGCGTTACTATACATGATAAAAGGAACTAAAGAAAGAAAATATGGAAGGGCAATGTTATAATATGATTATGAAGGTCACAAATGGGAGGACATGACAGTAGTGGTTATTGACCATAATCCAAGATGGACAGACGCTCAGAGAAAAGACAAGGGAAAGTTCTGAATGCACAGGCTGAAGTCATTCCGCCCTAATGGTATTAACAAACGAAATGACTTCACCAGGATACATACATACATACATACATACATACATACATACATATATATATATACATACATACATACATACATACATACATACATACATACATACATACATACATATATATATATATATATATATATATATATATATATATATATATATATATATATATATATATATATATATATATATGATGAAATGTGCAGATATAAACATGAGGATTACATATACAGATGTAAATATAAACAATAAAAAT
Organism: Saccostrea echinata; assembly: GCF_033153115.1. Lineage (NCBI taxonomy): Eukaryota > Metazoa > Mollusca > Bivalvia > Ostreida > Ostreidae > Saccostrea > Saccostrea echinata. The sequence continues at coordinate 7,214,191 of NW_026889781.1, forward strand.
ATCTTTCTTTCTTAGTACGAGAGTAACTGTTGCAGCTATTTCAGAATTAACATAATGTGCAAACCTCTAACGCTTCTTTCATTCCTAACAACCTAAAAAAGCATATTATTGCTAATGATATCGTCTCCTCAGCCAGGAACGATGACTCTTAAAATTATTAGCTAATTAAAGAAGTCTCAAAATGAAGCTTGAAGTCTTTTTATGGAAAACTTTTCATTTCATGCATTTCAATATGATTTAAGGTTCTTTGAAGTCTAAGAAACAGTGTGTAAAAATAATTGAAATGTGTACCTCATAAAAGTAGGGAAAAAATACATTTGTAGAGAAATTGAATTTCCTTAATCTAGCCTTAGATACCAAAGTTAATAAGCATATTATGAAATTAGATGTGATACATGTATGTAATGTATTGCAATGATAGCACATTTTTTTTTACATTTTGTATTTATATTAACAATTGAAGTAACTAGAACTAAAGTAAGCATAAATATATTGTATAACAAAAATGTGCACTTTTATCAAAATACCTAGATTCCTATAGGTGTTTTTTTTTCCATCCTAAAGTATATTTAATTGATTTTTCATTATAAACTGAATAGTTGGTGCTTTTATACGCTTTTTCTGAAAAAAATATATAAAAGTTTGTAAGTTTTCCCTATATAAAATGGTTAAGAAATAATTTCCGCGTCGGAAGAATTGGAGAATATACCCCGATAGTCAAGAAATCTTGTTGGCAATTGCCAACAAAATTTCGAAACTGAGGGGTATATTCTTCAACAATTCCGACGACAAGGGAATTATTTCTATTTTGCTATGGCGAATTTTCAAACTCCTATATAGAGTAACGGAGAAGTAGATGGTGACGTCAACATAAATGCTTTATTACGTCACAATTGAATGCTACTTCTCTTTCATTTGCACTCCACGCATTAGAAAAAAGTACGAGGTAATACGAATCACAAGTAATTTTTTACTTTAGTAAATTTTTTACCCTAGTAAAATTATAGAATTTTTACTTTCAATTTCTATGACTTTCTAATTTGGTAGTTGATGCGTCATTTAATACTAATAATAATTGGTTTTGCAGAAAATCTAAGCAGAATTACTACAGCCAGGGCTTCCCAAAGCTCAACATTTAAATATGCATCATTGGCTGTAGATAACAATTACGCTCAGGTTTTTCCAAACTGTGCGCATACTGGAAAAAACCAAGAAATAGCATGGTTTCAGCTGGATCTCCAAGAAGTTTACAGTCTCAAATCTGTTAAAATTTATCTTAGAAATGAAGGTGAAGAGAAACTAAACATATCTATTTAATGATGTTTGGTTACATATTATAATATGTCAAATGTATACATCTGTTAATTTTATATGGTCCATTTGGAGTCAAAGTATATGTCGTACCTTCAAAAATGTAAAGTAAAACTCTGTTTTCACCTATATTTATTTATTTATAAATTTGTTTATTAATCATGTGATATGATACTACAAAAGATACATTCTCTGTCTCAGCTTCCTGGCCTCCATACCGGCTTCGCCAATTTTACTTAGATGTGTCAAATTCATCGGCAAACACGGCGACGCAGAGAGTGCGATGTTACAAAGATAACACTACAACCCAATCAACACCCTCTCCTGTGATTGACATCCCGTGTAAACAGACGGCCAGATACATCATTGTAGAGACCAAATATAAAGCACCAGAAGATAAGGATTCTACTGGACCTGTTTTAGAAATCTGTGAAATTGATGTTATTGGTAATAAATAATTCTCCGCAATGCAATCGGATGGTTTGAGATCTAAACATAAAAGTAATCCAAACAATTCACAAATTTACAATCTTTACATCAATCAAACTGTTAGCTTCAGCTTGTTTGTTCGTTGAATACCTTTGAAAGCGTTCAATTACTCAGGAAAAAGGCATTGGTGCCGATCATTTTTATCAACGAATAACGACTTTAGATGATAGTCGAACTAGAGTATAATTTTGACACCACAACAGCACTACCACCACCCCCTGCATGGGGATTATCTAATTTTATTGGTTATCTAATTTTCTCTTATCAAACATAACATATGCATGTCACTCAGAAAATTATGCAATTAAAAAGAAGAAAGAAAAGAAAAACTCACTGTAGCTGTAAACCATGCAACGATATTATATGATCTGTTCGTTTATTTCTGTACGTATACCCACTTATGCAGATAGGTTTCTTTCATAATTTTCAAACTTAATTCGTGCCGTTAATGTTTAGTTGTCTCAATCATTGTATTAGATTTTGATATTATTTTAATTTGAGAAGATGTTCACAAATGGTCCCATATTACGGCGACTTCATTTTCAGTATACCATTACGACAAAACAAGCGGCACATAAAAAAACTCGATGTGTGATCATCTAAATGTAATCGAAATATCCGATCTAAGGGGAATATCAGGTAGTCAAAGGCTTGGACTATATCGAATATATACAATATATACAAGATATAATATGCAAAGAATTTCAATGAAGAACGTGATATTTAGTAAAAAATGTATACATAATACATTAAGTTCAGTGTTAGAAACTTACATATTTATGTCCCCGTTATCGAAGATTCGGGGGCATATAGTTTCAATTTGCCCTGTCTGTCTGTCAGTCTGTCTGTCTAGCTGTTTGTCCGCAAGAACATTAACCTTGCCTATTACTTTTGATTGGTTGTAGCTAACTTTTCATTTTTCACGTGTGTATTTCTTTTTGACAAGACCTTTCTTTGAGTACCATCATATTTGTTCTTTGACCTTGACATTGGAGTTTGAAAAAAAACTTACCCAATTTGAGCTTGGTCATAACTTATGAACAATTGGTGCTAGGGCGTCCATACTTCACATGTGTTATCCTTAAGCAAGTCCTTCCTATGGATACCAACAACTTTGACCCTTTGAACTTGACCTAGGAGCTTGACCTACTTTTAAAAAACATTAACCTTGACCATAACTTTTTAACGGTTGATGCTAGGGCTTTCTTCAATCACATATGTAATCCTTGTGACAAGACCTTCCTTTGGATATGAACAACTTTGGCTCTTTGACCTTGAGTTTTACCTACTTTTGAAAACTTTAACCTTGGCCATATCTTTTGAAATGATGATGCTAGGGCTTTCATTTTTCACTTGTGTATTTTTTTGTGAGAAGGCCTTTTCTTTGGGCTTCAATAATTTTCACCATTTGATCTTGACGTTGATGTTTGACTTACTTTTGAAAAAAAAAAAAAACTTTAACCTTTTTCCACATCTTTTAAATGGTTGCTGCTAGGGCTTTCATATTTCATAGGTATATTCCTCGAGACAAGATCTCTTTGGACACCAACATACTGTGATTTGCATTTAAGAAAGTCCAACCTTCGCTATTAGTTGAAATACGGGGGTATCAGTGTTTCACAAAACTCATCTTATTTCAAAGGTTGTGCTGTCGGTCATTTTGGGGAACATTGCTCGAAGTGTCAAGGATGCACGACTTGTGATATAATCAGTGGAGCTTGTTGTAAGTATGACTTGGTAATGTGGCATGTTTATTTTCAAGTTTAATTAGAATCCAATAAAAGGAAGTTTACCAAAACATATATCAGAATAGATTATTTTCTCATTATCATCAGATTTTTTTCTAATTTGGTTTAAATAGCTTGTAGTATTAATTGTTTGAATGGCTCATGTGATCCAGCAACCGGACTATGTGGTGGATGTAAAGACGGTTTTTGGCATAAATCATGCAAAGCAATATGTAACTATCAGTGTTTGGAAAACACATGTTTTCAGGAGAATGGAACTTGCACGAACGGTTGTCAGGACTTTCATTATGGATTCAAATGTGAACAAAATTGTAGTTCTAAGTGCTATCCTCAGAAATGTGATAGAGTTACTGGTGAATGTACTGGGTGTCAAAATGGATTCTACGGTAAATTCTGTGAAAAGCCATGCAGCCCCTTTTGCAAATTAGCGACCTGCAATTCAAACGATGGAATATGTGATGAAGGATGTAATTCAAACTGGACTGGTAGTGTTTGCGACAGTAAGTTTATCGAATGTGCCCTTTGTTTTTTACTGTACATCCGGTAATGCATAATTATATCAGATCCATTTTAAAGCCATTTATTGACTTTTCAAACTGGTGTATTATATTCCTTTTGAGCTGTCGATCTACCTGTCTAATTTTCCACCATGAGTGAAAACTTAGTTTTCTGATAAAAAAAAATTATTTAAATACACTGAATTTTTAAATTGCAGGATGCGATTCATCACATTATGGACCTAATTGTTCTTTAAAGTGTAGTGCTAATTGCAAAGACAGTGTTTGTAATAATATCACTGGTTTCTGCAGTAATGATTGCAAACCTGGCTTTTACAAAGACATGTGCAATGAAACTTGTAATCCTTACTGCAAAGACAGCTGTAACAGAAATTCTGGGAAATGTGACAATGGCTGCATTGACAGACACTTTGGAATTAACTGTCGAAATGTCTAACTCTGGTTGTGTTTCTAACTGCAACCGAACAGACGGAAGTTGCAATTGTAAAACCGGATGGAGAGGAAAACGATGTGAAGGTAGGAATAGACAAATCAATATCATTTTAAGGACTTTTGTTCTGTTTTCCTACACCTACTGAGATGTGTGATATACTATATACATGTAGAGTTTATGGAACATATCTGTCAAGTTATTCATGTAGTCTTTGTCCACATATGTACATGTAGGAATCTTAAACTAAAGAAAGTTTAACATCTATATAAGGTTTTCAGAAACTCCATTACTCAACACTATTTTTAGCTCACCTGAGCCGGAGCTCAACTGAGCTTTCCTGATCGAAATGTGCACGTTGTCTGTCGTCGTCGTCGTTGGCGTTGTAAACTTTTCACATTTTCATCTTCTTCTCAAGAACCAATGGGCCAATTTCAACCAAACTTGTCACAAAGTATCCTTGGCTAAAGGGGATACAAGTTTGTTCAAATGAAGGGGAGATAATTATGAATTCGTGAAAAAATAATAACATCATTTAAAAATTTTCTTCTCAAGAACGACTGTGGTTGAAAATAGGAAACTTAAATGGAGTCGTTGTGAGGGAGTGTAGATTTAAGTTTGTATAAATCATGACAAATGGGTGTAGGGTTGGACTATAATGGGCGATCAAAGTTTTACATAGGAATACATAGGAGCATCTTTTAAATCGTCTTCTTAAAAATAGTAAAGCCATGATTGGTCATATTTATATGCAAGCATCCTCAGGTAGTGTAGGTTCAAGTTTGCTCAAATCATGACCCCTGGGGGAAGGGTGAGACCACAACGGGGGTTCAAACTTTTTACATAGGAATACATAGGAAAAATCTTCAAAATTCTTCTCAAGAACAATAAAGCCTTGATTGGTCATAAAAATAATATAAAGCCATCTTCATGTAATATAGATTCAAATTTGTTCAAATCATGACCCCTCAGGAGAAAAGAGGGGCCATTACAGGGTATCATAGTTTTACAAAGGAATATAAGGGATATATCAATAAATATTTTCTTCTTGAAAACAACAAAGACATTTTGTTTTACATGAATTCAAAAGCATCCTAAGGAAGTGTAGATTCAAGTTAGTTCAAATCACACCCCTCTAATCCCCCCCCCCCCCGTTTGAACGAATTTGATTCGTTACAACGAATTGTCGAATCCGTTTAAACGAATTAAATTCGTAATAACAAATTATAGAATCCATTTAAAGAAATTTGATTCGTTATTACATTTTTTAAATTCGTTATAACGAATTAATAAACTGTTTTAACAGATTTCATTCATTATAACGAATTAAAAAAAATGTTATAGCGAGCGCACTTTGTCAATTGCAGATGAATTAAGTTATATTTCGAAATCAAATTTTATTTTTATTTAAAAAAAAAAATGAAATTAGTATTCAGTAAATTATATGTTTCAGTAGCTTGCTCTTTAAATTAAATGGGATTTTCAGAATTTTTCAAAATGAAAATGTATCTCTCAATCAAATTTCGGACATGACTCATCTGAATGACATTTTTAGAATGCGACGCAAAATTTTTCGGTGAAGTCTGTGAGCATAGATGTAGCCCACATTGTTACAATGGGACATGCAATTCCAAGAATGGATCTTGTGTAGGAGGATGCTCTGGAGAATTTTTAGACGACCAATGCGCTAATCGTAGGTGCCATCAAGTTTTTAGCAATTATTATGTGTTATTAAAGATAAGCACGTTTACATTGAAAGTTTATAATGTGTTATATGTAGAAGTTTTTAACATTTCACATATCTTATTTGCTTTTAATACTTTAAGGTTAGTTATTAACGCATAGGAGTTTGTCGAGCTGCTCACTATGTAATCAAACCATTTAAGGTTAAAACATGCATGCTTAAAAAAAATGATTTTATTTCAGTCAGTAATGCCTCTTAAATCGTAGACGGCAGTATGTATTTCCTGTTTGTAGCTTATAATTAATTCTTATAAATCAATTTGAATTGGGTCCCTTCAGATTAACTTTATTTTATTATTTTTCAGCACATTTTTGTATGACGTATGGGTTTTATTCAGTATGAAAAAGCAACCCTTGTATGATGATAATGTTAAGATGTTTATAGATATATTAAAGAAATAACAAGACACAGTTTTATCTCATCATAGCTCTGTCTAAAATCAGCCAATCAGATATCCCAGTGACTGCAACTGGAGCGGAACTAGGTTCTTTTTTCATACTTCTTATGATAGTGGTGACCGCAATCTTACTTTTCAGGTAAAGGATTCTACAATAAAATCATTATCAAAAGATTATTATGTACATATTTTGTTGAGATAAGATACGTTACAACACATTAACAATCGTACAGTTACAGTAACATGTTTGGTATTTAACAGAGGAAATTCCTCTCGTAAAGAATTTTTTTTTTCATACCTAAAAGACATGAACTTAATATGACTCTATATCACAGATTTCGAAGAGGTAAGCATGGCAACATTTCTGTTCCACCGATTGCAGACCACGGTGCTGAAAATCTTTCGCAAGGTATATTTAAATATATTATACTCATTGTAAATTACCACTGAGATATTCTTTTAGTTTCCAGATTGTCCATAACTACCTACTATTATTACTAAATTGCATATATACTTTGTATCATTTATTTGTTTCAAAGTTCTGTCAGGTTGCTCGAATCGCCAAAAATGATAACAATAATGAGTTGTACGAGGAAATGTTTTAAACAAATATTTTTTTGTCCTACAGAATTCGACGTTCATTATGCTATGCTTGAAAGAAACTCAATGATACATGTATGGTGTGAATAAATACATTTCAATAATTTTAAACAGAACGAAATGTTTCTTCATGTACAAATAGCTCAAAGCAAAGTATATACCAACATCATGTCTGCGGCTGCTCCTTTAGAAGATCCGGAAGAAGAACCTTACGAGGAGTATCCGGAAGAAGCTGTTTACTATAAAAACTTAACAGTGGCTAAAGATATTCCCGTAAAAGATTTACATGATGTGATAAAGCAAAGAGAGGCTGATGAAAACGCTGGATTTATCAAAGAATTCAAGGTATTGCACATTATATCATAAAAATCAATTACATGTAAGTACAATGAAAAATCAAAATATATTTTGGTAATCTACTTTATTTTGCAAAAGTTCATGTATCTTGAATATCACTTCTGAAATTTTTTTTAAATGCAATGTTTAAATGGTCTGCCTATTAAAGTACTAAAAAATCCTCACATGCTTATATAAATGTTTTTATTTTGTTTAGTCGCTTCCTTATGGAGAAAGGTTTGACTGTACCATTGCAAAACAGGACGATAACATGCCAAAAAATAGATTTAAGACAACTTTTCCTTGCAAGTATTTTAGGCATTGCTTTATGTGATACATTGTGCGTTAAACTTAAGTGGTATGATAAACCACAATATAAGGTTTCGTTTTTTTATATGAATAAACTTACCAGTGTGTATGTCATAATATGACTAAATGTTTACTCATTTGAGTATGCTCTTGAAAATTATAAACAATCATTAACTGACATCAATAGAAGGCTTTGATTTATATACTTGTAACTTTAATTATTGGCGATGATAAAAAATATCCTAATAACCGTGTTTTGAGTTATGCCGGAACCCGTTATTCGCCATTTAGTTACGTCGATCACGTGATTTTAGACAAATGTTTCACAGGGTTACTTCCAGTTTACATTGAATTCGGGTTGTTTACTTTAGTTACGCCAGAAACCGAGATTGTGTACGTCTGAAATCGTCTGTTTATGTGTTTAATATAATGTGTGTTTACCATGAAGGTGGAAATATATTTTAATGTACGTTTATTTTAAAATATCGAGGGTTCTCCTCTCTTAAAACCAATCCTTGTACATGTATCCCGTGATATCAGTATTAGTTACGTAATTTAGGAAATAGTAAATAGTAAAACACTGTAGAACGACTATTTTGGTGCATTTTACTCTTTAAGATTTACATGGTTTTCATTCTAGAACGTTTAGTGTCAACAAAAGTTGTCGTGAATTGTCAATGGGCGAAATTGAAGCAAATGAAAAAAAAAGGGGAGGGGGGCTGAAAAGGAGACTTTACATATTATTGTTGCGTCCTTTGTAAAGACACAAAGTTTTAAATGTATATATGATTGTAACACATATTTAAACATTATTCCAATATGTGACAAATTGGAAATTGATTGTACATATCCTGACAGTTGGGTACATCAGCTCATAAGTCGTCTTCTCATGAATTGTTAATATTCCAAATTTCACGCACAAGACCAAGGCTTTTTAATGCCTGAATTTTGAAAAAAAAAAAGACATGTTCGGTTTCTTAAACTGCATCAATATAAATATGTAAATTCCATTAATTCAATAAATCAGTGTGAAAAAAAAAATCTGCTACTGCTTGACACGAAAAGTGTCCAAGATCTCCAAAGATGTACACTGAGGAATAACATGTACATGTATCTTGTATTAAGTGTATAAAACTTGACACGAATTCAATCTAAAGTTGAGTGTACTGCTTCAGTGGTGTACAAAATATTGCACAGAAACCCAACTGCGGATTCAAAACCCAGGCATCAATTGTGTAATATTTAGGCATCTACATACACTTGTAACTGGAAAGAAGAAAAATGTGAGGGACCAGACCAGGATTCAAAACCCAGACACTAGCATCAATAGTCAGGTGTTCTACCAACTGAGCTATCTGGCCACCAGTTATTAAATCTGCCTTAATACCACAAACTCAATAACCCTCAAAATGGCTGTATTATAATGGCAGGTACCAATATGCAGTTATTATCAATTTACAAAATTTCATGTCCATACACATATACAGTGAAAATATAATTAAGATCTTGAAAATATTTAGCAACATACAAAACAGTTCTTCGATGTATTTAAAATTGTTTAGTTCAGATACTAAGACAACCTTAGAGTATTAAGCAAAGAAAAAGCTGTTCAACTGTTTTGCAATTTTATTTGCATGTTTCACTGCAGTCAAATATTGTTTCCTATGATAAGCCAAAAACCATATATATGTTGATACGGTCGAGGAGTACACAGTAAGTTTTAAGATTTAAGACAAACAGCAAGCTTCTGATTGTTAGGACTTAAACAAGCTCTTCTCCCCTACGTAACAATTGACGTCGCCTAAATATTCTTGCTAAAATTATGTGTACTCTATATACAATTTAGCACAATAATTACATGTAATAACTTCACTTTATCAAATTAAAAAAAAAAAATAAAGATATGGATTCTGTCTTGTATATTTCATTGATTAGCCCATGAAAATTTACTCAAACACTGAGAATTCAGAGCATATATATATATATATATATATATATATATATATATATATATATATATATATATATATATATATATATATATATATATATATATACAATTAAGATGATTTAATATAGCAGACGTTCATGTTTCATAAGCAGGTATACATATCAATCCTGTGAAAATCATAACTTACACAAAACTTTCAAAGCCATGCCTTACAGTTGCAATGAAATGTAATTTAGTGGTACTCCAGAAACATCCTGCATGCAAAGCTTTTTCATTAACTATGGTAGAAATGGAATGTTCTTTTCTATACTTCTTCTCAGTGAATATACTTTCCTGGAAGCAGTGTAAAGTTATCTGTACATTACTGATCATATTAAAAATGCTCATTCTTTATATAAATCAAAATTTGAAAAAGTTATACAATGCATTTCCTTAAAATACCTAGTATGACTTATCTCAATGATATCTGTAATGGACACAGTCAAGTTTCATGTATAATTTATATAGTTATACTTATGCCTTACACATTTTGTCCTATCTTTTAAATTTATCAGTGTTTCTGTGTAGAGTTCTCTAAAATTCATTTTCAACTAGTTACAGAACTGTAGCTTTCTGGGAAATAACATAAGGACAAACATCTCTGCTGTGTCAAAGTCCTCATAAATTAAATTAACAGAAACTGAAATAGATGTTTTTAATTTCTGCATTATTTCTTAAAAATAAAAGTGAAATCCTACCCCCCCCCCCTTCCAGTGTGACACTTTCAAACTGCATTTTGCTTTAAGATACTGTGTTTACGGTAGTTCCGGATCAGTTTTCATTTATACATTGGTGGTGAAAATTAGTAACGAGATTAATATAAATATTTACATACTGTTAAGAGCCCCATTCTCGTACCTTTCATATAAAATGAGATTTGTTAATTTATTACTCTTCTTTCGTAAGTAATCGAAGTGTATGCAACAACTAAAATTACGACAGTTTCGGATCACTTACGACAGTTGCGGATCACTCTAATTACCATTAGGCCCTCCCCAGATTGACTGTTTAAAAAATATATATGTATACTTTATAGTATAGTAGATATATATTTTAAACAATTAAGCTGGGGAGAGCCTATTCTTATTACTAGTAACGGGATTTTTCGCACCGATATATATACATGATAGTTTGCGCCGATACTCTTCTGCGCTGATATGGTTCGCGCCGCAATGTTTCGTTCCGAATACATGCTATTTATGTTGAGTTTATTATAATATATGTAAATAAATATATTTTTTTAACATATATTTATTTTTTAATTGAAAAGATTATGTTATAGTTACACTGTAGATCTTAATTGGTTAGGTGAAGTATATATATCACGCTTATCAATTAATTAATTATACTGTATATATTATCAAAATGTCACCATTTAAGTAATTATGAAATATTTAAGAAAACACATCTTTAATTTCTCTTAATTCAAAATAAAGGGATGTTAGTAAAAAAGAATTGAACCATTGAATTATAACTATTAGAATTCTTTATTGGTCTTTTTCGTGGTTTGGGAGAAAAAAAAATTATCCTATACTCGTTTTGTGACGACTTCTGCGGCCTTTTGGTAAAAAAGACCCTTTTTTGTTTTATTGTCAAAGTAAAACAATAAAATGTTGAAATAAAATAAGGTGTTTCCCTACCTACCCTATTTTTTTTTTTCAAAGAATGGATTAGAAATTAAACTCTTTGTCTAGGCCTTATTTGGAAAGATGAAGAAATAGAAAATAAATTTTAACTGTTATATCATACTTGCATGTTTTTCGAAAAGTAGATCGAAGTATAGATCGAAAATTAAGATTAAAAAAAAATTAATTTTTTATTTGAATATCACCAACAATTTACAGTGGATTATAGAGGTTAAAAAACAATGTACAGAATGATAATTACAGAGTTTATAACTAATTGATTACATTCTTTAAGACATTAGAATATTATATAATAATTTTTTCTACATTGCAAATCCTTTAAAATATGCAGCTCTGACATACATGTACATGACTGTTTGTTGTCAGTATTCTGCGCTGGAATGAGATTGAATAACAAAAGAAATTTAAATATTTTTTTTTTAATTTTAATTTGATAATGTGTTCACCACATAAAAGTGATCAGACGAAATAATACAATTAACATGATTAAACGATGTTTCAGACAATCCTTCTTGCGGAGTGAAGTGATCCGGAACTGCAGTAACGGTGGGTTCATAATGTTTATTTGTTTTAAATATACAGGTTTAATTGATATAAGTTTCTTATATATGGTGAAGTAAAATATATAACAAGTAAACATTTTATGAGGTTCAGTCAATTCCTTACTCGTCTTAAGTATAACAGAAAGCACAACTCTTCTTCAAAAGCACGTGTAAAACTGTCAAAACACCGATCTTCGTCTTTGGGGCGCTTATTTTCTGACGCAACTAAGTATCGAAATCATGCATGGTAAAGTTCGATTTTTTGTTGGAAGTAGTAATACCCCCTATTCTACGCGTGTGATATACCGATAATAAATTTTCTTCAACAATTATTTTTTTAAGAATTATTACACAAAAAAGTGATCCGGAACTACCGATGATCCGGAACTACCGTAAGCACTGTACATGTGTCATAGTACAAGTAACTTCATCAGTTTTCCATTATTTTTTAAAATAATTATCTCATGTGGTTGGCACTACTTTCAATAAAACCATTTGATTTCGTACCTTTGCTCAGTCGCACCTGTAGATCTTAATTGACGTCTGGTTGAGTTTTTTCTACCAGGACAACAAAAATTTTCTAGACAATTCCATCCTTTCAAATTAAAGGAAATTTGCATGACAGTAACAGAGTTAATGATAAAATGATAAAAGTTTTCAATATAAACAAGGTATTGAATATTACCGGAAGTAACGTCGAGGAACATTTTTGATGCAGCGTGACTAAACACGGAATAAAAACGGCGTTCCAGAATTACTCGAAACACGGCTATTGATGCAATACGTGCTTCGTTTCAGTTTAAGGAACATGCATATAAAAATGCATAAAATGATGTATTTAAAAAGTCATGCATACTTTTAGTATGTTTTAAACAATCATGTATCTGTGTTTTTGTTTCTACAGCTTAAAACTAAGATTTTTTTTTTTTTTTTTTTTTTTTTTTTTTCAAAAAAAGATAAAATTTTATTTTGTAGATGATCATTCCAGACTTATTTTAGAAATGAGTGACGGATTTGATTCAGATTATATAAATGCAAATTACATTGAAGTACGTATAAACAGAATACTTCATGAAAAGACCAATTACTTTTTAATATTTGAAATTAAGTTGAAAATAAAGAGTAATATTATATTTTTCGTTTAGAATATGGATGGGAAGCGCGAGTATATAGCTTGTCAAGGTATAGGCTTTACGTTACATAATAGTTTCAATAGCTTTTTAAAGCTCTTAAGTCAAATGCTCATAAGAGACGGATTTGTGCCAACTTCAAAAAACTACATTGTAGCCATAAATTTATTGTTAAGCATATTCTTATAACGGTTTACTATGTAATCTATAACGAATATATATATATATATATATATATATATATATATATATATATATATATATATATATATATATATATATATATATATATATATATATATAATTTCTTGTAGGTCCACGAAGTAACACTATTGCTGACCACTGGAGAATGATATGGCAGGAAAATGTTGAATACATTGTTATGTTAACCAATCTTATCGAAGGACCCAAGGTTTGAAGATCAAACATATAGTATACATGAATAGCTAAATGTTGAACATTTTTATATTGTGATCGTTCGTTTCTTTCTCGCATACGATCTTCTCGATCGATCCAGTTAAAATGATTAATTCGTTCCGATATCCTTTTCATTTAAAAGATTTATATGGTTATACATTATATTTATACATTTTGCCTAAGGTCAAGATCTAGTAAATTCAAGGTGCCTTATTCTGTGTTGAAAATATCTTACATTAGATGAAATGCCATCAATATTGGCCAAACGAGAACAAGGAACTGAATCTCGGTGCTTTTTCTGTGAAGTTGATTGAAGAAAAAATATATGCATACTATGTTGTGAGGAAAATGAATCTTTGGAAGAAAAGGGTGGGTTTTCAATATAATATTCATTAATACTATGTTTAACGTACGATACGTTTGTAATCATTCTTCTATTACAAATATAAATTACAGTTTACGTCTTTTTACTAGGTCACTGGGTTAAGGACGGTCGTACAATTCCATTTCACTAGGTGGCCAGACCATGGGACACCTAATCCTCTGAACCTGATCGTGTTTCTCAGATATTTCCGGCATAAAATTAGACCATCCTAACATCCAATTATTGTTCATTGCAGGTGTCTGAGTTTATATTTCTAGCAGATGAAGATCAAAATATATTTATACATTTTGCCTAAGGTCATGATCTAATAAATTCAAGGTGAATAAAATTTCTCAAATTTGAGGACTTTATTGCCATGAGGATGCTCTCTTTATCTATAGCTTGGTATAAAAGGTGTTGAGGTAAAAAAATTTAGGTAAATATGGAAAAGACATATTTTAAACTTTCTTTTTTCCTTTATTATGAAGAAAATCAGTCACAAACGTAGGAGTTTTTTTTTTTTTTTTTTTTTTTTGAATACATTTCTGACCATATTGCTCACGGATCCTCAGAAAAAGGAAATTAGAAAAGTATTTTACACCTTTATAAAATAATATTTAAATTGAATATAGGTATCCGGGTTATTTTGATATGATTCCAAATTGAAGTCAATGAAAATGTTTTATTTTCTACATAATCCAGTAATAGCCACACAGTACGGGAAAAAGTAAGCTTAATTTTATCCCCCCCCCCCCAAAAAAAAATGCAAAATGATGTCACATTCGAGCACTAAACGAACAGTATAGACACATTTACTAGATTTTTACCTTAATTACATCTTTTTTAATTGATGTTCATTAATTAGTGCTGGTATCGGTCGAACGGGAACGTTCATTGCTCTGGACGTTCTGTCCAGATACGGAGAAGAACATGATAAAATCAACGTCATCGAGTTTGTTAAAGCCATGCGTAAAGATAGGATGACCATGATTCAAAACGCTGTAAGTTTTTTTAGTGGGCGAGGAGCTTGAACTTGGTTTATTTGTATCTTTTGTATTGCTTATAAATATGAGCTAATGGTGCTAAGTGTACCCCGTCTAAAATCCCTAACTTTCTATATGATCTGTCTTCTGGGAAGTGAATCATAACAGATTCAAAGGGATTTAAAATATAAATTGTATATAGTCTCTAAATAGAACATTTTTAATAAAACATTATGATTTAAGGAATAACTGTCTAATTTTTTTTTATTCCATGATGTGATCAATCGATTGATCATCGTCATGAAATCAAAAAATTAGATAGTTATTCCTTATATTTACATGCTCTTGATTCTGCAAACTCACGTGCTACAAGCCCCTCTTCTGTCTCTATTTGTCCCGCCCCGCAGGTGATTTTTTTTTCACCACGCCTATCGATGAACCAGTAAATTTATGTAGAAATAAAGTATTTTTACTATTTGAAATTTTATCTCGGACAAAGACATTGGAAATGTACATATTAAAAGATGAATAAAGGGAAGGAGAATTATGAAATGAATTTAATGATTATTATTTTTTTTACACTTTGTAAGAAAAATAGGATAAATAATGATTATGACATCTTATGTGATAAATTGCATTTTTAGTAAAACTATCTTTTGATCAAATACTAAATAATTAAATACTTATCATCCTATCCTACGAAAGTAATAGTGTAACAGAGCCTTTACGAAGCAATGATATTCAATGCATAGGTTACCCGCTCGATAGCACACCATTAGGCAGTTTAATTAGTTGTTTGTTTTCAGTTGTATTATGAAGGGTATTTTTTTTATTCGTAGTATTTATCTTTTTATTGTATTGCTTGTAATGCGCATTTTTTTTTTTTTTTTTTTTTTTTTTTTTTGAAATGAAATTGAAGGCATTTCCTTTTAAGTATATACGAAAAAAAAAAATCATTATTAAAGGAATGCAGTTGTATCCAATATGCTATTTGAGATCACGCGGAGGTTGTTTCATACTATAAATTCAGTTCCAACATATTATAGGATCAATACGTCTTCCTTTACCACGCTCTATTTGAGTACTTCAGAAGAAAGGGGAGTTTCATCAGCAGGACGGACTTTATTGAGTTATATGGGGAAATGGAGAAACCGGAAACAAGGAAAAGACTTAGGAATGAGTTCAATGTGAGTATTTAATTTCCAAACTTTAGTAAATAAATATTACTTCAGCATATCAGATGATTGGTTCTCAAAAATACATTACGACAGTTTGAATATAATGTTTAGTAAATAAATATTACTTCAACATATCAGATGATTGGTTCTCAAAAGTACATTACGACAGTTTGAATATAATGAGATTTTCAAGACTCTCAAATAAAAATATTTTATCGGATTTTCTCCCGCTTTCACTGAAAATGGGAAATACTAATTTTGGGACTATCCGTTCGTAGATGGGTTTGCCTCTATGTAACAATTTTATTTCCGGACGATATCTCACAAAGTTTTTGAGCTTTTTGCAATGATATTTTATATCAAAACTCGTAATGGCCTACTAAAGACCCCTTTGATCTTTCGGTTAAAATTTTATAGGTCAAGGTCAAAAATTAATACATTATAAAGAAATGTTTCTAGATAATAACTTTAATGTACTTTGAGTTTTTTCCCCGATGGGATTTAATATTACAACTCCCTTTGGGTATAAAAGCAGAAAACTTTCGGTTTTGATGTGAAAAAAGTCAAATGTCATGGTCAGGAATTTATATGTCTCTGTGTAATATTTTCGTTTCAGGACGGTATATTTAAAGCCTTTAAGATTTTGAAATGTAATTTTATATATCAATTCCCTATCACCTATCAAGTGCCCCATTAATCTTGTGTCCAAAAGATCAAAAGAAGATCACGAATTCATACATTGCAAAAACAGTCTCCGAATAACTTAAGTACCAGTCCACATAAAAATCAGACAAAATTGTATGAAAGTGATACATGAAGGTTTTCAGAATTCGATGATTTTTCACTCATAAATTTCTCTTGCAATATGAACAATGTATGTAAAATGAAAAATGTTTTGAGTCATGGTTACCATGGAAACCCGGCCAAAGAAATTTCCTTAGCAACCGGCAATTTTTTCCATGTTGATGGACAAAAATTCACCTATCTTTAAGGCTTAAAATAAAATTTTAATACCATGAAAATTATTCTCAATTACTGGTGTAATAAAGATACACATTTAAAGTGTTTTAATAATGCAATGAAAGAAATTTAGGTCTTAAGTTAGTTCTGTGCTAGCCATTGGAAGGTACACATGTTTTGCAATTTCTGCTGATTCAGCATTTTTCGTGAATTTGGCATTATTCAAGGCCAAATTTAAAAAAAAGGCCAGATTAATACAGCTGTTGCGTGTATTTCACATAAAAGCAGATGAATTTCTCTTTCAGAATTTGAAGTCAAATCCATGGGCCTTTTTGAAAATTGAATCTGTTGCCTAGCAACAAATATGGGCATTTTGATACATAAAATGAGAAACAATGTAAAAAGTTTACGGAAAAATCAAATGAATTGTTATCTACAAAAACGAAAAACAAATTTTAAAATAGTAGAATTAAAGGACTTCCTAGCAAATTATTGAATATTGTATAATTATTTATCTCCATAGCAACAACAGGTTCTCCATAGCAACGGGCAAAGAAAGTCAATTTTGACATGTATTCATGTAATCTTATTAAAAATTTATTCAAATTAAGTCAGAAAAATGTCGTTGAGCAAAATTGACAATGAAATGTTGGTCTTATTAAAGTTTTTGTGGTACTTAATCAACCCATGGCAACTATTACCAGTACATGACGACCAATGTGCACTATGCCTCCTGTAAAACAGATTTGACTTTGGGATCGTATTGTTTGTCATGGAATTGAATATTCAAGTAATGTGCTGATAATTGTATATGCTGAGTGTGTGGAAAGAATGTAAAATGTTGTAGCAAATTATTGAATATCGTACATTGACTTATTTCCATAGCAACAACAACACTTCCCCATAGCAACGAGGCAAAGAAACTTAATTTTGACACATATTCATGTAAACCTGTAAAATCTATCTAAATCAAGTCACAAATATGTGTTTGAGAAAAATTGACATTGTCGTGTTTGTTTTAGGAAAATATTTTTGTACTCATTTAACCCATAGCAACGATTCCTAGCACATAGCCAGCAATTTTGTCAGTATGGGATTCATTCTCTGTAACCGCTGTATTGAAAGATTTGGCACTCGTCACAGATTTCGGGGATACATGTACGACTCTCAAATAATCACTACAGAAAGCATTACAATGTAACAATTATTCCTCATAAAAATAAATAGATAAATAAAAAGAATATCGTTACTATGGAAACGTATCTAATAATATTTGGTAAGAGGATTCAAATTGAGTAGGAAGATCAGGATTTAATTATTCTATTTATACTTATTACAGATTGCAGAGTTTTCTTTTCAAACAGTTAGAGGATAAACACGTTTGTTCATATCTAAATATAGAGTTTTATGCATCAATAACCTCGAGTAATACTTAGGTCACATTTATTAAATGATTTAAGCCGATGGTCGGGCGACCAAATTATTATCGTATCGTCGGCTGAAAAACTTAATCAGACGATTCTATATATAGTATCGGGCGATGCAGAGTAGTCACATTAAGGACATTGGCAAGTCAAGGTTTTCCGGAGAAAAAAGGTTTAATACATGGGTTTTTTTACTTATGAAATAGTGATTGAGAGTGATCTCCCGTGTAGAATTCTCTAAACGGTGAAAACCAATTAAAGCCAATGTTTACAGAGGTAAACAAAAGCACATGTACTTCCTTCAATGGGTAGAATCATCTATACAGCAAGAAAGAAAAATAGTAATGGCTTTTTTATACATTGTATTCAGGGGACAAAGAACCAACAGGTCGTCATTTACCATAGTTGTGCTCAGTATGCTGGGAAGAGCAAAGATGTGATATATGCTGAAAGGTAGACAGACTGAGATCAATTCCTATGTTGTATGAAGGAAGCAGCATTTAGTAACAACGAATAAAAATTGAAATAAATCCATGCCAATATTTTTATAACAATGTGTTTCAATCAATTTAGTCAATTAAATGATAGAATCAATCAACCAGTCTGACTCTCTTGACCATTATGAATAATATGTAATTATAGCTGTTAAGGGAAGTAACTCCAAAAAAAAAGATCGGTGCTGGTATGTCCATGCCTTATATATACATTTTCAGTCAAAATATCTATAAGTCATAGGAAATGAAGATACAGTAATGTATATAATACAAAAACTAAATGAAATAAGTGGGTTTTGGAGAAATATTATGATGAAAAATTATGTAGGTCCCTTTTATCAACATTTTACATACCGGTAGGAAATGCATTGAGAATTGCAAAAACACTGATATGACAAAATCTAAAAAGGAAGGTTGGCTTGGTAGGTTAAACAATCCAGAATATAGCCTGCTTAATACAATTAAACCTACTCAAGAGTTCTTGAAAAATTCTATACGATAACCAGGAACTTTGCCAATGTCCTTTTAATTCCTAGGAACACCGATGCCTTTACATGTTAAAAATCGCTAAGTAGGCCAACCCTTACCCGATCATCGTTTGCTGAGCCGCTGTTTGATTTTCACCGTCGGCTGACATTTTATGAAAACCCAATCCTGAAATGTCGATCGACCTACGACCGACATGACAAACTGTCTTGCGATGGTTGGACAATGATCCTTATATTGACAATGATGCCTTATAATTTCCATCCTAGCAATGTTGAAGGAATCGGCCACCAACGTAGAAAAAAGTATAACTTGTCCCGACAGACACAAAATTGGCCGGTTGACGCAAAAAGAAGAACTCAAAATCAGACAAGACAACACCCGATGAACTGCCGACTGTCCCCCGAAGAATCCTATTTTTGTTTCAAAAAACTTCGGCCATTGGTCATTTTTGGAAATGTGACTTGGATTTAAAGTTTTCGAAAGACTAAAAGAATAACGTAGACTTAAAAACAGGTTGTGTTAAACAAATTTAAATTAAATTTGAAACCAACAATATCATACATTTAAAATATGGAACAAAACGTTTTAGGGGAATCTATGTATTGAATCTCTGTTTTTGCTTTTTATCTGCTATTGTATGCATTATTTATTTATGTACGTTTGAATTTTTTTTTTGAATTTCTCACTAAAAAACTATATCTCCCTCCAGGATTTCTTTTTGTAAAATAAGGGGTCATGGGCCACAAGTCTCACCTGAATCTATCTGTTCCTGCTGTTATTTGAATATTTTCGCTATATATTCTTAAGAAGTTGAAATGACCCTTTCCTAAATTAATATGATCATGCCAGATTACCTATCAGGTCCATGATTTTGGCAAACTGAATCTGCACTGAATGAGGTGCTTGGTTATCAATATACTTATAATCTTCTTTAAGATTTTTTCCCCGAATGGCATCTTCTCAGGCCTTTCCGGCAAGCCCCGAAAATACATTTAATGTATTTAAATCACTGGATGTTAAAAATTTGTACAAAATGAAGTGATATGTAATTTTATAATTTATGTAAATATTTAATAAACATAGTTGATTGTTCCTTCTGTAGTATATTTTAATATCTTTACATTCAATGAAGATCAGTTGCATACTCCATTGTAAAAAAAGTCTCCCTACATTTATTCAAATGATTCTTAAAATGGGTTATCATAGACGCCTACGTACATGTAACAAATTCGAGGTTGTTTTTTCTACTTGTCCCTCCCCCCTTTAAACCTCATTCAATTCTTAAGACCATGATATGAAATAACTTGGATTTACACAGAGACAAAAAAGTATATGTCAGCTTCTTAACAACAAGTAAAAGATACAAGCTTATATCTGATCTTTTGAAAAACAGAAATTATCTCAAATGAACACAATATATGCTAGATCAACATTACCAGGCTTAAGGGTTTTATTAGGTGTATAGAGTATAATTTTATGTGCTTGCTCACTTAATCTCTACCTTTTCTTTCACTGCATTTCATTTCCGGTATATTGCATAGCATTTCCGACATTTTTTAATTTCATTTACGACAACTTTTTTTTTCCATTTCCGACAATTTTTTGTATTTCCAGAATATTTGCAGGATATCTTTCTGGCAATTTTATGTTAGCCAAATAGGTGGAAATAGAATTTTTAAAGAATTAATTTCAAACTACGTTTTCAAAATATAAATAAAAACATATAATACAATACATTTATACA
This sequence comes from Saccostrea echinata, assembly GCF_033153115.1. Taxonomy (NCBI): domain Eukaryota; kingdom Metazoa; phylum Mollusca; class Bivalvia; order Ostreida; family Ostreidae; genus Saccostrea; species Saccostrea echinata. The sequence continues at coordinate 7,235,434 of NW_026889781.1, forward strand.
GGTAGCATTAAGATTTATAGCATTTTTCCCTGTGCTGCATGTACATGCATATGTGATGTCTTTGTTTTTAAAAACATAAAAACATTCTTCTGTCTTCAGAGAATCCCTTCAACGATGATGGTTTTTTCATGGCCATAGGAACCGGGGGAGCACGGGGGCCCGTGCCCCCCCCCCCCCCCCCAATAATTTTGCCAATATATAGAATACTATAGAAAACTTCGCTACAATATGTTTGTGCCTACTCAATAATAAAGTCTGATGACCTTTTTTGCCAAGGAATTTTTGGTAGTTGATAGTGCCTCCCAAATGAAAGTGTTTGGTTGCCCCCCACCCCCCTCAACTGAAATTGCTTCCTATGGGCCTGTTTTTACGTCGACTGGTTTCTGTATGCCTTATAATTTATATCCTAGCATATCTGATTTCAAACTTAAATCTGAACATTTAAAAAAGGAGATGACGAAAGTTCACAATACTTACATGTGTCTCAGGGAATCTTTTTAATCATTATTTTGGCTTCAAGCAAAACTCATTATTTGGATTTCAATGATTTCTCCATGATTTATTGATTAAAATTTTTCATAAGTGAAGTCTTCAATCCTGCTTTCATTGCAGAAAAGTACTACTTGAAAAAATGTCGGAGATAAAAACTTTAAAATGTTGGAAATAAAAGATGAAAATTTCAAAAAATTCCGGAGATGAAATGCAGCCATTGAAACTATGCCCATAATATCGTGCACATGTCTTGGAGTTAGTCCACAATACACACTAATGTGTGTGTACAAGTTACATGAAAAACATTATTTATGGAATACATCCTTATTTTGGTAACAGATCAGAGATAGATGTAAGGGGTAGGTGAACAAGGCGTGCAGAATGCCTATAGCTTCAGATATGTAAAAAACCAAATTCAATTTGTGAAATTAGTATTAGTAAATTTCTTTTTATTGAAATTCCTGAAATTATGATAAAACTTTTCCGAGGAAAATTTTCCCGGCAAAAATTATACTGTTATTAAAAATTAATGGGGTATTCATGGGGATCGAACCCCCTAGCAATAAAAATCCTGAGTATCATTTTCCTTTGATACCAACGCGCTAACCACTACGCTATACAACTCCTGATAAATAGTGGCATTTAAATCATGTTTGTGATATGACCCTTGACTAAATGGACTTAAAGTATTTCTTAGAGGATGCGAATGTTGTGTCATAAAAGTGTATTTTTAAGGTATAGTGGGTCTTTGCTCCTTGTCTTTGTTTACCAAAAATGTATATTTTTATGCAAACTTTGACGGTAACCTTTCAATAAAATGGAGCGATGACCCACTCATATCAAAAAAATGTGTTATAGTATGAGAAAATGATCGTTTTGCCATCTTTAGTGTGTGTGTATGCTATTTCATAGGCAAATAATTTCAATCTTCGTGAGATTTTTGCAAATTGTGGAAATTTTACATAAAGTATACTTTAATGTTAGATGATATATCAAAGAAAATTTTGTAATTGAGATTTAATTTTTCACCTTTATGTTTGTTACACTATAGGCACTTCGCTTGCCTTGTTCGCTGATCTTCTTTGTATCAGTAATTTGAGGAATCTTGATCAATTCATTTTAGAGAGCTTTAATAAGTTACACTTCTGAATTTACACAGAGGGCTAAAATGGTACATGCACTGGTCGAAGTGGGAGTAAAAAAAAAAAGAGATTTGTTGTTACATTCATTCTTAATGAAATTAATTCTTCTTAACTTTTCAAGTGTTGTTACTTAAGGTGTATAAAGCAATAAAATACTTTGAAAAGACCTGCTACATGCTTTAGTTGTCTGTATTGCAGAATTTGTTTTACATTCCATTCGACATCATTCATACCTACTTTGAACTGGAATGTTTTTTCGGTGAATTATGAATTTTATGTTTAGTTGCTAAGGGGATTGCATATTGCCATGGCTTAATTATTACGAGATTGCATGTTGCCATGACAACAACTGATAGAACATTTTATATTCTTTCCGCTCTCTCAACATATACAATCATCAACACATTAATTAAATATTCATTTCCATCACAAACAATATCATCCCAAAGTCAGATCTGTCTTACAGGAGGCACAGTGCACATTGGTTGTCATGTACTGGTAATAGTTGCCATGGGTTGATTAAGTATACCAAAAATAAACTTTAATAAGACCAACATTTCATTGTCAATTTTGCTCAACGACATTTTTCTGACTTAATTTGAATAAATATTAATAAGATTACATGAATACATGTCAAAATTAACTTTCTTTGCCCGTTGCTATGGAGAACCTGTTGTTGCTATGGAGATAAATAATTATACAATATTCAATAATTTGCTAGGAAGTCCAAATTTAATACTACTACTTTAAGATTTGTTTTTCGTTTTTGTAGATAACAATTCATTTGATTTTTCCGTAAACTTTTTACATTGTTTCTCATTTTATGTATCAAAATGCCCATATTTGTTGCTAGGCAACAGATTCAATTTTCAAAAAGGCCCATGGATTTGACTTCAAATTCTGAAAGAGAAATTCATCTGATTTTATGTGAAATACACGCAACAGCTGTATTAATCTGGCCTTTTTTTAAATTTGGCCTTGAATATTGCCAAAATCACGAAAAATGCTGAATCAGCAGAAATTGCAAAACATGTGTACCTTCCAATGGCTAGCACAGAACTAACTTAAGACCTAAATTTCTTTCATTGCATTATTAAAACACTTTAAATGTGTATCTTTATTACACCAGTAATTGAGAATAATTTTCATGGTATTAAAATTTTATTTTAAGCCTTAAAGATAGGTTAATTTTTGTCCATCAACATGGAAAAAATTGCAGGTTGCTAAGGAAATTTCTTTGGCCGAGTTTCCATGGTAACCATGACTCAAAACATTTTTCATTTTACATACATTGTTCATAGTTCAAAACAAATCTATGTGTGGAAAATCATCAAATTCTGAGAACCCTCATATATCACCCTTTGTCTGATTTTTATGTGGACTGGTACTTAAGTGTTCCTTGAGCTTTTTCAATGAGATATAATATCACAACTACTTTTGGGCAAGAAAAATAGCACTTGTGATTTTGAGGTAAAAATTTCAAAGATCAAGGTTAGAAATCCAGACAATTTGTCTTTTTGTCACACTTTCGTTTCAGGACGATATCTAAAAAAATAAAACCCATTGAGATTTCGCATCCAAATTTACATTATAACGTCCTGTGACAGAGAAAAAGCACCAGTTGATTTTTATTTCAAAAGATCAAGGTAGAAATTTAGATATTGCAAAAACAGGTTTCCAGATGAAAGCTTTAGTTCTCTTTGAGCTTTTTTTCAATAAAGATATCATCTTTACTCCTTTTGCCTTATACTGGAATTATTGACATTGAGGTTAAATTGTGAAATGTCAGGTATGGAATTCATACAAAAAATAACAAAAATGGTATCCGGATGTTAACTTTAGTTCTCATGAGCTTTTTCTTTGATTCTGTTCATCATATCCCCCAATGACTTATGGAAGATTGCTTTTTTTAGTCCAAATGTCAAGGTCAAAAATTTATATTTTGAATAAAATGATTTCCTGGTAATAATCTACCTTTCTTCAAGGTTTTGCAATAAAAAATGATACCTTTCGTCAATATGACTTGAAAAAGTGCCATTGATCTGAGGTCAAACAAGCAAAGACAAGGGTCAGAAATTTATTTATTGTAGATATAGTTTTCAAGATATAGTTCTATTCTCTGTAAGCTTTTAAAAGAAACTCAAGGTCATTAATACCTTTCATTTAAAAAAAAAGACCCTATAGACTCTAAGGCCGAAAGGTCAAGGTTATTCCTTTTATTTCTCATTCTGCACATTTTTTTCGGTTCCTCTATCTGTCTTTCCTTACTAGGGGGATACAAATTTTCTAAATTAAGAATTAGTTTTGATCTATTCAACTCCAAAAAAAAATATCTCAAGATTTATAAAGGAACTTCCTACACAGAAAAGTCAACAGCTATATATATATATATATATATATATATATATATATATATATATATATATATATATATATATATATATATATATATATATATATATATATATTGCCTTAACGTCATAAATTTGCTAGAGGAAAATCTTTTATATTAATTGAATTGTTCTTACTCATAATAAATTCATGATAAAGATACATTTCTAAATGGGTTCTCGCTAAATGAGATTTCGATCTTAGTCGTATGTTCTTTAAAAACGGGATCATATATCACTACCTTGCCACTAGAGAAGAACAATAACATTGATGAATTATTGAATAAGTTATTAAGTCAAATTGATTGATAATTAAAATTAATATAAATCATTCCCAAATGATGAGGTAACAACCCAGATAGCATGTCTACGTTGGGCCAACGTTGGCGCACAGTTATTGACTGCGTTGGTCCAACGTTGGCAACCTAACGTTGGCCCAAGGCAAGTTTGCCCTTCGGCCCTACGTTGGCCCAACATGTTTGACCAACGTTGGCACAACGTTTGTCAATATTATTACTGCATTTGGTCAATGTAGGTCCAACAATGGACCAACGTCCACTACCAACAGTGATTGTATCAACAAAGGCCCAACATTGGCCCAACATAATTTTTGTGTTGGCCCAACAATGGCCCAACGTCCGTTAACCAACATACCATCGGTGACTCAATGATGGTCCAGTGTCCTTTACTTGTGTTAGCCCAACAATGGCCCATTGTTCTTTTACGGACAGTGAATTTTTTTAACGTAGGGCCAACAGAGGCCCAACGTATCCTATATAAATAATGATTCTCATTCAAAATTTATCCATCTTGACAAGAAATAACTAGCTAATGTTGACAAAGAGGCAAATGAAAAATGATAAACTGTACAATTTATTAATTATTATTATTAAGTTTTAGCCCCTAACAAATTTTATTACGCTTGTTTCAATATTATAAAAAATAATTAAACAAAAACATTTGCAAAAGTTTACAGAGTTTAAGCATAAAACAATATTTTTAATATCCAATTGTATAATTGTATGTCTTGCTTTCACGCTCCTGCCTTAAAGTTTATTCAAAATGTCAAATATACTTAACACTTCCTATATATCACTTGCATCTATGATTGATTCTGGATTCGGCACACCGTCAAGTCTAAAACGTTTAATATAATGAGGCAGTGGACATTTCAATTGCAAACACCATCTACTTTTTCAAACATTATCTCATTTCAATTCCAAAATCATCTTTTTGTTCACAGAAATCTTGTATAATCCCATAAAAAGTATATTAAGGAGCTTTGTTCACATCACAACTTGGTCAACTTGGTCTTCACTAAAATCTTGTTTAAGGACATAATAATAGTATTATCCAGGAACAATAGATGACATCATTCTTTGGTCATGTTCGGATTGCATTTTTTTTTCCACAAATTCACTTGTTTTTCCATATTTCTTCCTCCTTCTTCATTAATTGTCATCAAAGCAGAACCAGTCTTTAACAATTGCTGCAATTTCTACATCTGCTGCAAATGCATACAACATATTTTCCCGTCTAGTTCAAATATACCTCTTCAAAAAAAAAAAAAAATAATAATAATAATAATAACATATTTGAATAATGATAAAACATTTATTTTATCGTGAAATTCTGATTAACAATAAAGGGTAGAGGAAAACTCCATATTTTTTGATAAGTGGATACTAGTAACAAGAAAGCTGAACATCAATATAATTGTCATCAATAAACTGACCAGTCTCATTGCTATAGAAGAAGCTTACCTAATTGCAGATCTTACCATATTGCATGGACAAAGATTGAGCTCTTATCTCAGAATCTAAATCTCCTTAAATTAAGTACGCTTAAGTAATAAAAACTAACAATGTATCTGTTGGGCCAACAAAGGGCAAATGCACTCGCCCTAACATAGGACCAACGTTGGGCAGGCGTAGTCTTACCGACTTAAATGATCTTTTCATTTAGACCTAGGGTATAACAAACACTGGGCCAACGTTGGGCCAACGTAACGCTCCCAACTCATGCACATCGTCCTTTAGTTTGCATTCCAACTGTTGGACCAACGTTGGATCAACGTACTCACTCTAGCTATAAAAGACAACTTTCAAAAACACTCAAACTTACATTGGACCAACGTTGGGCCAACATACTGCTACCAGATTAAATTTTCAACTTCGTTAAGGTTGCATTACAAACGTTGGGCCAACGGTGGGTCAACTTTGAACCCCCAACTTCCTTAGAAAATATAGCAAAAGGGAATTAGTTAATGTTGGACCAACGTTAGGACAACGTAAGAATCCCAACATGGTTGGGTACTAAAGAGGAACTGCTTTGAAGAAAGAAAAATGAGGCATTACCTAAACAGAGTTAGATAAATTGAAATCAAAATCTCATTCAATTAATTGTTACAATATGAACGGCTCTGTCCAGTCTTAGTACTCATCCTGATATCTTTATTATTAAAATCACTCTTTATAGGGTCACTTACTGTATTAACTTTGATAGGAATAGTGAAATAATTTTATTTTTTAAAATGTAGTTAAAATGTAGTTTGTTGTTAAATTTGTAGACAATCAATTACAATTATTTCTATCAGGGTTGTCAATTTTAAGAAAGGAGAAAGCTTCGAATACAAGACATTACAGTAAAGTATTGTGAACATTTTAAACCAAATTAATCCTTACAGGAAAATTCTTGTCTAAATTAAAAATCACTTTAAAATCAATGATAATGTATAATATTTATGTTTATCCTATAAATATCTATAGCTTACGTCATCTACAGGTCAAAGGAATTTTTACTTACTATTACTGTATCGTGTTTAAAAATACATTTTGATTTCAAGGCGGTAACAAGTTTAAAGCCAAACTACACAGCAGACGATTTCAAAACAGGGCGACAGCACATAAAGCTTAGTTTTGCCAATTCTGTTTTACCAGGTAATGTAATTTTTCAAAAAATGAAAACTAATTGAAATAGGCCTGTAAAAAAGCAAGTTATTTCAAAGAAAAAAGATAGATCTGAAAATTTAGATGATAGAAATTCAGATTGATAAGGCAAAGCAATTTTTAATATGTTAGAATATATTTCAGTTGAAAGGTACATTGTGTATTTAACATCAACTGTGAAGGGACGAGAGCAATATTACAATGCAGTAAATGTCTCGGTAAATATCATTTGTTATATCCTATTTTAAATCAGTTATGAATAGAAAAAGAAATGTGAGACTTCTCATGTTATCATGATTCAACTCATTTTAAAATGACTTCTGTTATTTTATATATATTCTGTTTACATTTTATAATGAGTATGTTTGATGTCACTTTAATGTACACAGTAAGTTCAAAATACATGGAAGTTTTACTTTTCATACAGTATCGTTATTTGAGAGCAAGTGTTTAAAGTTTGCAGATTTATTTTCTGAAATATTTATTTAAGTCGTTTACCAGAGCTGAGGAGTTTATCTCTGCGCAATATCCGGTATCAGGAGCAGCCATTGATCTTGTTCGATTGCTGGTTGATCAGAATTCAACATTCTTGATCTCGCTGAACCCTTTATCAGAAATCAAAGAGGTAATGATGAGTTAAATAGACTGAAGTGAAGAGTTCTTGTAATTTGCATTTATCCGTATAACTTTTTCTCTTTTACAAGATAAAAGATTGGGTTGACAGTAGAATGAAAAAAATTAATTTGGCTCCATATGAAATCACAATGATTACACAGGCAATGGTGTCAAACACTTTGCGGAAGACGGACATTCAAATCAAAAGAAATCATGTAAGTTAATATCGTCATCCGATAATTGCAAGACAGTGCTGATAAAGTAAATAGATTTTACAGCAAGAAAAATCATTACAAGAAATTTCTATGATAATTCCGGGATGAGAAACATTGAAGGAGGTCATTGAAGTCATAATGGGTATTCATACAGAAATACATGTAATTTCTTGTCTTTTGTTTTCATGTTTTCAAGTATTTTGACTGAGTTATATTTATGTAACTAACATAAACCAAAAGCAAATATGATAATAAACAGGTTAAATTATTACAAACCAGTTGTTACGCCCCCGTAATCGAAGATGCAGAGTATATTGTTTTTGACCTGTCCGTCAGTCTGTCTGTCTGCCTGTTTGTCTGTTTGTCCGCAAAAACATTTACCTTGCCAGTAACTTTTGATTGGTTGGAGCTATGGCTTTCATATTTCACATGTTTATTTCTTTTGACAAGACCTTCCTTTGAGAACCAACATATTTGACCTCTTGACCTTGGACTTTAACCCTATTTTGCAAAAATCTATCCAACTTTATCCAACTTTGACCCTAACTTTTGAACACTTGTTTTATTTATTTATTTAATTTTGCATGTGTATTTCTAATGAGAGGTTGTCTCCTGCATACCATTAATTTTGAACCTTGACCTTGGAGTTTGACCCACTTTAAGAAAACATTAACTTTGACAATAACTTTGGAATGGTTGGTGCTTGGGCTTTTAGATTTACAAGGTACATCCATTGACACATCCATTTTTTGGGGTTATAACATTTTTGATCTCTTGACCTTGGAGTTTGACTTGCATTTGAGAAACTTTAACTTTAACCTTTGCAGGAAGCTGTCATACGGGGGCATTAGTATTTCACATACACATCTTGTTTAATTTTATCTATAGGATAAATTGCATCCAGTGGAGATATTTGAATGTCTTAATTGGAGTTTTCGTAATATTCTACCAGAAGAAACCTCTACGATGACAAATGTAATAAAACAATTCTGTTTGGATAGAAAATCTCATCCAGATGGTCCTATTACCCTTGTTTCTAAGTATGTATTAATATTTCCAATAGCTGAATGCTTTATGCCTATATATGAAAGGCTTAAGGATGCCTTTTCCTAAGTATTGCATGATGATGATAATGATGATGACGATGATTAATTTTTGCAAATTATGTTTCTGTTACTATAAATTCTGTTGAAGACTAGATTCTTTTCTTTTTACTAGGGATGGAGCAACGTGTTGTGGAGTATTCATAGTTATCTATAATGCAATAGAACAACTACAAAAAGATGACGAGGTTGACCTATTAACCATAGTACAGCAACTGCAGTGCCGCAGACCGGAAATGATATCTACGAAGGTATGTGGTACATGTATTTATGCTTAGACAATTTATATATTTATAAATTAAAATAGATTTGGAACATTAAAAAATGGATTTTAAAATATAATTCATTAATTAATTAAATTAGATTAGTTACATTTAAATTAAATTAAATTAAATTTTGATTCATAGGAAGATTACGAGTTTTGCTTCAAGGCAGTTTATGATTATCTGAATATGGACAGCATGTATGCCAACACCTAGAGGGAATGCCCATGATGGATTGGTGTTTCAGTTTCAATGAAAACAAAGAGAAAATATATACTAAGCCTTTTACCTGTTAACTATGAAATGCTTTGCTTACAAAAAATGCGAAATTCAGTACAAATAAAGTTTACAATAAATCTATAACTGTTGTGTACAATATATGTGAAACTGTTTAAGGTACGTACACATTGGAACACAAGTACAAGCTGGTTTTGCCCAATATTTTTTATCTTATTTGTAACCTTTTGTACACAATATAGTGCAAAAAATCTTTTGTTATATGTGCTTTTATTTTACATTGTCCTGTTTATGTATACATACTTTGCCTGAAACTCCCCCCCCCCCCCCCCCTTACTCTTTTCCCATTTTATTATTTTTTTTTATTTAATTTTTTTTATCATTTTTGTTTTGCTTTTGAATGATTTTGAAATAAAGAATAATGTACAATAATAACATCTTTTTGAAAAAAAAAATGTGGGAAGGACAGAAAAGATATACACTGAATTATGGAATAGTCCATAATATAATAGATGGGACAGTCTGACGGATTGACAAACATGGAGACAACTAAACAAAGGACGGACAGGCGAAGATAAGAAGTTTCCGTGACAAGTTCCTTAATATTGGTTCATATCTTTCGATTTTTTGGTGTACAAGCAATGCATACGAAAGTTCATATCACATTCCGTGTCATAGAATCAAAATGGATACATTAGAATGCCAGTTCAAGATGTTATGCTTAATCCTTCTTTTTAACCTGTCTATGGGTCCTAGTTATAGTATACAAGTATTTAATTAGTTTATACACTGAGGAATTGTCTTTCATATTTATTCTCCATAATGACTTCTCGTGTTTAACATATTTAAAAAACAATGAAATTTGCACTGATTCAAAAGACAATATCACAAGGTGATGGCATCAATAACATTATATTTGACCGTTTGATTAAAAGGTTAAGGTCAAGTAAAGGTCATTATCTTTACTTTGTCATTTAGAATAAAAAAATATTGTTGCCAATCATGCGGTGCTTATTTTGATTTTAAAAGATTTGATCTTTCTCTTTTTACATAACAAGTGGACACAACAGAAGGTCTACAAGATGGTCATATCACATTGAGATAAAAGTTAATCTAAATAGGTATTGTGTAACCCGAATCTCCTCTATTTTTCCTTCCTTTTTTTGAGATTATTAGTTATTTTAATATGCTTTGTATATTTAAAATTCTATTCTTTTTATATGTGGTAAAGTAGTCATGTTAAGGTACAAAATGATACAAAAACCTAAAGTTTTGTCCGTTTAATAAGAGAAAAACATGCCTTACTGAATTTTTACCGCAATATGTCCTTAGAGTCCTTAGTTTTCAAAGGCTATAAGATTGTCATTTGTGTAGAAAATCATATTTATCTGATATATTTTAAAACTTTAGTCTATTATTATTAATTTCAGTTACTACAAAACTTTCCTGAAGCCTTTGATTGTTCAAAAATACCTTTTAAATTAATTGTTCTGTAGTAATTTTGAGAAGCATAAAAGGAGATCTTGTTTTATGTACATCAAGGAATATAATTTGTAAAAGGTGAAATCTGTAAAACTTGGTTATTATATATGTTGTGCAATTAATGTGAAATTAATTGAGACTTCTATCACATAACATTGTACAAAGTTGTGATAAATCTTTGACTGATATACCATAGTGATCATTTTGACGCTTTGAAAACTGTGATTAACTATAGTGATCATTTTGAAAACTTTGATTTACTGTAGTGATAACTTTGAAGCTTTGATTTACTATAGCTAATGTTAGTCAATTTCTTCTTTCCAGTCTTTGGTGTTCTAAAGTGGAGAATCTCCCCCTGTCTTCATGGTTAATTTCCTCCTTTCACATTCTTTTTTCCTGGTAGACGACTGGATGTCCTGCCGTTTTTTAAGAACTTTTTTGGAGATACGTCTTTTGTCTCATATAGCACTTATACTGATTATTAAAAAATATCTTTAAAAAAAAAATCAAAAATTAAGTATAACTGATTCACATACATATCAAACATGAATATTCATCTCCTAAAAATCGAAGTCCATTCCTAAATAGAGATTGATGCCCCCCATATTTTTTTTTTCAAAATATCTTCAACATCTGTACACATGTATGTTAATTCATTGATGTGATGTATATTAATACAATGACTCTGAAATTTCATGCATCTATTTGAATAGATAATCGTGTTGCAAATTGATATTTCTGTGCAAAATTGCTTTTATAAAATAAAGCTTACTTTTTCAGAAGATGAAATTAATTTTCATATTAATGGAAAAAAAGAAAGTTTCTACATTTCAGCTGAGGTCGTGCGTAAGTTTTTTTTTTGTAAAACGGGGTCTGTGTAGTTTTGAAAATCAAGATTCGACAAAATTTGTGCTATTCCTTCGAGCAAAAAAAAAAAACAAAACAAAACAAAACAAAAAAAAAAAAAACAAAAAAAAAAAACAAAAAAAAAAACAAAAAAAAAAAAAAAAACACCAAATTTTACTCCCTGTAAAGAAATCCGCTTAGCTGTATTTTTCCTTTTTACCTAGAAACGGTGAACAAACAAGTTAGCGAAAAAAATAGAGCAGTTGACGCATCTCCATTTGAATTAATTTAGATAAATCATTATAGACAAAGACAGGTCGGCAACAAGAGCAAGCGATCAAGTCAGAAAAGGGGGGGGGGGGTGAGGTGACATAAATATATTACTGTAAATTACTTATTTGGATAGAGTCAAATTTTCTTGGTTTGAGGAAAATCTGTTCGCTCGTGGGGATTTTATTTTATGATTGCATAAAATATATGGTATTAAAGTTTCTCATTTCAATTTTTCGTGGAAGACATGAATTTGTGGGTCTCTCCATACCGGAAAAAAATAAACAGCTTAAGAAAAAAGATGATTTTAAACAACAGGGGATTTGTGACGGTACATATTGTCGTTTCGTACATATTGTCGTCGGCGACAATATGTACCTACCCTCACTACACATATTGTCATCCATTGGTACATATTGTCGCCGGCTGAAAAGTAACATATGTACATATTGTCGCTGGCGACATTATGTGCCTCACCCTCACTGTACATATTGTCGCCCCATAGATATTGATATTGTTGTTTAAAGATGTCTTTTTTTTTTTTTTTTTTTTTTTTTTTTTTTTTTTTGTAGTTTTGTGAATGATATTGGTGTGAGAGTCACACTGACGTGTCTCGTATGCTATTTCATGCAGCGTGATTGCGACGGTACATTTTGTCGTCCTGTTCATATTGTCGCCGGCAACAATGTGTACCTTTCCTCACTGTGCATATCATCATCCATCAGTGAGTATCATAGGTTTCAAACAAAGATTTTACGTTGAAACGCAAGCAACAAACAAACAGTCATTCCAAATATTTTTTTTTCTATGAAAAAGTAAACTAAATTCTGAACATATATTTAAAATCAAGTATAAAATATTTAAAATAAAATATTATTGAATATTTCAGAATATGTTTAAAACATGCTCGATCTGATATAGATAAAACATATGTTAAATATGATTAAAACTTATGTTAGGCAGATTGTTACCAATGCATATGTTTGAAATATGGCGCTCTTTTCATATGGTAAACATATGTTGTTATCTTAACTGTGAATCTGATCACAATGGGGGTTTCTGGTCGAAAGGGTATATCCACTCCTTCTATGCACCTGACCTTTTGATATAAGCTTACTCTTTTTTTTTCTTTTTTTTTCTTTTTGGTTCATTTATTTACCCTATTTTATGCTTCCTCTTTCCAACAAAAATTAAATAAACAGTAACCTAGAAAACTATAACTTAACACATGCATGTGTTGAAATTGTTGTTTATTAAGGCTTAATAGATTTCAAGCTAGTATATACAAAAACCAAAATTTGACAAGCAAACACCCGTTGAGACCAAGTAAAAATTATATGCATTAGCAAAATGTACAAGTCTAAACTTACAAATATCTTAGAAGTTTGGTAACTATAACCAATTGCAAACACAGTAAGTGATATAATACATCAAAATTACAATATTCCAAAATATTTATATGCAAACAGACATGACTAGAAAAATCATTGTAAGTGGCAGAAGGTGAGGTCCAAAGGCTCCAAAAGTTGACGAGATTTGCAAAATCTCTGAAACTACCCCACCAGAAGCCACGCATGAACATGAAACAAGGTATCAACCGGTTATGCTCAAACGCAAAGGATATCACAAGCAATCAAATAACCTGTCATAAAACTTCATTCAAATTCTTACTAATGACTAGAAGGAAGTATAAATTGTTTTGACTAATGACTAGATCAGGTAAACTCTAAGGAATAAAACAAAAACTGCACTGAGGTTTTATTTACATTAAGTTACTAGCCCCAAGCAAGTAACAAGTCATTATACAGTTAACTTAAAATTGGGGAATTGTGATGTTTAATAGTCTTTCATGTTCCAAACAAGGAAAGCTGCTGGCCCCAGCAAGCAAATTTCAGATCACAAATGTCAGGCAACAAAAATGAAAAACTGGTTCCATACCCAGCAGGAAACAGAATAATCTTCTAACAGATGAAATAAATGAAAGCTACCAGCCCAAGCAGGTAACTTGGAATTTTAGTAAAAGGGGTTATATATATATATATATATATATGGCTAAGCAGGGGAAAACTCATTGTCATGGTACAATTTGTGGTAATCTTTATAAATTAGAGCGGATATACTTTAAAAAAGCATTTGAATGCCACCTACCCATTGACCTAATTTGGGCATCAGATATGTCTTTCTCTGCTGCTACAGTAGCAGCTCCGATACGAAAACTTTGGCCTTTATAACGTGTACTATCCAAATAACAAAGGCATAACCAACTCTGCAAAGTTCTGTCAAAAGTGGTACGCAGAATTGGTGATCCTGTATTGGAAACAAACATTGGACCTTGACAATTAGTTCTAACTTTCAAATAATCAGTGGTTGCTGATATAGCTGGAATTTTACAATCACCATGAGCAAAGAAGATGACCTTGGTATACCATCAATGTTATGTTTGAATTTTTTGAAACACACATGTATAGCAGTAATTTTACCGTTAACGGAGGAAAGTGTTGCATCTGCTTATTGTACTACATCACTAGCTTTCTCTGGGGCCGCATATATCAGCTCTCCTATTCTAGCAAATGATGAAAATGTCAACAAACATAATGCTTTATTCAATGTTTGTGTATACTTATCGTTAATAACGTCTGGGATAACGTCAAGAAGACGATTCAGCATATTCGTCGTAATAGGTAAACGAATATCAAATGTATTGCCCAGTTGATAAGCCCCTGCCACTAGCTTTTGAATGAAAAATGAACGAGTTGGATCTTTAAAGTTCAACATCTTATGAAAAAAAGCTATTGCAGACAAATATGTTGAAATTGTTCTGGGAGAGAATGTTTCTTGAAACAAATATGTCACAAAAAGAGCAACTGTAGTTACACTCAATGGAACAGTGTTGGGTATCTTAAAGGACACACAGAAAGTATCAAATGTTGTTCATGCTCTTTAGTAAGTAAGTTTTGTAGAAGGGGCTAATGCACCTAAGGCCAATTTTGCAATGTTGTCCAAAAGTTGTTTGGCACCAATTCTTCCGGAATTCCTGACGGCTCTTTTCGTGCATCTGGTGCCAAATGTAGAAACTCTTTTACCTGCAACCGAGAAAGACTATCTGCTAGAACATTATTCTTACCTGGTATACAGTACCGACCAGACACATCCTAACGCCAGAGCGAACCCAAAGCGCACCCCGGGTTCGCTTCCTGGGTTCGCTCGGGGTCCGCTGCGGGTCCGCTTTCAGAAAATTTGGGACCGCTCTGGGTGAGCTTATTTAATCATTGATTTTTTTTTTTTTAAATATCTTATTTGTCTCTTCTCTTTGGTTTATGTGACTTCGCGAATTTTATAAAACATCCTAATATACCATTTATCTGACATTCCGTACAAATTTGTGATAAACATACTTTTTCTCATGCAAAAAATCAAAACAAAACAATAAAAAGAAATAATGAAAAAGACAAAGACAAAAAAAAAAAAAAAAAAAAAAGGGAAGAACATTATTTTATCGTCTTCGAAGCGAAACAGCTCGTGTAAGAAGATAAAACAAGTGACCTAGAAAGCAAAGATAATTGACGCAAATGGATAATAACTTAGAAAATAATTTTAAAAAAAATGAATTGGAAACAAAACGAACGGAAAAATAAAAATACCTTTTCTTGGTATGTGAAACGAACAACTACAATAAAACACAAACTAAAGAAATAAACATCAAAGATGGTACTTCCGTTGATAGATAGAACTCACTCTCCTTAGACACACATTTACGTTAGAATTTGCAAAGGAGGTAAAAATTAAATACGACCAGGACTTTAACGGATTTTAAAAGACGGGGTTCTTGTATGGTTTTCAATTTGCGGTAAAGTTTTGTCCTATACACCTTATATACCGTTCACGGTAGCTCAGTCGGTAGAGCGCTCGCTCCGTGATCGGGAGGTCGTGAGTTCGAATCTCGGCCGCGACAGACCTAAGTCAATAAAAAATAGGTAGCAACTGTTCCTTCGCCATTCGCTCGGCACTTTGGAGTGAAAGTTGCGGGTCTTTCGGATGAGACCTTAAAAACCGAGACCCCGTGTCACGGCAGGCGTTGGCACGATAAAGATCCCTCACTGCTCAATGGCCCTGAGTGCCGAGTAAAGGTCAAAATTTGAAGCCCTTCACCGGTATATGGTGACTTCTCTATATGAGTGAAAAATTCTCGAATGGGACGTAAAACAATATACAATCAATCAATCAATCAATATACACCTTATATACACAAAGTAGTCTCCTGGATGAAAAGCAAAAAAGTAATTACAATTCTTCAAGCCAAGAAGGAAAGGTTCTTACCTATACTTTTCAACAAAATAAAAACTATTAAATATTCGCTGTGTAAAAATAAAACAGATAAAAAAGGAGATTTTTTAAAATGTGATCACGGTTGAAATAGAGCCTACCCCACCCCTATCTCCCAAATAAATTGAATATTGGAGGGCATAGGATTTTTTTTTTATTACTGTTGGATTTTTGTATAGTTTACAATTTGCAATGCAATTTTGTTTCATACACCTAGTAGCACTCCAGTCATCATCTTTTTTTTATACATATATATTTGCAACATATAATGAAGCAATTTAGCTAAACTAAAATAAAAGTTTATACCTTTAGTAAGTGATAAAAGGATGTATATCTGTTGCACATAATCACATGAAATGTAAAGCTGAAAATCCAAAAAATATGAATACATGTTGCCAGCATTAGAGTTGACCGTATCGGAAGTGGACATTACCTTGTACCACTTCATGTAAAATTTACGCTGCACGCAGTATGGTAAAGTAGATTCGGGAACACTTAAAGATTAATCAAGAAGTAACGGTATTGGGAGGTAAATATTCTAATTATTATATATTTCTACTATATGTTTAGTATTAATGATTATCAACTTCAGAGGCAAGACCAATTGTATCTGTTAAGACCTTCAAGCAAGCTTTTCTTTGACCAAAAAGTGCCCAGAACTTGCAAACCAAGTTCTGGCCAGACCAAGCTCAACGTAAGACAAGTTGTCTACCGGGACTCCATAAGAGCTGGTATTTATACAGATATGCCAACTACGTCAAAAACTAGTCATCAAATCTATGTTTCAAATTTAGCAATATAGGAAGCTAGAAATGTTACAGAAAACTGAATTTAGTGATATCGGAACAAAGAAGGAAATGTAAAAAATGCAAAAAAGATCCCTGTTTAGGCCAGGATAATGACCGTTTGTTTTCTTTCTGATAATAATCTCTGAAGAAGCAACTTTTTTTAAAACATTGCCCAAAAATATAAATTTTACCTTAAAACTATAGAATCAAGTAATCACTGACTGCAATTTTTTAATATATCTTGATGAAAAATGTGGTTTAGTTCTATGAAATAAAGACATCGTTTTAAGCGAATAATATATTCATAAATACGAATACGAACTGTAAATCTGAAACAAGTATTTGTTTGGTAAAAAAAAAAAAATTATCAAGTCAATCAAAACAAAAAAAAAATCTGATCGTTAGATGGTAAAAAAATAAAGTAGGTAGTGAATATGCCTTTCCGATATAATTGTTAGTGAACTAACTAGTTTGAGCACAACATTGGGGAATTTTTAATATATTTATGTAGATTTTACATGAGATAACAAGACAATTGAAATTTACAAGCAAAGAAGTTTTTTAATTTTATTTTTCAAAAGAACAAGAACAAAATTAGCTTAAGAAAAAAAAACTTTTGAAATTATATGATTTACTTAGTAGACAAAAATGCATTCCTTATGACATGTCTTGACAATCAAAAAGTAGTTTAAATCAGACAAAGGGATGTAGTATATTTAAAGAGGAAAAGTACGCAGCACTGTTAAGGCGTACTTCGAAGAAATCAACAGAATATAAACGTGCATAAATACATACCTTTTTAAACTGAATTTATTTTTGTAAAGGTACTATATTATCTGATGACTTTAACATTCTTTGAAATAACATTGATTACCCCGCTCTGTACTGAATTTGGTTTGGTCATGTTATTTGATAGTCACGTGATAAATGCATGTAATGTGTACTGTATGTAGGTCACAAACAAATTTCAATATCGCAAGGGCATACCCTAGTTAAAATTAAAAATTAAAGTAATAGATTGTTTCTACATAACTTGTAGTTTATGGAAAGTGCTGCTGCTTTACATAGAATTCGCATTTTATTAGTTTAAATTTCAAGTTATCTGGCTAATGTCTAAATATGTGTAACCTTTACCAAGTATTTTATGTATTTATTAAGTTATGCTATTGATTTCAGGAAAGCAACAGCACTTTTCAAGTTAAGGTATACGTCCGTTATGTGTATTCAAAAAATGGTCAAGATCTATTAAGTGTATGCCCTTGCGAAAAGGCGATTTAATGAAGCACCACGACGTGAAACATGCACACCCTGTAGACAAAAACACGGTAGAATTAATTCAATACATTCTCTCAATAGTTTTCAAATAATGGCACTAATCAATCATTTCAGATTTGTATTAATGGTCTACCTAAGATTTGCAAATAATTAATAATAATAATAAAATGCATTTTTCTCTGTGAAAAAACTACTTGATCCGCCTCTCACTGCACATAAATGCGTCAAACTTTACCATGATGACGTCATGTCGACAAGTGTATTGCTATCAGTGACTTGTTTTTATCTTGCTGTGTGGGATTTAACTAGCGACAAAAATGAATGCATTGGTAAGTTTTGATGTAGTTCATTACTCTTTTGCAGTTTAGATTCGCAAATTATTTCATTTTCTGTTATTGTGAGGAATTGCTATATTTTTGTGATGTCACAGTAATCTTTTCCCGTATAAATTAGACCCCGCCCCCTTTATGCAGCCTTAACAGAGCTGCATAGGAAAAACATGAAATGCATGATTTTGTTAAGACATAAGACGAGAAAAGAAAAGGAATGGAAACAATTGGGGACTTTTATTAATTAAGGGACCATAAAGCCATTTTGTACACGGTGATAATTATAAGACTCCAAGATAAGGTGACTTTTTATATCCACTTGGTAAATTCTGTATTTATTAATTTATATTGTGCGCTATGCTTAGCATCAAGTTAACCAAAACCATTTATTTCATTCCCATGTTTTCCTGAACAAGAAGTTTATATACCTAGAAACATAAAGTTTTCTAAAAGATAACATCAATTCATTTAAAGCTCTAATGAGCAATAGTATACGTGAATTCAAAATAATTATTATTTGTTGTTATTTAAAATTATTATACTTTAAGAAATTTCAATGACGTAAAACATAATAAAATATATAACATGCTAAAAATTAGTTATAATCAGAAAACAAATAAGAAAATTAATAGTATACTTTATCGACCAAAATACGCTAAATTTACCCCCTGAGAACCTGCTGTGCAGTTTGACATGACAATGTGTCGGAATAGATATTATTAGAATACAAATAATCTTGTTGTCCTGATGTCAACATAAGGTCGTTTAAACACAAATATTATAGGCATTACTGAACATATTGTGCGTTGTCTGTGTATAATGATGATCTCATTCCTGTATACAAATAAACACAAGCTAAATGTTTGAGTTTGTTGTTTTCCTTTTCATGCCAGAACTTTTTTAATCATATAGGGACGTAGCCATATACCGTTGAAGGGCTTTTATATTTTCTCGATCAAGAGGGATCATTGAGGAGTGAGGATTCTTTAGCGTCCCAACAACTGGCGTGGCAAGGGACCTCTGATTCGAATTACCCCTTATTTCATTTTAATGCCAGGCGTTTGGTAAAGAAAAGTGAACACCTATTTTAACATTTTAGGGTTGATGCAGCGTGGCTAACTAGAATCAAACGTTGGCCTCCCGACCACAAAAGAAGCGTCCTACTTCAGGCTACCGTGACCGGTTCATTCTCTGATGTTTGTATTACACACAAAGACTTCAAATAAAAACAAAACAATAGAAGAATAATTATTATACTCTTCTTTGAAAAAAATACAAATATGACATTGAACCATTTCAATAAAAGAACAGAAATACGCATAATAGTGAAACACATCATGTAAGAATCATATAAAAAACGACTTCTCTCATTAAGGAAAAAAAAATTTTCTTTCAAAGGGCAAACAGAAAAGTGTATCCCTCCCTCACATTTTCTCAACAAATAACAGTACAAGGTTGATTATAGAGAAGAACGGCGTGTTAAAGTAACAAACGAAAACAGAAACCAAAGATATAACATTTGAAAATAAGTGAGGTAATTTTGTTCCATACCCCTAGTTCCACATCAGTCATCATTTTCATACGTTCACATTACTGTTGCACAATTTAACAAAACTGAAAAAAAGACTTTAATCCCTTACTTCATTGAACAATGCTGATCTCTTCCACACAGTTGCATAGAACCACTGTAAACCAACTTCTATTCTCATATTTAGCTTCATCTTCGCAAGCCAAGGGTTTTCGGTCCGCTCCGCTCCCCACAAACCCTTGGCAGATTACGCCACTAAAATTGTGGCCCGCAGTGGCGACTCCTAGCGGATGTTCTCTATATTAACTTCAAAATCCACCCAATCGGGTAAGACCTTTCATAATACTGTTGGTATAAACACAACAATGGCGGAGGCGATGAAAGAAAATGTTGAGGACGAATTTCAAGTGAAATTAACGGCAGATCAGTTACGCGCTATAGAAAGCATACAACAGGGGAATGATGTATTCGTAGGCACGAGGACAGGGAGTGGAAAGTCACTCATCTATGAGAGTTCTCCAGTTATGTTTGGACAATCGGCCGTTTGTGTCATAGTTTCCCCGCTTCTCCGCATCATGAAAGAGCAGGTGAACAGATTCTCAGGATTGGGTTTTCGGGCAACATATATCGGAAAGTCAGATTGCCGAAAAGATGATGTATCGAGGGGTTACTACCAGTTCGTATTTGGAAGTCCTGAAGCCTTGGTTGGAAACGACGAGTGGAGAGAAATCTTTCGGAATCCAGAGTTTTCAGCAAGACACATGTTGACAGTTGTCGACGAAGCCCATACAGTTTATCAATGGTATGTACCTCTAAAAATTTCATAATTTCACAGCTATTTTATTTTTCTAGGATTCCAACTATATTAGAACCAAAAAAAAAAAAAAAAAAAAAAAAAAAAAAATGGACAATGGTGTAAATTAAATTGAGATTTATACAACCACATCTACCTGATTTATTTTACTCTTAATAAGTAGTATATAAGGTTCTGGGGTTTAAAAAAATCTTATTCCCTCTATTTATGAATACAATACACATGTGTATATATTGAGCATTCTTTGCTACTTATTGATCAGGTACCTGTGATACGACAAAGATAAAATCCCTTAAGAAAATGAAATTAAGTTACTCTGATATTTTTCAGGGGTGAAGGGCAGAAGAATGAGGAAGACTTCAGAACATTTTTTTTCAAAGATTGGTGAGCTACGATCCCTTAGCCTGACTGTGCCCTTACTATCGCTGGCAGCAACAGGTAGTCCATCGAACAGGAAAAAAATAATGAAAAGTTTATGCTTCCGTGAAGATTATGTGTGCATACTGGACAGTCCAGACAGACCAAACATCAAAATAAATGTGAAATGTGTAAAAAATAATTTGGATATTAGTGAAACATTTGCATGGCTAATTGAAACTCTCAACAGGGACAAAATAAAAACCCCAAGACATGTTGTATTTTGCAACAGCATAAAGGACTGTGCGTTACTTTATAGTATGTTTATAAGGAAATGTGGTTCCTCCTTGTTACAGATGTTTCACAGCAAAACACCAGAACATGTTAAAGAAAAAATTCGGATGGACATGGAGACAGAAGAAGGACAAATCAGAGTCCTTATCTGTACGAACGCAGCAGGAATGGGTGTTAACTTCAAAGGTCTACATAACGTTGTACATTATGGTCCACCACGGGATTTGGACAGTCTTACTCAGCAGATGGGCAGGGCAGGAAGAGATAATGAATTTTCAAATGAGTTAATATTTTACAAGAACCACAAAGGACATTTAAAAAAAAATGGACCCAGAAGTTTTATCATTCATTAAGACAGATAATCAGTGCCGAAGAAGCATTCTGTGTAAAGAGTACAGTGCACATAGTCACATTTTTTAACATAAGCACAAATGTTGTGATGTTTGTGAGAAAACATGCGATTGTTTAGCTTGTCCAAAGTAGACCCATCCAGCTTTCCTAACAATGGAGGAATCATCCCAAGCTCAGGACACATTCCATCGTGAAGTGTGTGATGAGGACAAGACTACTTTAAAACATAAACTAGAATCGCTGCAATCTGCTCAAAGTAACATGCCAGATTCATTTGGTGATCATTCTGAACTTTGTGTTGAAACCATTAACAGTTTATTAGTCAATTGTCACAAAATATTTACAATTAATGATGTGTTGGAATATGCAACAGTTTGGTTGTTTGACACTGCTAAGCAAATAATTCAGATTTTTGATGATGTATTCAGTGACATTTTGGCTTATGATTCTTCCGACACTGAGTCAGATTAGAATATTATCATCCGTAGTTTCTTCTACAGCCAAAATATCTTCTGTATAATGACATTAAAGATTGGTCCATTTATTTTTATCTTTCTTAATTTTTGGATAATGAAAATATTTAAAAATACAATATCATTTTGTCATCATTTATCCACTATACAGAACAATAAACAACAAGTTTAAACATCTTTGTGGCAAAGTGAAATGGTTTAATTGTTTTGAGAATTACAAAAGATGCAGTCTGATTCTTTTCATACAATGCCAAATAATCTAAAATATATAATGACATAAGGCCAACAATAAAAAATGATTTGTGTGATGTACTCCGACTGACCCGTCAAAATCGCCGCTACCCAATTATTTCTTTTCAGCACTGAATTCTTTTTTTTTCCTTTAATTTCCATAGACATTTTAAAGCTAAGGTGTATAATTTCTCTAGGATGTTTTTTTGATTTATAAATGTTAAATGTCTAGCTATCCAGTATATAATGAAAACATCAATAAATTTCTGAGTCTGTGATTTTTAATATGACAGTTATCAATTTGTTTAAATATTAGAAAGCAAAAAAAAAAAAAAATAAAAAATAAAAAAAAAAATACCTACTACCTACCCCTATGAGAAATATAGGTTGGAATACATCAAACAAAAATATTTTTAATGATGGCAATTACATCATATGAAACAATTTTAAGCTTGGGTGTGTACACTGTAGATGTATTTTGATACATATATATATATATATATATATATATATATATATATATATATATATATATATATATATATATATATATATATATATATATATATATATATATATATATATATAAATGGATATTATTATATATATTTTTAAAATATATATCCATTTATATACATATCAAAATGCATGTACAATGTAAACATCCAAGCTTCAAATCATTTCATATGATGCAATTCCCTTGTGCTTTGATATCCACAGATGAATCTTATGAAGATTAACTTTTTCAAAAACATCCTTAAAATTCTTAAAGTTTTCAAATTGTCGTCCTGGAATGTTTTTAAATAGCCCGCCTGAAATCACTTCTTTTAACCTAAGAGTGATGTCTCCTGACTTGTCAGATCTGGTTCTTGATTTTCCCGCAGCTTTTTTTGACAACTGCTGCATTATGTTCTCTTTTAATTCCTCCTGAATTTGGCAAGCTAATGCAGTTGTTTGTGCACTTTTGAAGGTGAAGTTTGCACCCTGCTCTTTCAGCTTCTTCTTGATTAACTGGACACAAAGTTCAACTAAATTGTCAATTGGAATGTTACCATCCACAGTTCCACTGATATTTGCGGTTGTATTCCACTTATACTCCATTGCTTTCTTAGGTGAAAGCACAGCTTGTTCATATGCCATCATGCTCCACAGCCACAACTGGTATTTAGTGTGCCCTGCAACACTGGCACAGAGCATTTCAAATTTGGCATTGAGGAATATTCTATCTCCATCACCCATTTTATATGCATCCCAAGTGTCTCTTAATATAAGAGCAGTTTTCATGTATGATGCACGCCAAACTGCAATCTTGTCTTTGTGTTGGGTTTCTTTAACTGTTTCAGTAGGAAACTGCCAGTTATGTTCCTTCTCCAAGTGGCGTTTGAAGTAGCCAAGTGTCTTGTATTTCTTGTTGCATGTACACTCATATTGTTTCAACATTGGGTCATACATATTTCGAATAAGAGTATCTTGTGTATCTCTATCGGCAGATGCCTGGGTCATTTCTTGAAGATCTCTTGATTCTAAGAGTTAAATAGAAAAAAAAAAACAAGATGTGTTTGTGAAACACTAATGCCCCCATAGGCAGCTTGTGGCGAGGGTTGAATTTTCTCAAATGCATGTCCAACTCCAAAGGACAAGGTCAAAAGGTCTAAATTGTTGGTACCCAAAGGAAGGTCTCGTCACAAGGAATGCACCTTTGAAATATGTTCCAACTGTTCAAAAGTTATGGCCAAGGTTAAAGTTTTAAAAAGTGGGTTTAACTCTAAGGTCAAGGTAAAAAAAAAATCCCACTGAAAGATCTTGTCACAATGAATACCCATGTGAAGTATGAAACCCTTAGTACCAACTGTTCAAAAGTTATGACCAAGGTAAATGTGTGATAATTTTTGTAAAAGTGGGTCAAACTCCAAGGTCAAGAGGTCAAATTTAGTGGTACACAAAGAAAGGTCTTGTCACAATTAAGGGATACACCTGTGAAATATGAAATCCAAAGCCCCACCCACTCAAAATTTACGGGCAAGGTTAAAGTTTTTGGAGACAAACAGAGTGAGACAAACAGACAGATGGACAGGGCATAAACTATATACCCCGAATCTTCAATTGCGGGGCATAAAAACATTCAAATGAGTCTGATACGCATGTGCACAACAATTGACTCTCATTACAAAAATCAAGTTTACAAAATCTCTCTCTGTAAAGTACAAAGTTTGGATTCAAATATTTTCTTAATACTGAATAGTTATTTGCTTGAAGAAAATATGCTTACCTTGTAGGTTTATGTGCTTGTCAATGATGGCCCCTGCTAACTTCTTTAACCATGAGAATTGGCCCTCAGCACTAAACAAGGATAAGGTGTTTGGGTTAAACTGTTGAGGAGATCCATTGATATCTTCTAAACCCATGACATCCATTGCGGTTCCAAGAATAAATGCATCTAAAGCATCCTCCACAAATGCAAAATGAGCTCTAAATTGACAACCACAGAAATCAGTACATGTAACACATCTGAATGTTGAACAAAAGACAACAAATGCCTGGATTATTCATAAAGTGAGGTTCATTCTTAAAACATACCTGAATGCCTCCACAACTCTTTCTTTTCCAGTGACATCAACTCTATGAATGACATTTCTTAACTGAAATAAAGTCCCTTGTTCAAAGGAAGAGGATGGTTTGTAGAACTCCTGGTATATGAACTGTAAAATAAATTTTAGTTTTCAAATAAAACAATTTCATCAAGTAGAAATTTTCACATCAATGAGAACTTCATTTTGTAAATCAATAATTACATATGAACTTTAAAAACTATGGACAAATGAGCTTTAAAACTTTCCATTCTGTAAATTAAAGCATATATGTTTGACTTCTACTGTCAATGCTAGTGCTGTGCGAGATGAGGGCTGGGACGATATATCAGTATATCACAAATATTGATTCTGTATAAGGATGATAATGAAATATTACAAAAACATTAGATAGGTCGGGTAGGATCGAACTTCTTGCAGTACAATTTTTTTTTCAAACATTACCACTTACCCTTCTTTTACTATGCACTGCAACGTGTCTGCTGAAAGTGGGGTGGGGAGGGGGAGGGGGCTAAACCTACGCCCCAATGTTCAATGCTTATCTTATGTCTATCTTTGCAAAAAAAAAGGGGGGGCTAAGCTCCCCCCCCCCCCTCAGACGCCTATGTGCATAATAATTAATACCACTTGTACAAAATAATGTTGTTTTAATCCTGATATCCTATCGTGGCTCAATTATCATATGTATCGATATATAAAAAGTTGTATCGTCACAGCCCTTGTGCTAGAAGTTCACTAAGATTTGCTTTGCAGTTGTAGTTTCATAATGCATAATCATGATTTGAAAGATTCTAAAATCAAGCACTAACAAAAACAAACTAATAATATTAGTAAAAGTAAAAATTAGTATTAACAGAAGGTTCATGGACCAGATTGCTCACTTAGAAGTTTTAGACAGACAGATTTAAATCAGAAAAGCTCATAACAGGTGAGCTTATTGAATTCAGAATTCATGCTTTTAACTTAACTATCTATTCCAACATTTTGTCCTGCCAAGAAACTTGAGAAGTATATTTCAATGCTCTAGGATTATTTTGATTATATAAATTTTATTTATGTACTTGAGTGGTTATTTTTGTCTACTGTGTTTTTATACCGATAAATTTCATAATCACTTATCTTTGCTTATATTCAAGAGCCTGGAGGTGGTAAATATGACCTATAGGTTATTTACTTTTTCACACAAATATTGATTTGTTGACAGTGTGTAGAAATGTTGATCTAATTCAGAACTTACAACAAGAACAAATAAAAACTGGCAAAACCAGAATAGAACCATTGCATGCTGAAATACCAGCAGAAAGTTCATCATTCTATGAAGGCCCTCTGGTCTATGAATAATTCCTCCTAGTTTGTGGTAATTTGTCTCACAATTAAGCATAGCTAGCTGTGCTGTATAAGCACGCTCGTTGGTCAGTACATCCCCACCAAACACTTTTCTCTCTATCACCTCTGCATTTTTTTCCAGAAGTGTGTGCAATATACATCTGGTGAATGTGTTCTAGAATACTAATCATGCCATCATGTAAGTTTTCATTTTTGTCCATCAAATCCAAAATAAAGTACTTTGATCTTTTGGAAGTTTGCTCTATGAAAGGATGACTGATATATTTTGGTACACATTGTGCAAAGGGTTTTAGACATCCGACATGTTTTATAACAACTTTCAAGATGTGATGTGCCATGTTACTCTCAAAAATTTTAATTTCTTGAGAGTTGGGTAGAAATGAGTGGTTAGGCAAGGTTAAAATGTCATGTTTTGGTTTATCATCTGACAAATTTGAAACTAAAACTCTTTTCTGGAGGCCAATCAAGAGGAACCAGTGAAAGCTCATTCTCTGCTTTTCTTTTGTCATTGAGGATGTTGATTTTAGTATGTCCAAGTTGTCACCAATTACATCGAATGGTGGTTGAATGTCTTATTCTTGTAATTAAACTTCAAGTCGAGAAACATACTTCTCACCGATAAGTCTAGTAGCTTTTCTATTTGACTGGAATACCCGACAATTTGGACTAACTTCAAAACATGAGAACATGAAGACAGCAGGACAATGTATCACACCAATACTAGTAAAAATATTAAGTGGTGAAAGCTGAATGGTTTGTAGGGCTGTACATCTAGATTTGCAAGAATCTATTGTATTGTATGACATGGATGACTTTGCAACTACTATTCCCTGATTTTCATTCATAGTTGAAAATTTCACATCAAAGTATGGATGGAATATTGCACTACCTTGTGAAGTTTGTAATTCACCATGCGATATAAACATGGTTTACATTCCTCGATACAAGTCTCGGCATCGACATTTACAACATCAACTGGAATTTCCTCTGATCACGATAATGTTTCCTGCTTTACAAGTAGTAAATTTCTTGCCACCCCAACAAAGTGTACAACTCGGACAAAGAGAACAATTGTACACACACCTACCCCAAGAAAATTTAAGGTCCAAGTCACTTCAGGGAAAACAATTTCAGCAAATCCTTCATCCAGAAAGCGTTTAGGACATCTTTTATTATCGCCATTGAAAGCAAAGGTTTGTTTTCGATTTATATAATGAATTTTGGAATTATATCTATCAATTTTTATGATTTCAAAGTTAAGGGATACATGACATTTTATGTAATTGACAAAATGATTATGTAACTGTTAGTCTAAATTTACATTGTTTATACATGTGTAGGTGTCCTATAGAGGTCAGAATGATCAGAAAGTGAGGTCAAGAATTATCAAAGAAAAGGGGCTCTATGGTGTAGTTGTTGGACTTGTTCGAGGAAATATGTTAAAGAAGAATGTAGGTTACTTTGCGGCAAAAAGGATGCATCTGTCTTGTGAGGCAATTCTCCTGATTGTTTGGCTTCTGTAGATTTTCAGAAGATTGCTACTGAATTGAGGAAAAGAGCTCCTGGTTTTTCCCAATTGCTGTCAGACATTATGAACACTACAGAAACAGTGGCTTTGGTGTCATCAGCAGCCATACTGCTGCATCATAGAAATCAAAATATGTCATAGATTCATCATGTTGTTGGTCAGCCACTGGATAATGGCGGAGCCATAGATGAAGTAAATGAATATATGTTTCATTATCATGATTACAAAATGATTTAATGTGTAAAATATAAATATGTATCAGCATATAAATGACATAAATGATAATTTTTTTTTTTAACCCCCCCCCTTTTTTTTTTTTTTTTTTTTTTTTTTTTTTTTTTTTTTTTTTTTTGCTGGTTGAATTTGATCAGTAATACATTTCAATCATATTATGAATTATAAACAGTTCCAACTTCAACTGCATTCTGCATATCTCCATATTACAAATGCTAATATCAGTTGACATTTCTCCTTGCTACCATTGAAACATTTGACAAAATTTTGCTCAGTAACAATAAATATATTACCGGTAATGCTTTTTCTTGGTAGGAATTATAAGAAATTGTAATTTTTAGTGAATATTGAGCAAATGCTAAAACCAAGCTGAATTTGTAAAAGTCAGCCCCAAATGATAAGATCAAGTTTAATATAATATGCATCAGGGAATGTGGTATTCATAGTGCTATGTACTGAATTTGTTTTTAGACAATAGATTTGCTGGCATATCTAGGACTCTCTGTGGGACGTTCGTCAACTCAAAAGAAACACACTTTACTGGTGAACAGACAGAAAGAGAAGATTGAAGAAACAATCATACGTCAAGTACATCAATCAAATATTCAGTACAAAATGGAGAAAACCAGAGAAATGGTATCTTTTCTTGAAGAAAAGGATGTAACTGATACATGCATCTCAAACCAGTTCACAAGTTCCAGTCTGTTACAAACTTTACAAGGTAGTGCAATATTTCACCCATACTTTGATGTGAAATTTTCAACTAAGAATGAAAATCAGGGAATAGTAGTTGCAAAGTCATCCATGTCATACAATACAATAGATTCTTGCAAATCTAGATGTACAGCCCTACAAACCATTCAGCTTTCACCACTTAATATTTTTACTAGTATTGGTGTGATACATTGTCCTGCTGTCTTCATGTTCTCATGTTTTGAAGATAGTCCAAATTGTCGGGTATTCCAGTCAAATAGTAAAGCTGATAGACTTTACGGTGAGAAGTATGTTTCTCCACTTGAAGTTCAATTACAAGAATGTGACATTCAACCACCATTCGATGTAATTGGTGACCGCATGTGAGTTAAGGCTAGGTATAGACGTTTAATGCAAATTAGCTTATAAAAACGCATAAGAGGTATATTTATTATTCAGAGAAAGTTTTGATATATTTTCTTATACATACTTAGTACCAACGATAAGTTATAGCCAGTGCATATAAGGACGTCATATTATGACATCATTGTTCTTATCTACTGGAGGTAATAAAAAACATCAACAAAACAGCTTCGGCGCAAGGGATTATCCTTTTTAATTGTTCATAAAAATTGTATAATGCTAAGAAGAATATTCAATAGATTAATAAAACTGCTGCACAAATCCTAGGCATTTTCACATTTGATCGGAATTTGAGGAAACTTGTACTGGACTGTACATTTTACCCTGTTTTAACTTAAAACTTTACAAATAGTAATTAAACAACTGATCTGTTGATATTTGTGCAGCACTGCCAGCAATACTTGGAATATTTTGCTTCTAAATATATCTTGTTCCAGTTAAATAAAATAGAGCATGCCCTTGCGCCGAAGCTTTTTTGTTGATGTCCTTCATAATCTTGTGAAATAAAGAACAATGACGTCATAATATGACGTCATAATGTGTACTGGTTATAACATGTCGTGGGTACCAAATATGTATTAGGCAATACGTTTCAACTTTCTCTGTATAATAGGTATAGTCCTTAGACATTTGAATTAGTTTCTTTGCATAGAAATGCCTTTCCTAGCCTTAACTCACTTGCGACAACTTGGACATACTCAAATCAACATCTTCAATGACAAAAGAAAAGCAGAGAATGAGCTTTCACTGGTTCCTCTTGGTTGGCCTCCAGAGAAGCGTTTTAGTTTCAAATTTGTCAGATGATAAACCAAAACATGACATCTTA
Organism: Saccostrea echinata; assembly: GCF_033153115.1. Taxonomy (NCBI): domain Eukaryota; kingdom Metazoa; phylum Mollusca; class Bivalvia; order Ostreida; family Ostreidae; genus Saccostrea; species Saccostrea echinata. Next base: position 7,265,839 of record NW_026889781.1, read on the forward strand.
ACCTTGCCTAACCACTCATTTCTACCCAACTCTCAAGAAATTAAAATTTTTGAGAGTAACATGGCACATCACATCTTGAAAGTTGTTATAAAACATGTCGGATGTCTAAAACCCTTTGCACAATGTGTACCAAAATATATCAGTCATCCTTTCATAGAGCAAACTTCCAAAAGATCAAAGTACTTTATTTTGGATTTGATGGACAAAAATGAAAACTTGCATGATGACATGATTAGTATTCTAGAACACATTCACCAGATGTATATTGCACACACTTCTGGAGAAAATGCAGAGGTGATAGAGAGAAAAGTGTTTGGTGGGGATGTACTGACCAACGAGCGTGCTTATACAGCACAGCTAGCTATGCTTAATTGTGAGACAAATTACCACAAACTAGGAGGAATTATTCATAGACCAGAGGGCCTTCATAGAATGATGAACTTTCTGCTGGTATTTCAGCATGCAATGGTTCTATTCTGGTTTTGCCAGTTTTTATTTGTTCTTGTTGTAAGTTCTGAATTAGATCAACATTTCTACACACTGTCAACAAATCAATATTTGTGTGAAAAAGTAAATAACCTATTGGTCATATTTACCACCTCCAGGCTCTTGAATATAAGCAAAGATAAGTGATTATGAAATTTATCGGTATAAAAACACAGTAGACAAAAATAACCACTCAAGTACATAAATAAAATTTATATAATCAAAATAATCCTAGAGCATTGAAATATACTTCTCAAGTTTCTTGGCAGGACAAAATGTTGGAATAGATAGTTAAGTTAAAAGCATGAATTCTGAATTCAATAAGCTCACCTGTTATGAGCCTTTCTGATTTAAATCTGTCTGTCTAAAACTTCCAAGGTGAGCATTCTGGTACATGAACCTTCTGTTAATACTAATTTTAACTTTTACTAATATTATTAGTTTGTTTTTGTTAGTGCTTGATTTTAGAATCTTTCAAATCATGATTATGCATTATGAAAGTACAACTGCAAAGCAAATCTTAGTGAACTTCTAGCACATGGGCTGTGACGATACAACTTTTTATATATCGATACATATGATAATTGAGCCACGATAGGATATCAGGATTAAAACAACATTATTTTATACAAGTGGTATTAATTATTATACACATAGGCGTCTGAGGGGGGTGGGGAGCTTAGCCCCCCTTTTTTTGCAAAGATAGACATAAGATAAGCATTGAACATTGGGGCGTAGGTTTAGCCCCCCCCTCCCCACCCCACTTTCAGCAGACACGTTGCAGTGCATAGTAAAAGAAGGGTAAGTGGTAATGTTTGAAAAAAAAAAATGTACTGAAAGAAGTTCGATCCTACCCGACCTATCTAATGTTTTTGTAATATTTCATTATCATCCTTATACAGAATCAATATTTGTGATATACTGATATATCGTCCCAGCCCTCATCTCGCACAGCACTAGACTTGACAGTAGAAGTCAAACATATATGCTTTAATTTACAGAATGGGGAGTTTTAAAGCTCATTTGTCCATAGTTTTTAAAGTTCATATGTAATTATTGATTTACAAAATGAAGTTCTCATTGATGTGAAAATTTCTACTTGATGAAATTGTTTTATTTGAAAACTAAAATTTATTTTACAGTTCATATACCAGGAGTTCTACAAACCATCCTCTTCCTTTGAACAAGGGACTTTATTTCAGTTAAGAAATGTCATTCATAGAGTTGATGTCACTGGAAAAGAAAGAGTTGTGGAGGCATTCAGGTATGTTTTAAGAATGAACCTCACTTTATGAATAATCCAGGCATTTGTTGTCTTTTGTTCAACATTCAGATGTGTTACATGTACTGATTTCTGTGGTTGTCAATTTAGAGCTCATTTTGCATTTGTGGAGGATGCTTTAGATGCATTTATTCTTGGGACCGCAATGGATGTCATGGGTTTAGAAGATATCAATGGATCTCCTCAACAGTTTAACCCAAACACCTTATCCTTGTTTAGTGCTGAGGGCCAATTCTCATGGTTAAAGAAGTTGGAAGAGGCCATCATTGACAAGCACATAAACCTACAAGGTAAGCATATTTTCTTCAAGCAAATAACTATTCAGTATTAAGAAAATATTTGAATCCAAACTGTACTATACAGAGAGAGATTTTGTAAACTTGATTTTTGTAATGAGAGTCAATTGTTGTGCACATGCGTATCAGACTGATTTGAATGTTTTCATGCCCCGCAATTGAAGATTTGGGGTATATAGTTTTTGCCCTGTCCATCTGTCTGTTTGTCTCACTCTGTTTCGCAGCAAGGATAAGGCTGTCCGAAGAATGTCACAGTGTACCAGCCGCAGTAACTTCTCTGAACTACCTAGATATGACGTCATAATGGCATATGACGTCAAGTCACTGCAAATTTGAGCAGACATGACGGGGAAAGTGTCATAACTTTTATTTCCTTTTCACATCACATGTAGAATTTTTTTTACGTTGATGTTTAATTCGTGTGTCTCTATTGTTGTTTTAAGGGTGTTATGATGGTGAATATTTGCAGTATAATATCGTTATTCCTTTTTCTTGTCTGATATGTACGTATTCAAACAATTACAAAATAAAATGTGAAACGCTCCCCTTTACGCGTCTGTAGACAGAGTGAGAATTTATAATTTAAATCGTGTATATATTAGATTGGCACAAGTGAATAATAAGGATAAATTGAAGATGTTCTGTGTGAATCTACTGGAGAAATATGTCCTCTAACTGAATTTTGCTGGGGGATTGTATGTGATTTATCCCATTTTGTATAAATTGCGATGAAGAGTGGAAAATGACCCCTTGTATGTTGGTAAGTTGAATTTCTCGTGAAATATTTTCTTAAGAAATAAAATTCAGACTTGCCCCCAGCACTTTATATATATGTAAGAATACGTTTAATTGATTTATGTAACAAGCTGTTCACAATAATTTTGTTTTTCACTTGTGCCGATGCGATTTTTGAGCAACATTTAAGAAAATGTACAAGTGTCCGTCACGTGATCAACACAGTCATGTGACATCACAGAAATCCTTTTTTATAATACCTTATTCAACTCTCTTTACAACTGTGTATGTAACATAGATTAGAAATGGGAATCAAAACATGGCTCAAAATAAAATAGTATATATCTAATGCATATTAAGCCTTCGGACAGCCTTAAGATAACTGCGTTGTCCGCAAAAACTTTAACCTTGCTCGTAACTTTTGAGTGGGTGGGGCTTTGGATTTCATATTTCACAGGTGTATCCCTTAATTGTGACAAGACCTTTCTTTGTGTACCACTAAATTTGACCTCTTGACCTTGGAGTTTGACCCACATTTTCAAAAATTATCACACATTTACCTTGGTCATAACTTTTGAACAGTTGGTACTAAGGGTTTCATACTTCACATGTGTATTCATTGTGACAAGATCTTTCAGTGGGAATTTTTTTTTTTACCTTGACCTTAGAGTTTAACCCACTTTTTAAAAACTTTAACCTTGGCCATAACTTTTGAACAGTTGGAACATATTTCAAAGGTGCATTCCTTGTGACGAGACCTTCCTTTGGGTATCAATAATTTAGACCTTTTGACCTTGACCTTTGGAGTTGGACATGCATTTGAGAAAATTCAACCCTCGCCACAAGCTGCCTATGGGGGCATTAGTGTTTCACAAACACATCTTGTTTTTTTTTTTCTATTTAACTCTTAGAATCAAGAGATCTTCAAGAAATGGCCCAGGCATCTGCTGAAAGAAGATACACAAGATACTCTTATTCGAAATATGTATGACCCAATGTTGAAACAATATGAGTGTACATGCAACAAGAAATACAAGACACTTGGCTGCTTCAAACACCATTTGGAGAAGGAGCATAACTGGCAGTTTCCTACTGAAACTATGGATGATAATATTCTAATCTGACTCAGTGTCGGAAGAACCATAAGCCAAAATGTCATTGAATACATCATCAAAAATCTGAATTATTTGCTTAGCAGTGTCAAACAACCAAACTGTTGCATATTCCAACAAATCATTAATTGTAAATATTTGTGACAATTGACTAATAAACTGTTAATGGTTTCATCACTAAGTTCAGAATGATCACCAAATAAATCTGGCATGTTACTTTGAGCTGATTGCAGCGATTCTAGTTTATGTTTTAAAGTAGTCTTGTCCTCATCACACACTTCACGATGGAATGTGTCCTGAGCTTGGGATGATTCCTCCATTGTTAGAAAAGCTGGATGGGTCTACTTTGGACAGGCTAAACAATTGCATGTTTTCTCATAAACATCGCAACATTTGTGCTTCTGTTCAAAAATGTGACTATGTGCACTGTACGCTTTACACAGAATGCTTCTTCTGCACTGATTATCTGTCTTAATGAATGATAAAACTTCTGGGTCCATTTCTTTAAATGTCCTTTGTGGTTCTTGTAAAATATTAACTCATTTGAAAATTCATTATCTCTTCCTGCTCTGCCCATCTGCTGAGTAAGAGTGTCCAAATCCCGTGGTGGACCATAATGTACAACGTTATGTAGACCTTTGAAGTTAACACCCATTCCTGCTGCATTTGTACAGATAAGGACTCTGATTTGTCCTTCTTCTGTCTCCATGTCCATCCGAATTTTTTCTTTAACATGTTCTGATGTTTTGCTGTGAAACATCTGTAACAAGGAGGAACCACATTTCCTTATAAACATACTATAAAGTAACGCACAGTCCTTTATGCTGTTGCAAAATACAACATGTCTTGGGGTTTTTATTTTGAGAGTTTCAATTAGCCATGCAAATGTTTCACTAATATCCAAATTATTTTTTACACATTTCACATTTATTTTGATGTTTGGTCTGTCTGGACTGTCCAGTATGCACACATAATCTTCACGGAAGCATAAACTTTTCTTTAATTTTTTTTCCTGTTCGATGGACTACCTGTTGCTGTCAGCGAAAGTAAGGGCACAGTCAGGCTAAGGGATCGTAGCTCACCAATCTTTGAAAAAAATGTTCTGAAGGCTTCCTCATTCTTCTGCCCTTTACCCCTGAAAAATATCAGAGTAACTTAATTTTATTTTCTTAAGGGATTTTATCTATGTTGTAACACAGGTACCTGATCAATAAGTAGCAAAGAATGCTCAATATATACACATGTGTATTGTATTTATAAATAGAGGGAATAAGATTTTTTTAAACCCCCGGACCTTATATGCTACTTATTAAGAGTAAAATAAATCAGGTAGATGTGGTTGTATAAATCTCAATTTAATTTACACCATTGTCCATTTTTTTTTTTTTTTTTTTTTTTTTTTTTTTTTTTTTTTTTTTTTTTTTTTGTTCTAATATAGTTGGAATCCTAGAAAAAATAAAATAGCTGTGAAATTATGAAATTTTTAGAGGTACATACCATTGATAAACTGTATGGGCTTCGTCGACAACTGTCAACTTGTGTCTTGCTGAAAACTCTGGATTCCGAAAGATTTCTCTCCACTCGTCGTTTCCAACCAAGGCTTCAGGACTTCCAAATACGAACTGGTAGTAACCCCTCGATACATCATCTTTTCGGCAATCTGACTTTCCGATATATGTTGCTCGGAAACCCAATCCTGAGAATCTGTTCACCTACTCTTTCATGATGCTGAAAAGCGGGTAAACTATGACACAAACGGCCGATTGTCCAAACATAACGGGAGAACTCTCATAGATGAGTGACTTTCCACTCCCTGTCCTACGAATACATCCTTCCCCTGTTGTATGCTTTCTATAGCGCGTAACTGATCTGTCGTTAATTTCACTTGAAATTCTTCCTCAACCTTTTCTTTCATCGCCTCCGCCATTGTTGTGTTTATACCAACAGTATTATGAAAGCCCTTACCCGATTGGCTGGATTTTGAAGTTAATATAGAGAACATCCGCTAGGAGTCGCCACTGCGGGCCACAATTTTAGTGGCGTAATCTGCCAAGGGTTTGTGGGGAGCGGAGCGGACCGAAAACCCTTGGCTTGCGAAGATGGGTCTTCAAATAACATGCAGTTATCTAGGCTGTTACGTAAATGACGGCCAGCGCGTGTGTATCAAAGTACACTTTACATAGCATCGATTAGATCAGCCAAGGCGTGGATCCAAGAATTTACAAAAAACAAAATCAAAGTAAATACTCGCATTAAAAGTTTAAATACGACTGATGTGAATTGATGTCGAAAATTTTACCTTTATGTGCATCTTAGTCATTCAATAACCTGATGCCATTTTTAAAATATTTTTTAAACAAGTAGTTAATGTTAAAACTACAGGCATTGGAAGAAAGATTATAATCATTGTGAGTTTTTACGCATGTCTGCACTATTCTTTGTTTTTTATTATATAAAAAATAAATGTCAGAAATACAATATTGTTACCTTTGTATAAAAGACGCAATTTCTTTACCCGACTCGTATTTTGAGAATTTATAATTAAATTAAGCACCTGCAATCATTCTCTTTGTGTAATTTTAAATTACATTATTGGTTAGTGGCAAAAAAGCTATCAAATCACTTCTCTTGTTCCTGAAATATTATTATATAAAATGATTGTTTCCTTGAACAGCCTAAATATCAGGGTTGGTAAATTGGTACTCTTTCAGATCATTTATAAATGCCTAATTTTAGCTTATAACGTGTAAATTTTATTATTGACCTATATTTAAATGCATGTGAGAGTTATTTCTTTGGATAAACTATATATTTAAAAGTGGAAAATCTTTCGATATCAATTGAGGGTCAGTGTCGTATAGTGAGACTTCCCCATAGTGAGATTTCAACGGAAGGCTGGCTATATAGTCAGATATCCCCGGGAAGACTGGCTATACAGTGGGACTTCCCCCCGAAAGATCGACTTCTCACGGGGAGGTCTCACTATATAGCCAGTCTCTCCCCTCTTTCATAGTGAGACTTTCCCTCAAATGTAGTTTTCGGAATATTTTATTTCATTGTAAAACAATATTTTTCAGTATATGAATAAAAGTTCTCCGTTAATTAATAATTAAAACATCTTAACAGCCTTTTACCAGTTTGTTAGCCAAAAATAATTTTGGGATGACATGTACATGTATATTGATGTGAGATAACTGAATGAAAAATGTACGTTATTGTTACAAGTATGCATCTTTCTTTACTATATTGTATTTATTGCATTCCCTATGAAGGTTAACATAAGCAAATTCCAAGAGTCCACGAGTAATGATCTATTAACTGTTAAATGTATTTCTTTTGATAAGAATCATTTTGGAACAATTCAGTTATTTACTGTGCACGGTAAATTTTTAATGCGCACTTCTATATTTATTCATACATGTATCTACATGTATTTTATAAGATCATTATCAAAATGCAAATATATATACATCGTCGATGTAAATAAAATACTACTGAACATGGAAGGGGGAAGCCTCACTATGGTCGTTTAGGGGGGAAGACTCACTATATAGTAATTCTCCCCCCCCCCACCGGGGAGTCTTACCGCTATATATAGCCATATTTCCGGGGGGACGTCTCACTTTGGGGGTGGGAGTCTCACTATATGGCACCGGACTAATTCAAGTTAGCGCTTTAAACTTCTTGGCTAGTTGTCCGAGTAAGCTGCTGTGATGTAAAGTCAATAGGAACGCTAAGGTTTAACCCATCATCTTGTATAACAATTGTTTACAAATTTTACGAATACTGCTCAAAGGTTACATTTTTTAAACACATATACAAAAAATATTTGAAATTACTGTTGCAAATGTTTACTGAAAGGTAGCTTGCCTCTACCTTCCCCACATTTCTTTGTTGCAGCATATTCATACCCCAAAAAGTCAAAAAAAAGTTTAAATCTTCCCTCCCATCCACGAAATAAGAATTTCGAGTTTGAACACCCCCTTTTTTTCCTAGTGAAAGATTATTCAGGTAAGTTGTATTTTTTTTTTCTGACTACCCCCCCCCTTTTTTTTTGAAAAAAAGTTCTTTTGCTTGTAATCGTTGAGGAAAAAAATGTTACATTCCATGGTTTATTCTGTACCCCCCCCCTTTTGAAAAAAAAGTTCTTCTGTCTGTAATAGCTGAGCAAAAAAATGTTACATTCCACTGTTTATTCTGCCCCCCCCCCCCTTTAAAAAAAGTTCTTCTGCTTGTAATCGCTGAGGGAAAAAATGTTACATTCCACTGTTTATTCTGTGACATTAATGAAGCCAAAGAGAGGACATTTCAGGCTTTCTGGAAAGCCAAACCTGTTATTTACATGTATTGTATTAAATGCTTGTGGAGAGTTATTACATATAATACAAGTTGTCGGCGGACATTATATTCTTATTACATCTATTAGAACTGTTTAGTAAAGGCTAAATTAGACACCATGTATTGATTAAAATTTTGACAATATCAAACGTGAAAGTAAACATTACATGTATATGTGAGTTAATGTTTGAATTTAATCTGCTGAATAATCAAGTGCCTCCGTGGTGTAGTGGTATGTTGCTCGCTTAGCAAGCGAGAGGCCCGCGTTCAATCCCCGGACGATTCTCTCTCTTTTTTTTTTTTTTTTTGTTTTTTTTAAATTTTTTAATTTTATTTTATTTTATTTATTTATTTATTTATTTTTTTTTTTTTTTTGATTTACTAAATGATACTATTTAACATGTGAAATGAAAAGTTTATGATGTCTGGCGTGTACACACTAAAATCATTATTACAGTGTGATAAATTAAATATTCTGTAATTCAAAAAGAATGTTCTATATATACACATATTCAAGAATAAGCAATGAAATCTTAATATCCATATTGGCATTTAAAAAAAAAATGTTTCAATATACATGTAAACATTTAATAATTCTACAAATTAGTTTGAGCCCCCCCCCCCCCTAAATGGCAACATTTTTGTGTTTTGTTAGCTTACTGTTAATATATTGAATTAATTATACATGTTATATAAATTGAAATAATTATACCTGTAAAAAAAGTGTTTCACGTTATCGTGACGTCGATCTTGCTCAGAACTTACAGTTCAATGTCACAAAAAACCCACCTACCTTAATATAGCTGATTACCGACTTCTGACATTTTTTTTATCTATTTGGTTGCATGACCTTTAGTTTTAATTACAGCATTTATTAGTTTGTGGGTAAGGTCCCATATAAACCTTGTATATGCGCTTTGGTGAGGGTCGTCTAGATGTGCAGTACACAGTCAACAATTTCTTCTTTTGTTTTATGCTATATTGCTCCTTGGAAAGTTTAATTTTAATTTACTTTCTTAAATTTTCTATGAGAATAAGGAGTGGTTATTGAGGTGGCCAGTCTAAGGAAGGACATTAGTTTGTTCTTTTATGATCTATAGCCCTAGCTGACATGTGGGCAGGAATATTATTGTTGTGAAATATCCAGGTGTTAATACTGAAGATTATGACAAAAACATGCCACAAATTACTAACCAGATGTGTAATGTACTTATCTCTGTTAAATTTCCATTTTTTTTTTTTTTTTTTTTTTTTTTGGCGTTAGTAAGTCCACTCCTTAATAGCAAATACAGCACAAAACGAAACAGAGAGGCGTATTCCACCTTTACGGACTGAACGTATCAAAGGGCACTCCGATCTCCAATTTGTATCTGTCTTTCTCCAGAAAAAAAACTTTTTTCTCTTTCTAACATGTCTTGAGTTTCATCAGTAAAAATATGTTTTCCAATTTTGAAACCAGAGACCAGTATTTCTGATCAAGACACCATTCATCACAATTTGTTTACTTTTGAGATGTTGAAGAGTCTTGGCAACTTTTTTTTTTATTTTTTGGCAATTTTTGACGACTATGATTTATTTTAAAAGTAATCTACGCTGAACTGATCACTTTGACATTTGGTATATATCTATTTAATTCTGATGTTAGATCACTCAATGTTTCCTACGAACCAGCCTGTTTCAGACGCGATCTGACTGATCAGTTGTATGCTTTTGTCGTCCGCTTCATGTGTTATTTATGACACGTTGCCGCACAGAAAATCTCTTGAAGAACTTGGAGTCTGTGCAGCGATCATATCCCGTAATTTTGGCAATTTCAGATTTATTTCTACCTTCTTTATTAAATAGCACGATCTGTTTCTTTAGAGCTGACGACATTTCACAGCGTCTGCTTCAGTATTTAAAAATAGTCATACGCTCAGCAGGGGAATCCCAAATGACTTAGATTTTTTTATGTCCGAAAAAAATTATAGAACAATGTATAATATAAGAAAAAAAAAAACAGGGATTATGGTTGGAAGATAGTTTAAATTTTCTTCAGTAATGTGAAAACACTTACGCAAATGAGTTAAGGCTAAGTATAGGTATTTCTAGGCAAATAAACTAATTAAAATGCTTAAGGACTATTACTTCTTATACAGAGAAAGTTTAAACTTATTGTCCAATGCATGTACATGCTGTAACCAGTACACATTATGACGTCATATTATTAGTCATTGTGCATTGCTTTACTACATACAGTTACAAAGAACATCAAAAAGAGAGCTTCGGCGCAAAAAAAAAAAAAAAAAAAAAAAAAAAAAAAAAAAAAAAAAAAAAAAAAAGCAAAGGTGTATTAGTTTTGCAGCGAAACCTCTGTATCTCGAACATGGATATATCATCGAGCAAAATTAACGTTTTTGAAATAAATAACTTTTTAAAATATTATACTAAATTTGGACGTTATCTGTTAAATTCTCTAACTATTATCATTGCATGTCTATTATTTAGTTGTTTATTTCTCATTCTCTTTGAAGCAGGATTAAGACATTCCAATTGACTTTTAAGTGACTGTCAAAAGAATTGATACTCGTTAGGTGTAAATGCCTCAGGACCTGTTAATCTTATATCAATAACTTTGTTTACATAATTATTTAGCAATGTCTTTTATATCCATTCTATCAAAGAAACACTGTCCATCAATTAATTCAGCCAGTGTCATGATGAAATTATTGTTTACTCTCAATATTACAAAAGCTATGTCCATTATACTTTCTTCAGCTTTGGAGGCCCGATGCTCTACCGGCCACATCCAACTCGGTTGACTTGTAAGCTATTGTTGAAATTCATGTTGATTGTTATTTACCATCGTCCACAATAAATTTGGAAACCTGATTTTACCAGTTCTTGGACTTTATATTGGAAGACCATTAGGAATACGGCACCTTTCTCGTTTATGTTGTATTACGGCCCCACAGCGCCGCTACTGTATTAACCGCCAGCATTCCTTCTTCCCCGTTTGCCCTTAAACAGCGGATATAGTCCAGGAATTACTTTTATAACTTTAGAACCAAAATCTAACTGGTTATAATTGGTGATAGAATCGGGACGTTCCCTTTTGTGCTGTACCTTTCACTACGCAAGCGAGATGTTCTGCCCATGAGTTTAATTTCCCCAGAAATCAACAAACCTCACGATGGACTTTTATTTTTGACCACCATGGACTTCAACAAATTCCATTCGGCCGCGATATAGTTGCATCTTTAAGCATCCATCTCCATCAGTGTGTTATAACTGTGGAAAATATGGACACTGTGCCAAAACCTTCCCCCTAAAAAGTCAAATTTAAGTAAACTGCGTGATGCAAATAGAATTCGTCATTTTCTGGACAGAAAACAATGTTTGAGAGAATTACCATTCTACAACCTCAGACAAACTGCCTTCCATAGATGTGTGGACATTACTTCTACCCTTCGATGTCAAATTTCAAGAACAAAAGAACAACTTAAAAACTCAACAATCAGGATCAAGGAATTGCTTCAGAAACTGCAAACCGCCGAGCAAAACTTTGAATCAACAAAAAAAAAAAAAAAAACAACAACTCATCTCCGTTCAAGAAGAAAGTTCCGCAAAAGTCTCGCAATAAGAAACAAATATCCAAAACCTACAGAAAGCTAATCCGGAATTAAAGCAGGAAAAAATCGATCTTAAGATAAAACTAAACAATGCAAATAAAAACAATAAAATGACTTCAGAGCGTGTATCAGAGCTTTCTGCACAGAATCAGAAGCAAACGGAGGAAATTTTACAGTTGTCAACACAGCTATACACCGCAGATCAAACCATGAGAAGACAACAGATTCGGTCAGAGGAGCAAGACGCCGACATCAGTAGTCTTCGCTTTCAAGTTGAGGGTCAAATTCAAGAGATCAATTCCCTACGTTTTACGATTGACTCTCAAAGTCAAGAGATCGAAAATCTCCGCGATCAAATCGATGACCAAGACCAGGAAATCGATAGGTTAGAGGACATCATTGATTACGAAAGGCAGAATGGACCCAACTCGTACATGTACTACACTTACAACAACTTCCACAGACATTACCAGTGACAGTGCTCACCATTCTTTTAATTTTTAAAACATGAGGACGTGTTTTCCCGGAGGCCAAAGGATATTATCACCGAGCAAAATTAACGTTTTTGAAATAAATAACTTTTTAAAATATTATGCTAAATTTGGACGTTATCTGTTAAATTCTCTAACTATTAACATTGCATGTCTATTATTTAGTTGTTTATTTCTCATTCTCTTTGAAGCAGGATTAAGACATTCCAATTGACTTTAAAGTGACTGTCAAAAGAATTGATACTCGTTAGGTGTAAATGCCTCAGGACCTGTTAATCTTATATCAATAACTTTGTTTACATAATTATTTAGCAATGTCTTTTATATCCATTCTATCAAAGAAACACACCTGTCCATCAATTAATTCAGCCAGTGTCATGATGAAATTATTGTTTACTCCCAATATTACAAAAAGCTATGTCCATTATACTTTCTTCAGTTTTGGAGGCCCGATGCTCTACCGGCCACATCCAACTCGGTTGACTTGTAAGCTATTGTTGAAATTCATGTTGATTGTTATTTACCATCGTCCACAATAAATTTGGAAACCTGATTTTACCAGTTCTTGGACTTTATATTGGAAGACCATTAGGAATACGGCACCTTTCTCGTTTATGTTGTATTACGGCCCCACAGCGCCGCTACTGTATTAACCGCCAACATTCCTTCTTCCCCGTTTGCCCTTAAACAGCGGATATAGTCTAGGAATTACTTTTATAACTTTAGAACCAAAATCTAACTGGTTATAGATATATCGAGTACTATTTATATTTCGATGTATTTTGGAAGTCCAAACCACAGTTTTCGGATTGTATTTTATCCCCAGGTATCTGGAATCGTCAGATATCTCGAAGTTTTTTTTTTTTTTTTTTTTTATCCTTCGAGTTGGAGGTAACGAGGTTTGACAGTACATTACTTTTAGATCAACCCTCTTAGTCACTAATGATAGTGATACTGCTTGTGACTATTAGTATGCATATGTAGATATTGATCAAGAAATTCAAATGGCTGTATCACCTACTCAAGTAGTACATTTAATTATTTTTCATAAGATATATAACCAAACAAACGTAGAATACAAGTCTGATATGAAATAGCGTATTTTTTTGTGGCAAATTATTCGGTAAACAGGAAATCTTAATTGAGAAAAAAATATGTATTTATTACACCAAGTCTAATATCTGTGTGCGTTTCATCTTAAAATTATTCAAAATTTAAAAAAAAAATCATTTTTAGAATGTCTGTGTTGAAGATGATGAATTCGATTATCAGGAAAAAAAAATCTTTATGTAACACCTATAGGCAGAGTTCATGAAAGTAGGTGATATTTACGTAAATTGTGAAACTAATTTTCACGTAATATATAGTTATACATGTACTATATTTATTATTATTTCTCTTTTTGAAAATAAGTGTACTTATAAATACACTTGAAAGCTACTATATATACTAAAAACATAATGTTATTTTTTTAGAAATAATTTTGCACTGAATGACTTAAAGGCAAAAATTAAGTGCAAAAACCCTTGCTTAACTCATGTGTAATTATAATATGGGAAACGCCAGCCCTAAAGACCAAAAACTGAAAACAGACTTACGACAACATTTCAAAGAAAAAAAAAGACTTTTGATATAATTTTGATAAAGACACAAAACTTCCAAAGTGTGTATGAATTTGAGAATCATACAAACCTGCAATTTTCTATGAACCAAAGTCAAAATAAATTCAAGATCTTCCTTTTCCAAATATGATATTTATGTGAAACTTTCATCATATGGGGTAAATACAAATTTGTTCAAATCATGACCCACGAAGATAGGATGTGACCACAATAGGGGATCAAATTTTTACATAGGAATATATATGAAAAAAAAATCTATTTAAATATTCTAAAAAACAGTAAAGCCATGATAAGTCGTATTGATATGGAAGTATCCACAGGTAGTATAGATTACGGTTTGCTCAAATCATGATCCCGAGGGCTAAGATTGGACCACATCTTTAAAAAATATTTCTTTTTTCTCGAGAACACCACAGCCATGATTATTCTTCTTAATATGGAGGCATTTTAAGATAGCTTAGATTAAAGTCTGCTCAAATCGTGGCATTTAAGTGTAGGGTGGGTCAACAACAGGGGATCAAGGTTTACATAGGAATATATAGGAGGAAAAAAAAACTTTCTATTGAAGAACAGCATAGCCATATTGAATCAGGTAAACGTTGTTAACCATGTGTTTCTTATTTTCAAAAGCTTTACTCCATCTATATTTTCCATAACTATACATAGAGGCTGGGGCATAAAAACATGCAACTCGTTGCGTAAATTGCAAGCCTTGAATGAATAATGTATATTTTCTGATGGAAGATTATTTCGTAAAAGAAATCTTGATTGAGATTTCAAATACTTACTAGCTAGTACCTGTCATTTGTTTGTTTTCTTTCAAAAAAATATAAGAAAACACTCTCTGCAATAATGAAAATAGATCAAAATATGATTATGATGAAAATAATATAAAAAAAGAAACTAAATTCAAAATAATGTTACAATGTTGACTCTGTTTGCGATTATAGTTTTTATTTCCACAGAGTTTGAAAAGATTTTACGTAGACTTCCATTTTCTACAGTATTTTATCGTAGTTACCTTTTAAGATCTTTCTTATAGTTTCTGTACTTTACAAAGACTGTTTGCCATATCAATACTTTTTATTCTTTACGTTTGCCCTACGACTTTTATTTATACACGGATCACACCCTTCCTCTGTCTTTTTGTTAACAATATCAATTATAACTTTATTTTACATGTACAACATCAAACGATGCGGACAAAAAAATATTCTTCATTAGATTATAAAAAATGTAAAAGCCATGATTTAATGCAGTTAATGCCATATTTCCCAGAAGTACAACCCATAATAGAAGTAGTTCCTTTTCAAATTGGTGACGTTTAAGGTCTAAATTCAATGAACAATATTTATGTGTCTTCATTAAGAGGGTTGTTATGAGAAGCATTAAATGTATTAATTCCGGAATAAAATTCATAAATCTGTTAGTAATATAATCTCTACTTTACAATGAAAAAAATAATTCATTATGGTAAAATGTTAAAACATGTTTTATATAAACTGAACCGCAGAATTGAGAGTTAGAATGTATAGTTTTCAGAAACAAAGCAATAAAATGGTTTTCATTTCAACTTGAAGTTGTCAATTAAAAAATAGACAGCCAATCATAAGGCATGTCTTTATCTTTATTCGAATCGATTGTCTTTAAATAGTGTCTGACACTCGCATACAATCTGTCGACAAACATAATCATGCATACATCAAAGGTAAGTGAATTTACTTCGATAACTATGTTATGTTACACTAAGATTTTATTTCATTTAAAAAAAAAATCATAACTTACTACAACAGTCCTATAGAGAGCTCTGAATTTGTTGAATAAAGCAAATGTGATGAGAGAATACCTTTCTTGTACATAAGATGATAAGCGAACAAGGCGTTCAAAATGCCTCTGGCTTCAAATGTATAAGAATTAAATTCATTTTATGGACTAGGTTTTTCAGAGCATATTTCTTTTTATTGAATGGGATGTAAAGATGACAAATAAAGCTAATCTATGGACAAATCTCCCGACAAAAAAAAAATATTTTATGGTTAAGCAAAAATCTTAGTATTTGAACCGAAGCGATAAAATCCTCATTAATAGTATCTTTTCTAAGAAATATTCACTTTAACCAAAACACCAAACAGCTTATAACAGAAAACGCCATTTAAATCCTGTCTGTGATAGGACCCTTGAATAACTGAAATTCGAATATTTCAAAAAAAAAAAAAAAAAAAAAAAAAGATGTCATATAAAAAGAAAACATTTTTAGGTAGACTGGGTTTTGATTTTGTAAAGAAAATGGTATATATATTTATGAATACTTTGAAGATATAATACTTTCAAAAAAAGAGAGAAAACACACTAATATGGTAAAATACGTCGAAATAGTCATTTTTGCCCTCTTTGGTGTGAGCATGCTATTTCATAGATAGAACGTTCTATCGTTAAAATGATATTGTCGTACGGACCCGGTTCAACGATAGAATTCGTTCTGTGTATTGGCAATGCTGCAAAATAAACACGGGCGATAACCCGAACTCTGTGCATTTTTTATGAATAATCCAGAGAGTCCCGAATGTCAACATGGCGTTAAATTTGAAGCGAGGAAAAAAACGTTGAGAAAATGAGTTGAATTTTCGTATTTATATGGATTATTTTTTAGGTTAAAAGGCATCTACAATCTCAAAAAGGTTTGTTATGATTAATCTGGTAGTTATTTTCAGTGCAGCGCCTTTTGTATTCTTCAAAATCATTTCGGAGTGGATCCACTCCGATTTGCTACATTGCAAGTATATGGGACGTATTCTAACTGTGGTGAGGGCATGTTCCGAGACACAGTTAGGTTATTCTAACTAGCTATTCCATAGATTGTTGATTGATTGATTATATGTTGTTTTACGTCCCATTCGAGAATTTTTCACTCATATAGAGACGTCACCATATACCGGTGAAGGGCTTCAAATTTTGACCTTTACTCGGCACTCAGGGCCATTGAGCAGTGAGGGATCTTTATCAACTTTGTCAACGCCTACAGGTTTTTAAGGCACCTCGGTTTTCAAGGTCTCCTCCGAAAGACCCGCAACTTTCACTTCAAAGTGCCGAGCACATGGCGAAGGAACAATTGATATCCATTTTTATTGACTTATGTCAGTCGCGGCCGAGATTCGAACTCACGACCTCCCGATCACGGAAAGAGCGCTCTACCGACTGAGCTACCGTGAACGATCCTATTTCAGAGAAGAATAATTTATATACTTATGATACTGATTGCAGATTGTGGTTTTTTCACATAAAGTTTACATAAATGTTAACAGAAACAATATTAACAAAGAAAAAAAAATATAGTTAAGATTTAATATTTTACTTTCTTATCTGTCGACCGGTCACGGTAGCCTAGTGGTAGGGCGTTTGTTTCGTGATCGGGAGGCCCGGGTTCCATTCTCGTTCGCCGCGTCGTGTCAAACCTAAGATGTGAACATAAGTTGTGACTGTTCATTCGCCAAGCAATCACACTAGAAATTAAAGTCATGGGTCTTTCTGATGAGACCTAAAAAACCGAGGTCTCATGTCGCAGTGGGCGTTGGCACGATAAGGAATCCTCACCGCTCAATGGCCCTACGTGCCGAGTATAGGTCTTAACTTGAAATCACCGGCATTTGGTGATGTCTCTATATGAGTGAAAAATTCCAAAATGGACGTTAAACAACATACTATCAATTAATCGATCCATCCCTGTATATTAAGCAGATAAACTACATGTAGGTTATAATGAACATTGGTGCCTCGTAAAAAAATGATGTTAAATCTGTGGCTTTAAGATGAGGAGTTCCGGTGTGTGGTTTGTGTGTGTAGGGCAGGCGGTGGTTTCTTTTGATTATTAGTGAAAATTACTTTTAATATATTCTTAATTATCTGCTCCTGAGTATAACGTAAACAAACTAAATGCACGTATATGATGAGCACGAATATGAATTTCATGGACTTTTGGTTAGAGGCTCTAGTGCTAAGACGATTAGATAATAAAAAAAGATGCATTTTCTCTGCTCCTGCACATTTAGCAGATAAACTACGTGCATAGTTACTATGAGCAAGGGTGCTTCTGTCAAAACCGTGGAACTTGTTGCCCCAGGGTCAGGAATTCTGTTGTTGGGGGAGGAAAAAAGATCTCCTTTGCTTCGAGGTATTTAGCATTCAATTTTAGTGCATATTTACTATAAGCAGGAATACCCTCAGGTTCTCCCTAATATTAAACACACTGTATTGATTAACTCAGGCAAAGGTATTTGTTCAAAACAGAAAACGGATTCAACAAATGTTTTTGCAGGTTATTTGAAAATGTACTTCCCAGAGACAGCTCAGTTACGCTTATTTCCTGCGACAGGCGCATGCGAAATTTCAAATTTCAAATATAAATAAAAAAAAAATTATATTGTGATTGGAATGTTTTTCTTAATTTTCAGATTTTTCTTGCCTCATTATTTGTGTATTTTTCAAGTGTACCAGCTGTGTCAACGAGACTTGTATCTTTCAGGCATTGTAAGTCGAGGTTTATACAGTTGAACTTCGATATCGCGAACACGATAACTCTAATACCATGGACAACTCGAATGCCAATGATAAACACAAATCATTTTGAAGTCCGAACTCTTTTTTCTTTGTGTATTTTTCCTCAGTATTTCAAATCCAAGGATGTCTCGAAGTATTTTTTAGTCCTATCGGGTTCAAGATAATGAAGTTTGACTGTATCGGAAATCATATGAATCATGTAATCATGTCAAAAATCATGTGTGTCATCTCTTCTCTTAATTGAGTTACTCTTTTAA
Source organism: Saccostrea echinata (assembly GCF_033153115.1). Classification (NCBI taxonomy): domain Eukaryota; kingdom Metazoa; phylum Mollusca; class Bivalvia; order Ostreida; family Ostreidae; genus Saccostrea; species Saccostrea echinata. The sequence continues at coordinate 7,284,623 of NW_026889781.1, forward strand.
TTAAAAACTTTAATTTTTTTTTTATATGCAGCTTCTCGATTATTTATTTACGAATTTTAGTCAAATTGCACACTGTTTCCTTCACTGAAAAAAAAAAATGAAAAATAAAAAAAAAATATGTGTTTATCATACGAAAAAAATGTATGTTATTCTTTATCTTGGAGGACTTTTTTTTTTTTTTTTTTTTTTTTTTTTTTTTTTGGCGTTTTCTCAAGAAAGTACGAGGGTTGTCCCATAAATACGCGAACATTTTCAATATCTTTTGTTTCACTAACTATAAAATTAAAAAATGGCATACATCATGAATAACACTTTATGAATAATGCATAAAAATTTCAATGAAATATCTCTATAAATAATTTTTCCCTCTCAGGTAAACGAATCTTAAAAAGCAGTTGTCTTCACAACTCGACGTCAAAAAACGTAGCTCGTGACGTTTGTTAGTTTGTTTTGGAAATGTGCTTCTGATAAAATTCGTTTAAGTATAAATTCGACACTGTATTTAATTTGCTTTTATTTACCAAGATATACATCACAAATACCAGTGTTACCAAAAGATTGTGAAATTAATTCTTTTAAGAGACAATTTCTCAATCCCGATGATAAACCGAACAATTCGAATTGTTTAACGACAACTTTCACTTAGGCCTATATATGACGTTAAGCTCCTGACTTTCAGTTTGTCTTCAGTTTCGTTGGTTTACAAAACGCCTCTTCTATCGGATAACCAGTCAAGCCACCCTCAAACCTTTTCAATAACGGATAGACCTGTGTCCTGGATTTATGTTAACATCTCTTTCATCGTATGGGCAGGAGTCATTTTCCCGCTCAACACATTGCTGCTTAATAATTTGGTGTTCCACATTATCGCCAAACGTCACCATTTCTCACAAAATCTAATTAAAAGTGTTTTGTTATATAATGTCATATATTTGTCATTAATGATGTCAAATAAATGAATTCTTATACACGATTACATCAGATTAATGCGTATTTATGGACGTAAATTTTGTGACACTATATTTCCTTATAGACTGCTAATAAAGAAACCTTCATTGAAAAGGCTTCTTTTAAAAGTCAAAATATTGCCGTGCGCCGACCACCGATATTTAACACCCTTTAAATACTGTTTTATATACTCATGACATCACAAGCCTAAAATATTTTGTCAAAATACCGAAAATTTCATTTTCCAACAACGTGCAAAAAATTATTAGTTTTGGTCAAATACTTTCTGATACATTCAAAAAGTTCTCGTTTTTCTGGGACAACCCTAGTATAAATTGTCCAAAATTAAGTAACACTTTTATTTATTACATTTTCAACAGTGAAATACTGCAATTTATTTATTGAATAAAAGTGGTATTCTGACACAGTATGAAAGGATATCAAAAAGGTATTCTCACAGTGTGAGAATATCAAAAGTCCGGCAAAATTCTTGATTTTCCTTCCCATCACGAAAAGTATTTTAAAAAAACACCCTGGGCTGTTATAAGAAAAAGTAAATGAACCATCCTGACAGACACTAAAGATTCCAAAGTTCCTCCAAATATGTTGTTAAAAATTCATGTTTACAACGTTTTTCAATCTTGCAATAGCTTACCCATGAAGTCTCAACCGCTCAACTATGACGTCACAGTCTATGACACCATGTAATAAAAAGACAGAGTCAAAAGGAAAATCAAAGAAGATGTAATAAAGAGAAAATTCAATGTTTTATATTTACATTTGCTTATGTATTTCCTTATATAACAATACTAATCAATGACTTTCAATTTTGAATGACATGCAGTTGGTAACATGATCAGACTTTCTTGTGTATGGAAAGCAAACTGCACGAGCCATTTGGAAAGTTCCGATTGTAACGTCACACGTCGTCGTAGGTATGTTATGTTGCATACCATAACAAAGTTTAAATAGTGCCTATTTTCCCTTGTAACACAAACAAATTTAAAATATAAATATAAGAAATAAAATATCATTTTTTAGAGTTTCATTGGGATATGACATGAAGTCGGTACCTGATTAAATCTACTATAACGCCCTTCGGGCGTTATAGAATTTGATCACGTGACCGACTTCATGTCATATCCCAATGAAACTCTAAAAATGATATCTTATTTCTTAAGTAGATGAATATGGAACTTATTTCATTCATGAGACAGGATTTTTTTTATATTTTCACTCGTGCTTCGCACTCTTGAAAATATCAAGAAAATTTTGTCCAACTCGTGAAATAAATTCCATATTCATCTACAAAACATTGAATACCCTGTATGTATTCATGACATTTAAATTCTTGTCTACTAGCTCTTTTAAATTACCGTATATTAAGACTAAAGGTAGTTTTCACAACTCATGCTAAAATTTTAAAAAAAAATGATAAAACTAATGAAAATTCTGCAAACTATATTCTATATTTAATTAATCAAACACGAAAATAATCCAAATATATATTAATTATAAATTTTGTGTGTAAGATTTTGATTTCACTAGTAATGCTTGTCAGGCTTATTTATTAATTTAAAAGCTCTCTACAAACATTATTAAGTTACCTAAATACATGTAAAAATATTAACTAGAGATTAATTTTCATATACCATTCTTGTTAGATTCTTTTGCTCATATTAAGATATCCCCCCCCCCCCCGCCCCCAACAAAAAAGAAAATAATCTTCCTTATAAGGTAGCTTAAGTCCTTAACCTGTTAAGAATTATCAGTAAATCATCAGCATGGTGTGTCCATGGTAACACTACAATATAACTATTAATCCTTTACTATAGCTTGATGAGTCAAAACTTAGCAACAGAATTTGTGTGGCTACACTAAAATACATGTTCTTAAGATAAGTGTTATGTCGCACTTACTTATCAATAGCAGGGGTAGCAATAAGGTATAATGTTTTTCTGTGAGTCGTTTGTTTGATTTTCCTAAACGTCTTTAAGGCATTATAAGGATTCGAAACAGCATTTTTTTTTTGTAAATCTTCCCGGCTTTTACCATTGCCACCAAGACGCATCAGCCAAACATTGCTTTAAATAAATTTATGGTGTGAAGTTGTAATAGTTTGCAAGTTTTCATTAAAATCGTTGATCATGCATGCCAGATGAGTTCAAATTATTATAAAGAATAACTCAAACTATTTTTATTACTTTTATTACTGTGAACATATAACATTTGGTTGTGTATTCTTTTTATCGCTTTTGGCGGAAAACAGCATCCACTAAATCAAGTAATTTAAAGCTAAATTATCTTTCATATTTTTTATATACCTAGAACATCCAAAAAGCACTAAATCCACGCTAAGTTGTTTAAAATCAATTTAAGCCCAAAATTGTATACGCTAAATGTAATACACTTACAGTATATTGATTTCAGGTAAAAAATGCAATCCTAATCCATGTTTAAATGGAGGGACATGCGATGAATTCAAGTCACACAGAGGAAAATCCATATGCATTTGCCCTGAAGGATTTACAGGTGGAATATGTGAAAGTAAGCATCTTTTTTTTTCTTAAAATGTTCATGTTAGCAATTAAAGGCTATGTTAACAATTGTTTTGCAGTAATGGAAAATGGACGATGCATTATAGTCAGCGTACTGAAGAGAATCATTTTAAGCAATTGAGCTACACTTTCCAAAATGTTTAAGCTTCATGAAGTATTAGAATAATGCATACTTAGAATTTCCTCAAATACTTTTCAGTTCTTATCAGTTTGAAAAAAAAAAAAAATAAATAAAACAAATGATGAAAAAAGGGCCACTTTAATATTCCAGAGACTTTTTTCAGGTTTAATATGATCCGATCTGTTTTTTTTTTTTTTTTTTTTTTTTTTTGTTGTTTTTTTTTTTCTATAGCTGATATATGTGAGAGCCATGATTGTCAGAATGGAGCCTGTGAAGCTGACAAATGCAAAGAACGAGGTTACAAATGCAGCTGTTTTCCTGGTTATGTCGGTGACAATTGTGAAGGTAATATTAGTTATACAGACACTTAGAGGGGTTATACGGGAATATATGGGCTTACACCTCGTCCAATATGCTTTTTTTTCAAGGACGCCTTTTATTTTCCTATTATCTCTCTAAGTGTCTACAGCACGATTTTATCATGTCGAAGATTTTTTGATAAAATTCTTTTTTCTGGATTAAGCAAACCCTTCCTTAACAATTATTTACATTGTGATGTCGTTTGATGCTTATGTGACATCAGTTATTAGGCTCTTTCCGAGTTCAAATGAAAACAGTTTAGACAATATGGCACGTGAAGGAGTCATATTTATTAGATGTGCGATGGGTATGTCACCAGGAGGGGGAACATTAACAATATGATGTCAGTAGGCAGCATAATATGGTTTAATACAGTTTTCTTCTCGACCAATGTATTTTCAAGATTTTTTTTTTATCAGAGACAGGATAGTGTTATATCATATGAAGAATATATGGATCAGGATAGTGTTTTAAATGCTTATAGATCGTATGTGTATTAGCTCTTTGAGTAAGTTTTTTTTTGGGGGGGGGGGGTATTTTAATTTCTGAAAAAAAAGTTAGTCGATGTATGTGACCGCCATGATTTTTCGAGTTAACGTACCAGCATTACAGACCAGAGTACGTTAACTCGAAAACAATTTTGTCAATAAAACTGTCACTTGTTTCGATTCTTATATCTTGGCTAAGGCGTCACGGTAGCTCAGTCGGTAGAGAACTCGCTCCCTGATCGGCAGGTCGTGTGTTTGAATTACGGTCGCGACTAACCTAAGTCGACAAAACATAGGTAGCAGCTGTTCCTTCGCCAAGCGCTCGGCAGTGAAGTGAAGTTGCGGGTCCTACGGACGAGACCTTAAAACCGAGGCCCCGTGTAACGGTAGGCGCTGGCACGATAAAGAACCCTCTATGCTCAATGGCCCTGACTGCCGAGTAAAGGTCTAAATGTGAAGCCCTTCACGGTTATATGGTGACGTCTCTATATGGGTGAAAAATTCTCGAACGGGACATAAAACACCATACAATCAATCAATCAATCAATCAATCAAAACATCTTGCCCTTCCAATATTGCAAATAGAAATTGCTCTTGTAAAATATCCTTTTAAAATCCAAAAAAATAATTTTATACTTTTTATTAATGTAAATAGGAGAAGAATTTGCCAAATAAATCATCTACAAGTAACTTTATTCGTAATACTGTGCCCTGAGCAACTTTTAAGGTTACTCTTACGTATTGGAGCTATGTGACAGGTTATATTGAAAACGCAGCAATGTTAAGGATGATCAAAAGCTTATGCATAAGAACCATAATCTTTTATTAAACACTTTATACACCTACAACCAATAAGCCAAAAGAGTTTATTCACGTACATGTACAATAATACAGCATATTTTTGATGTCACATGACTTGCTGATCACGTCATGGACACTTTTATTTTTTTTTTTAATCAATGTTGCACAAAATGATTAACATTTTTTGTGAATGTTTTGTTGCGTAAGTCAATTAAATGTATGCTATTTCCAGTTAGCACAACAACGTTATAAAAACGTTATGAAAACATTTTCTAAAACGTTATTACAACGTTTTTTTGTGTGTTTTTTTAAACGTTATTATAACGTTTTGCAAAAACACTGTACTGTAATGCTTTAAAAACATTTTTAAAAACGTTTGGAAAACATTTTAAAAATGTTTTTTAGAACATTTCTTAAAACGTTTTTAAAACATTTAAAAAAATCAATTTTACAACATAATAAACAAAAAAATTCTTATAATTTAATAAATTTAAATCCATTCATTAATGTTGGTTGTCTTAACACTGTTTTTTTAACACCTGCACAATAGAATTACAGTGTTCTTTCAAATGAAATTTGTACTGTTTGAAATACAAAAAGATCACAGCATCCTTATTCCATTAGAAATAAATCTGTTGTACACTTGGACTTCTCTATTTTTTTCTGAAAAACAAAGATTTGGACATAAAACTTTTGACTAAATGGTTACCCATTCATACCCGTACATTTCTTTTTAGTTAAACATATCCATGTACATGTATTAGGGCATCTGACAACCAACAACACATACTAGTATATAAAAATCTGACAAACACAAAGAAAGTATGTTTTGGTATACAGTTGTATTAATAAATAAAAATTTACGTGTAAATATATCTATATATTTCTGACAACCAACTTCAAACATACCTTATCATATTTAATAAATTCCTCCAGGAAGGTATGGATCAAATCTCATCGTCCCACCTCTCATTAAAGCCTTGTAAGCAGCAGCTATTAAAAGGTAATGTGAAATTGATTATAAGAAATGTAAATAAGTAAATGCATAAACATATTTAATAAATGCGTCGGAAGCAAATTAAAAGTGAAGGGGGGGGGGGTTAAACCAACAAAAACGTTTTGGCGGTGAGCCCGAATTTTCACTAACTCTATTATGTCTATCTTTGCAAAAAAAAGTGGGGGGGGGGGTGGCTACGCACCCCATAGACCCCTCTTCCAATGCCTATTTTGAATAGTTAAATGAAAACAAGACAGCATTACTAGTATTTAGAACATTTTCCTTTTGCTGTATACATTTTCCAATGATTTTTAAGTTGATATGTTAACTGAATGTTAATGCATTTTCTTAGCATTAATGGTGATAAAACTTACTTTTAATAATTCTTTAAAAGGGTGCACTTTTCAACTCTTTGTCCAGTCTCAGTGAACTGAACCTTGCAATTTGTTTGTATCATTGTCCTCATATCTCCACCCTGCGTTGAAAGCATAGCATTCATCTATATGAGTGTTATATTTTATCATGAACAATATGGATTTCAAAATCTTGCTAGCAAATTGCTAGCAAATATATAATCAAGCATGAGATTGATTAATTAATTCCTCTCCTTTCCCTTTAAAAAGAAAATAGGTTTAACATGGCATTGTGTTCTGTAATACATAACACAAATTCGGAAAAAATCTAACAAATCATTTTACACCTCTTAAGAATTAATTAACCCTGTCTTGTTAAGACCCCCTCCCACACCCATTCCTATTCCCAACTATGTTTTAAAACCCGTCACACATTTTTAATACATGTAAATAAACCCAACTCTTCAAACAATAAATCGCCCGCCTAATTCAAATGCCAATGAACTTTATAAATTCAACTCAACAAACACATATACACCTAAGTCTATGAGAATGAAGGATCTAAGATTCTAAATGCATATGTATTTACAGCTACAATATATTTGTTAAATATACAGAATTAATACTATTTAAAATTTTACATACCATACGTTGACATTTGTAAGATATTCTCCTATTCCTTTTCTTTGTCTTACAAGAATTCCGCCGGGTTTTTCAAAACTGTAATTCTGTTGACCTATATAGATCACATGGAAATAGTTTGCAACAAGGATCGGCTGCATCAGGCCTGGCCATGGCATTCCGCTGTGTCACTCAATTAACTCCGATAAACACATTATCGAAGGGGGAACTTAATTCCAATAGACCCCACTGAATTATTTAATTCAGGAACTTTGTTGAACAAATGATTTTTTAGAACTTTTTTTTTTACTCTCCGTGTTATATATAAATATTTTTACAATGGTATAAGAGATAAATATGAACACATTTCCGTGCTGTTGTTGTTGTTGTTGTTGTTGTTGTTGTTTTTAAATTGGGGGGGGGGGTCTAAATTTTATTATCACAACTCAAAATCAAGTGGCTTGAAGCGCTGTACAGTTCAGGTGTGCAATGGAAATATCGGCGATTTTCTGATGTAAATCATACCTTTTTTTCCAGATTGCGATTCCAATTAGTATTTTAGTAATTTCAGACAAATATGATATGATGATTAACTACATCTTAAGGACAATAAGATTTTATTTTCAAACTTGTCATATGATATGGCAGTTACATGATTTTGCAATATTGTGCTCACCTATAAATTTAAATAGTTCAAGGGCATAACCAAGTAAAAATTCTAACTGTAGTTTATAATTATTTTTAACAACAGTTGTAGTTTGTGAAAAGTGCTGCGATCCTCAATAAATGCTTCTATATCACTGTTAAAATCATATTTTTTAAGATCGCATGCTGATTTCTTTACAAGTCAACTGCAATAAATATAGAAATAATTAATCCATATCCAGGATCGCACCACTTTTCAAATAGCTTAACACTTCTAGGGTTTATGTGTAAAAGCTTACTGTGATCCATTGAGGGTACACCCTTGCACTATATCCATTTATAGGACCGTTACAATACCCTCCAATATACCTACATGTACATACAAATATACGGTATCAGTTTTAGTTTAGTCTTTGAAACGGACACTTCGTCAAAATTATCACCAGTCATTTTGGTCAGTAAAAACTGTGAAATTTTCAACTAGTCATATTTGCCATGTTTACAGTGTATAGAGGCTAGTTATGATAATTGCACTTTATCAGAAAGCTCCCATATAAAAGTTCTATATTAATTTCTTAAGGTGGTGTGTGTGATGGCAATAATTGTATGGATGGATCCTGTGTTCCAGACCAGTCCAGTAGACGAGGTTACACGTGCAAATGTTCAGCTGGTTTTGTCGGGGAAAACTGTGAAGGTGATTAGTCTTTACAGTTTAACTAGGTTCTGCGGAATTTCTGTTACATTTATAATATTTTCTGATCAGTACATTATGATTCAAGTTTATCTTTGTGACGTTGATAATGTAAATTAAATACGACGATTGTCAGAAGAAGTTATGAATATCACCAACAGTAAATGTCTCTTGATCATTAAGAAACTGCCGAGTACGTGGTATTGTAAGTTAATGCAGACATTTTCTGGAACGAAAAAGAGGAGGAAGCAAATTATTCTATTACACTTGACAAACAATCATTTTTCTTTGACGAAAGTCAGTGTGTGTGTCAACAAGCTAGCGCACGATCCCAATATTTGGTTCACCACAAAGAGTTTTGTGGATTCCCTGTTCTCAACCACGTAGTATTTTGGATGTTTAAAATTCCAGCTGTCCACTGAGAAAAGAAAATTATATAGACAAAAGTGTTACATTTTCATCCATCTACATGTACATTGATTAATTACTTAAAATAGGCAATTAGCCATGAACATAAAACCAATACTATAATTGTGCGTAATATCAAAGGAAAAAAATCTTTCTTTTTTTTCAACCCCCCCCCCCCCCTTGAAACTGACGCTTTGACAAAATTAACACTCCTCAAAAAGCCTTCAGTTAAAATTGTCAAATTCTCCACTCGGCATATATACCACGTTTACATTATGTGATGATAGTTATGATAAGTTTTCTTTATCAGTTAGCTGTAATAAAAAAATAATTCTATGTTAATTTCTTTAGTTGATGTATGTAACAGTCATAATTGTACGAATGGAATATGTGTGCCAGACCAGACCAATAGTCGAGGTTACACGTGCAACTGTTCCGCTGGTTTTGTCGGAGAAAATTGTGAAGGTGACTAGCTAGTTCTTAAAATACAACAGGGTTTCAATTGAACATTCAGTAACATTCAAAATATTTATTTATCAATACATTATGAATCAAGTTATTTTTTTATGATTTGGTAATGTAATTAAAGGTCATCCCCTACAGCAAATTTATCATTGCCGAATGTGTGCTATTATGTATTGATGCATAACTTTTCTGGAATAAAAAAAAGGAAGAAGTGAATTAATTTATTACATATAACAACCAATCAATATTATATTATAACATTAAAATATATATATATTATTATTACAAAATATTACTTATTTTTAAATATGTATTTATTTACGAAATTCCTTTTATCAATGTAAAAAATAATAAACCAAATATAGCGTTTTGATTCGCTACAGTCCCAAGATATAAAGACCTTAACGAAAGTATATCAACCTCGCACTTCATACGTGATCGATATGTTTCTCTAGTCAGTCTGCATATCAAGGGATTGATCTCATCAAAAGGCTTTATTTGTATTTTATTTATGTTGTTCAATGATATTTTGAATTACATTTTACATGTATTTAAATTATTACTGACCTCCGAACAACCTCTTGTGGGGGTCTTCGGCGTTGTAAAATCGTTACACAGTTAGTATGTTACCTAATACGGAGTCATCAGAGTGTGAAATGGAAATCCAAATTTGGATTTTGCTTCGCCTAGCCCAGTACTGATTTCCCATTTCACACCTTGGATGACTCCGTATAAGGTTGCAAACTAACCGTATAACTAAACGTAACTTGTCAATTAAATATAGTATTTTCAAAATGAATTCTCTTTACTTGTTTAAGGTCTAGCTATGGATTGTAAGGACCTTTTTGAAAATGGTCAAAGTAATTCTGGTGTGTACGAAATTTTTCCTTCTGTGGGCCTTTCCAGTCCTGTCCGTGTTCTCTGTGATATGGAAACAATGGGCGGAGGATGGACGGTATGTAGTTTACAAAGCTTAATTTTTCTTATGTATGGCATGAATATAGGATATATACCTGTTAATATTGCGTATAACATAAACGTAGGATATACACGTGTATATATCATGTGGTTTTATATTTTCTTTATTTCATTTATCAGAGTGGAAATATTACCCTTTTACCAATTCAGAAAAAAAAAAACAAATATGGAGAAAGAATATAAATAATGAATAATATTCTCTTAAAGTCATGTATGGCGTATTTTTTATAAGTTCAGACTAACTAAAATCAGAAAGATCTTTCTGTTTGTTTTATTACTTTATATAAAGTCTTTCCTGTAAATTACACAGTTTAAATCAATCACGTTTCAAAGATATTAGAAATTCAAAACAATAACCTATTTATTTACCGACTCCGCATTTAATTAGGGACATGGTTTAAAATCAATTTAACTATGAAATCATGAGATTTTTCAAATTCAAAATCGGTGAAAATTTTAATTTGAACGTAAATAACATATATCATGTTAATCTACACTCATTCTCGTATTTTTATTTTTTAACTAAGATACGGCATATAGAGCTTTTACAAAGAGAAATCCCTGTATCTAAACGATGAGACAATCCCTTTAAATACCCCGAGCCGAACAGTGTTGTGTTCAACACATTTGTATGGGCTAATTCTGTACTCCTGTATGAAATAGTTGATTTTTTTTCCATTTTTAAAGGATATTTACTGACTGACTCCTTTCATACTATTTGTTGGGACATTATTTACACACTGAATTGTCGACGAATTTTTCCATTATTTCCCGATCATGACAAAGGGCACACGGCGGGTGTGACCGGTCGGCAAGGGATGCTCACTCCTCCATTCCACCTGATCCCACTTCCAACGTGTTAGAGGTCCGTGTTTGCTCTGTTCTTATTTTGTAATGTTTAATGGACTATTGAGCTCGAATACCGGTCGTTATCTCAACATATTTCACTAATATATTCATTTACTGCAAAATAACGCACCTTATACTTATAATGTGTTTCTTCATGTTTTGTATCGATTATTAATGGAAAATAATGTCAGTAGACGGTCAACATTGTTAGTTTATATAGCTTTTTTAACTTGACGAAAGTATTTAATGATATAGTTATGAAATATCAAGAATGAATTCAATTTCATCTTTCGAAATAGGTGTCAAAAATCTTGATAAGTTATAGTATACAAACTAGATCACTAAAAGTTATTATTATAAATTGTTATACATGTATTCTTGATAATCCGAGCAAAGTATTATTTGTATTGAAAAAAAAAATCTGGATAAACATTCGTTTCATTCGAGTACAGTTGTATAGGGCTGCATATTTGGTAAGGTATATGTTTTTGTAATAGTTTTACCTACGAAGACAGAAGTATACCTTTATAGATCTAAATTTAAAGCTCTTCATCGGCATACGGTGACGTCTCTATATGAGTGAACAATTCTCGAATGGGACGTTAAAGCTCTAACACAACTCGTAAATAGACATACGCCATTTACGATAATACTATCTACGAAATCAGCAGCGGCGTGTACCCTTCACAATCGTTATACCTGACTGCTTTATTGTCACGGGTATCGGCGTGGAATGGTGACACGTGTTGTGTTTGTGCAGGTTATCTTACATTACCTTTGTTTACATTTTATCGCAGTTATGTGTGTTTGTTTGTATACTGCGCTGACCTGTGCAACTGTTGTAAGTTTCTTTGGTACCTTTCTCTCCTGCATTAGAAGAAGTACATATGTACTACGTAGTTTTTTGGTTTTTTTTTTGTCACCACCGAGTGTTGTATAGCATACGTCCGTATACACTTGTGACGACGTTGACTAAGTGAGCGGCTTTATACAGTTCCGACCCAAGTCCTTGGTTAAGCATTATTTGCTTTCCTTTTTATCTTACTTAACAACAAAGACAAAAATCAGAAACACGTATAGCAAAAATTGGAACTATGTTTTTGTGGTTCAAAAGATGTAGATGCATTTGAGTGCAGTAAGCATTTAAAAAATCATCATAAAAACATTAAAACTCTGTCGGAATAAGAATCATTATATATTAGTGTTGTTATATGTGTGTACTACCGAAATAATTCTCAGGGGTTGAAGAGGTGCACGAGCCAGACGGAAATGCACGTCAATTCTCGACTACTATTTCGGTATAGTGCATCCAAATAATAACACTATTATAGCTATTATGCTTTCTGTTTTTCATGTATACGACGATTTAATTATAAATTTGCAATCCCAAACCTACATGCAGATGTTAAATTTTAATTGATTTTATGAACATTCTTTAAGCAAGCGTTCTATCAAAAAGCATTTTCATGACTCCTATGTATCGGATCATGTTAGGGTGCAATTTTGGTTATTAATTCTAATATTTGATAGATTTTTTCCCTCCAAGTTTCTTGTCAATGATATCAGAGATATTCAATTTTATCTTGTTTAGTGTCAAATATACGATAATTATGATCATACGCTTGAAATTAGATTGTAAATGTAAAAGTGTCTGTGGCGCAGTCGGTAACGTGTTGGATTGACGTTCTCTGGATCGTGAGTTTGAATACAATTTCAAAAAAAAAAAAAAAAAAAAAAAAAAAAAAAAAAAAAAAGTCGTGCACTGTTAAGGCACAGCATGCTTAACTATGTTAATTTTTTTGCATACTTTGCAGAAGTAGCTGGGTATTGATAATATACATAAAAACTAACAAAGCAAAATAATAATTTATGAATATTTATTTTTCATAGGTAATACAGAAACGTATTGATGGATCTGTGGGCTTTGAGAAGCCATGGGAGGAATATAAGGCTGGGTTTGGGATTCCGGGACAAGAGGATTTCTGGATCGGTAAGTACAGTCGAGACTCGTTATTCCAACGCCAATAATCCGATCGCTTTGCCTTCTGGATGAAGCTTATTAGGAACAATTCATATGTTTTAGTAATTCTGATCCTTCATTAATGCAGACAACCTGCTCAGAAATACATATATCCGGATAAACGAGATCTGACTGTATAATATTGAGTAAAATCAGATCCTTACTTTGCCCCTACATTTGTTATAAGGCCAAATGTTCGCAAAATGTGTAATCCTGGATCAAATCAGATGTATGGTATTAAGTTTTAGTCATATGCATTCGGAGATATCCCTCTCATTTGTATCGATTACTGTTGTTTTTTTATTGAATCCATTAAAACATAAATCTGAACAAGAAAAGAAAGTAAACTAAAGGGAAAGAACGTATAATATGTTCTGCATGTGTGCATCCATCTCACTTTTAAAATACATATTATATCTTAAAGCGTCTTGAAGCAGAATAACATTTCATGTTGTCATCATTTCGAAACATTGTTTAAATTAGATACAATATATAGAACTTGAATCCAAAATATATGACACGATTTATCAAAGTCTACGGAATTTTTTTTTTATCTCAATACAGGCCATTGCTGTCATGCGCACAATGAAGTTTACGTACTTAATCAGCTTTTTTTTTTTTAATATGGAAACGAAATTGCTTCAAAAATTAGGAAAATTCATATGCTTTAGTAGTAATTCGGACACTTCATTAGTGCGAACAATTTGCTTAGAAATACGTTCGTCTGGATATATATAAAACATATTAATGGTATTGAACTACATTTATCAATTATATCAAATATACAACCAAACAGGAAATGACGTGATTCACCAATTGACAAAGGGGGACGACTCATCTCTCTATATTTCAATCACTCTGGTGAATGGCACAACACTGTATGAGCTTTACGAGAGAATCTCAGTAGCAAATGAAACAGAAAAATATCAACTATTACTGGCTGGGAATGCAACAGGAACCTTAGGTAAGAGTAAAAAAAAATAATAAAAAATAAAAACAAATCACAAACAAGGGAAAGCGCGAGAGAAAGAGAAGGAGAGAAAAATTTCAATTGTATTTTTCTTTAAATCTGTAGGTGATAGGATGTTAGACACGGGTATCTCCAATTTTGATTTGTCTGGGATGTTCTTTTCTACCCGAGACCGTGACAACGACAAAGGTGTGTTTAACTGTGCTGATTTGTTCAGGGGAGGCTGGTGGTTTAACAATTGTTACGGAGGCTTCCTCAATGGACCCTGGGCCTCATCAGGGTGGAGTGCCCCTTGGTATCTCCTAATCCCGTCTGGGACAGATGTGAGTGGCACTGTGATGATGGTGAAACGTTCATAGGGACTGTACTACATTACTGTATAGATACTGGGGAAGATGTGAAGTGAAGGGGGGGAGGGTAATGATGAAGGCTTAATGTCCCCAGGGATATTACTTATTCACTATAGAAACTGGGGTAATGTGAGGGGGTCAATGAAGGGGACACAAATGAGTTAATGTCTCTAGAATTATTACTTATTCTGTATACAAACAAGGACAGATATGATGGGGACAATTTCCCTGGGGACATCATTCATTTTTTTTTTAATAATGATTTAAGCATTCTTTTTTATTTCTGTTTTGAAGGTTACATCAACATCTGTTTTAAAAGACGGTCAGCTATATATATTAATAATTTTTCCTACATTTTTTTTTTGTATCTTGCCCATACGAAAAAAAGAAGAGCAATGACGGAAAAGTTGTCAATTCAGTTGAAGTTTTTAAAACACGCCTCATTGAAGAAAGAAACACTTCATTTCACTTAACAGAAATTTTTCCGTTCATATTTTTCCAATTAAAATAAATGCAATTAAATGAAATAAAAATACTTGTAAACAGCTTTGGTTTTGTTTGTTTTTTTTCTGTTAAAAGACTTCCTAGAGATGTTAAATTCATTGTCGATTTTCTATATTTTTGTGAATTCTGAAAATGTAATGTATATGCTATAAAGAAACTGGAAACTACAATTATTTTATAATTATTGCCTCTTTGAGAAAAATGTGTTTATCAGAAAAAAATCGTTTAAACTGATATTGACATGAAGTTAACATTTATTGCTTAATATGCTAATAAAGAACTTTTTTTTTTATAAAGTATTAACGTACATTCAATATTCGTCATTGGTTGAAGAAGTGTAATATGTCCATATGACTGCAAGACATTTAACGGATTTTACAATTCGTTATATCCAATTCATTTATATTTTTTCTCTAGACCTAATTGTCGAATTTGATTAAACGATTTTAATTCGTTACGAAAAAAATAGAATTTGTTTAAACGAATTTAATTCGTTAAAACAAATTTTAGAGTTATTTTAATGGAATTTAGTCTGTTATAACAAATTTTTGAATTTGTTATAACGAATTCAACTGTTATGACATATTTAGTTCGTTATAACGATTTAAAAACAATTGTTCTAAAGAATAAAATTCGTAATAACTTATTCCGCAATTCGTCATATTAAATTCATGTATATTTGAAGGGGTGAGAAGCTAAACTCCGATGATTTTAAATAAATAATGAACATGATAAATACGTATGATAAAACTGTAGATTTTTTTTTATTTCTTATTAAAAACATTAACTCTGATCTCTCTGATGGGTGAGATGCAAACATTAATTAGAATAATGTGCAAGGACTAAAACTGAAGTCATGCATTGGTGAAAGATGGACTATGCATAATTTACTACATTTTACAATGTAAAAGTTTGAAAACGATGTTAGAACTAATGTCGGACGATTCTGAAGTCATAAAGGTTGTTTTTTCCCTGAAACAGCAGACGGATAAGACTGTCTCAATCTTTGGGGAGACTATAAGATTTTAGCGTGACCATCGGATTTCGAGTCTTAAAAATATAACTAAAGGCAATACTTTTTAATATGTAAAAGACTAATTTGTGTTTTGAATTTTTGTAAATAATTTTAAAATTTACAAGGTGTTCTGACATTTTTCCATTCACCTTCAGTTTTAAATAACTTAATTTTAGATGTAACACGTCATTTGATTGGATAAAAGATTTCGTTTATCTCGTATAACATAAGTTGCCTACGTCACAATGAGTTACGTCAAAAACGTATTATTCCGCTTGACGTTACTTTTAAAATATGCTCACTTTGAAGCCATTTTTGGAGGAAAAACTGTCTTATTGTCTACACTGAAATTAAATTATAAGGAATGAAGCTTATTTTAACCTATACGATATAACATAACTTGGGGCAGCTTACGCTTTTTTATAAACCGCTTCGCCCCAAGTTGTTATATCATATAACATAGGTAAAAATAAGCTTCATTCCTTAAATATAAAAAAACAAAACAAACCAAAAAAAAAAAAAAAACAACAACAACAAAAAACAACAACAACAACAACAACAACAACAACAAAAAAAAAAAAAAAAAAAAAACGCCTTATGGGTTTACTGAACTTCTTTTGATTTGAAATTTGTACAGAAGATCCTCACATTATATGTTTTTCACTACTGTTTGTGGTTTGCGGGGCAGCGGTTAGAGAGTTTGCTCTAGAGTAGCGAAGTAAGGATGTGGTCCTTAAGTCGGGGGTCGAATCCACTGTGTGACGCGAAGATCGGTCCTTTGAATGAGACCGTCTAAACTGAGGTCCCGTGTTCCAGTAGAAGCTGGCAGGAAAATGTTCCCTAACTGCTCAAAGGCCGTAAGTGCCGAGTACAGATCTAAAATTGCAACCCTCCACCCGCAAGTGTCGGTGTCTCAATATGAGTGAAAAATTTTCGTAGGGTCGTTAAATAAAAAAAAAAAAACAATAAATAAACATCGCTGTTTGATTCCAGAGGCAAGACCCATTTAGAATCGTCCCATATCTTGCAATTATCAACCTCAAAACCATTTGATTCTTTGATTATGGGTATTTTTACCGTTTGGAATATCTAATCCGCTGAATGTTTTTTCGTTGTCATTTCTTTCTAGGAATCTCTGCGTCTGTTCCCTATGTGTAGTTTTCGTCCCAAGGTTAGCGTTGCTTCTCTGTAGACAGCCATTTATTCGTCGAAGAACCTTTCTTAAAATAATTTGCAATGATTCCTGGATCAGTTTGTGATGTTTGTTCCTAACATCTTTATTTCAGTTTATTTATTGAAGACTATTAAATATTTAAAATTCTAGAATTAACTATGAAGTGAGTAATAAACCTTAGATTTCATATCATAAAATTTTTCATCATAGGGATGATTACTTTATATTAAGAGAGCTCTTGAATGTGCAGTGTATAGAGGGTTCTAAGGTGAGATTTTTTTCTCTAATAACAAATGCATTGTGTCTCTGAATCAGTGTACATTTCCAGATTCTCTATACAACAGTACTTCAAATGCAACTAGCAATAACCATGTTGCCTTCCAGATGCTTACAAGGAACAATGCAACGTCTAGCAAATCCTTGTATTTTTTGCAAAATAATCGAACACTTTTTAATTTTTCCTTTGAGGTCGCCTTCTGATTAAGATGAAATCATTTATAGTGAGAAAATATTTTTCGTCACTAATGAAAACCTAAAAATATATTAAAATAAATTTGTAAACAATTATGTAATCTTATCTGGTAATTACAATTTTGTACGTAAACCGGGACTCCCTATAAGACTTTTAACATCACAACAAAATAACTGTTTATTTTTTTCATGTTAAAGCGAAAGTAAAAGACTTAAAGTCGTACCTAAATGCCTTTAACTATAAGAATTAAAGTAAAAGACTTAAAATTGTACGTACATGTACTAAATAAGCGGAGATAGAGAGATCATAATTATTAGACAAGGTCATTCAATGTAATAACGAAATAAAAACTCGGTAATAAGTCTTACAAATGACATAATAAGTTGTGATAATCAGACGAAGAGTTTTTAGTACGATATATATATATATATATATATATATATATATATATATATATATATATATATATATATATATATATATATATATATATATATATATATATTATAAACACTTTTTTTTCCTTTTCATACCGTATATAATGAGATCATCCTTCCCGAATTACGAAAGATTTTCTCGTTATAACGCTTTTATTTTCTTGATATGGTGAATTTATTTCGGCTTTTTCAAAGTTAAATTAGATTCCCTTGATTTTTTTTCCTGTATATTTATTGTTATTTACCTTTTATATATATATTTTTTTTATTAATTTCATTTTATTCTTTTTTATTTATTTTCTTTCTTCCCTTCTTTCTTTTTTATTTATTGTTTGCTGGTATAAATTAATAAAACATTTGTCTTGACTGCTTACCTTACCCTTTATTTATATCAGTTTAGGATAAAGAAAACATTGTTTACGGAGAAATTCAGGAATTATATTTCCTGTCACATGATACATTGTTTACTCTTATTCTAAGATAAATAGACAAGCTAAGCATGAAATTTCCAATTTACGACATTGTTTCCTTCAACTTTACCTAAAATGAGTGGAGATAACCAGCCTCAGAATCTTCCACAAGCTCCAAGAATTCGACCACAGCAGCCGAACCATCCACATCCACCAACGAACAGTATTCAAGCACAAAAGTATATTTAACAATACAAATTTTGGAGCAGGGCAAATACGGACCTTTAAGACATTAGAGGTGGGATCAGGTGTATATATTATAAATTTCCTCTATTTCAAAAGACTTTTGATTTTACTTCTATCACCTTTTTCTAAAAGTTGATTTGACTAAATTATATCAAACTTTGTTCAAAGAAATGAAATGAGATATTGGTCTCAAGTATATTGAAAATAGATTGACGAAAATAATGATTGTATATTCTCGAAAACAGGGAGTCATTTATATGTACTAGTAAAAACGAGGAATGTCCCCAAATCCCGGAGACGTAGTTTTGAATGATTGCAGAGTCAAATATAAAGGAAATTTTATACATAGGTATAACCATAAATAATCAATGAATTTATGGACAAAACATTAAATAATTACACAGGTTAATCTTACCAAAAGAAAAGTATTTCATGGTCTTGTGTATGAAGAAGGCGGAGTATCCAGTATGTATCTAAATCATACAGAAAAGTATTTACCTCTCAGGGGCGTGGTCATAGAAATGAAAAATAAACAACTTAGTTTTTAGTATTTCTTTTTACTATCTTTCCCCAAATATAAGTAAACACTGGATGAAACTTTGCCGTTTAGTCGACTAAATGTTCATTGAAATGTCAAAAAATGTGACTGAATGGCAGAGCTCTGCCATTATGTGACCCTCCGGTAGTCTTTCAAACACCTTACAGTTAACTGAATAGCAGACTTTCATCCTGTGGAATAAGCTTTAATCAAAAATACTTTATCACATTTAACTTGTTAGAAAAATACGTAATTGCGACTGCGTTAACACGTGCACAGGCGGTGCACGGGAATGTGAAAAAAAATGCTCTACGGCGCTTTTCACAAAAAAATGAATATCACGACTAGGATAAAAATTTGACAACCCTGTATATATTTGTTTGATAATGATTTTTTTAACAAGATATTAGCTATGTAATCCGATGTAATAGAGATATATGATTCTTTGTGACATACTATCGCAATAATGATTAGAAGACTAGGGAAAAAATCGCCTAGTCGTAAAAATTTTATGCAAAGGACCATTTACCATGATTTAACTTTATTTCATCTTGATTCTGTACATGTTTGGTATACTTGGAAGTATTCTCTGATTCTTATTAGATAGAAATGACAAAAGCAATTTTAAGTATGTGAAGAAAGACACCTTAAAGGGATAACGGCTAAGGAATCGGGCATGTGTGATACTATGCAGCAACATTAGAGAAGACAGACAAAGAAGCTATAGAATCAGTGTTTTTTTTTTTTTTTTTTTTTTTTCCAAAGTATTTTCGTTCGATACATGTACATGTGCTTGCTTTGTTTGTGTGTCTTATAAATCAGTATATAATGAATTAGCGTTTTCACATTTATAATTATAATCTTTATGGGTAATTTAAAAAAGAAGATTCTGGCAATTAGTGTATTTATAAAACAATTCCGAACAGGTGACTTTTATATTTTTGGACATTGGAGAATGTCCCAGTTGTTAGGAAATGATAACGCTGCACTTCTTATTATTCAAATCATTTTCATGTTATCATGAAGACTTCATAATTTTTTGGGCAAACAACACACTGTGTGTATCTAGGAAATTTATTAAATATATACTAATTTCTGTAAAAGATATAAACTCAGACTATTATATATAAACAAGAACTCTACTACTTTGAAACGATTTTCCCAGCCAGACACACTAATTTAATATATTTTACTTTTTTTACAAAAAAACAAAAAAAAAAAAACAAAAAAAACAAAAACAAAAAAAAAAAAAACAAACAAACAAAAAAAAAACAAACAAACAAACAAACAAACAAACAAACAAACAAACAAAAACAAAAACAAAAAAACAAACAAACAATAACCCCACATTTTAGTCTTATGGTATATTTAAAATCATTTGAGGTCTTTTAAATGCTTTGACATCAAATTTCTTTACAACAAGAATATACACATATGCATCCTTCCTCCGTTTTAACGTACACACATTCATCTACAAACACGATGCTTATTTTTATGGTGTTCCAGGAAGATATAAAACGAGAACATATTTGTAAAGATAGGATTAATGCTGTTCTAGGATGCTCAAACTATTTCAAAATCGAGAAATAAGATATTCTGTAATTACTGAGCAATTATGTTATAAATGTTGAATCAAAATATTATACCAATTCAAGACATATCCATTTCATAGAGTATATGGATTTAGCAGCTTATTTTAGATAAAATGATTCCTCCCATATTTATTAAAATTTAAAGGATAAAATAATCGAAAAAAAAAATGAGAATGAATTTATGACACATTTTTTTAAAGCTCCAGATGCATATACCAGACTTAGTAAATGTATCTACAGACACTGAATAACGTATCCCTGTTCTTACAGATAGAAAGAATGACACTAGTTGTCCAGATTTGGTTTCATACTTCAAACAAATTTCTTTAACATACACAAGTAGTTTATAGTAGAGTTGTATAAAGATTCCCGTCTCTGTGTTATTTACTTGAGCGATGTAAGGAATGACAGAATTAATGTATTTTATTGTTACCATAAACAAACTTAATGTATATGTAATTGCATATTTCCATTGGGAGTTCGTCGATTCCATCTTCATCCTTTCCTATTTGTACCACCAAGAGTCTCTCCTGAGGAAAATATACCTATGTTTTTGTATGTTTATTTCAGACATGTTCTGAAAAGTTTCGTCGCCACAGAATTTTCCCTTGAACAGAATTCATTTATTATCGGTGGAAAACAAACTTTGGGTAAAGAGTTGTCTGAAGCTTTGAATTCAGCTTTGAAAAATCAAATAACTGGTTTGTCAAAACAATCTGCAGTTAAATTGACTCTTGTGTTTATGTACGTGAGTAAACTATGGTTGCCAGAGGCTACAACTCTAAAACCGTTTGTATAAATATACTCAGGAGAAACTAATGAGTTATCTTTTATGATTATATGCATCATAATATAGACTAAATATTGGGAAAGTATATTTTATATATTTCTTCTAACAAATTTTACATATTTACAACTTTTAATGTGAAAGAAATTTCTTAAAGACGTGTCATTAAAGAATCAGGATCAGTACCTGGCGGACCCTCAAATACCTACCTAAAACAGTTATCTAGAACCAAACTTGAAGAAATGTTAGTGCAGAACTGTTTACGTCAAGTCGTGTCTAGTCCATGACCATCAAAATTCTTTTTTTTTTTTTTTTATCAAATTCTTACACATATATTTTTTTTTTACTGTTTTATTATATTAGTTTATTTATCGGTTTCATTTATTAATTTGTTTATTAATTCATTATTTTTTTAATTTGATTTTCTGTTGATTATTTCCTTTAATTTTGTCACTGAATTTTCTTAATATCTTATTTGTCTGTTTCCTTTGAACTTTCAAAAGGGTTTCTTAACCATATCCTCATTCTGTAATGCAAATCTATTCTTGACGAACACTATAATTCAAAACTGAAAATATTAACAAAACAAAGAAAAGAAAGCATTGTTTTATCGTTTATGAAACGAAAGCTGAGATAAATACGTAAAAAAAGAAACAAAAACACCTATTATAGATTAGGAAAAAAATAAATTCAAAATAATAAAATTTAAAAAAAAAAGGGGGGAGGGGGAGAAATGCCACATTTTCAACAAAAACATATAATTAGAAACAAACAACTGTTATAAAACACAAAGCAAAATAATAAAAATTAAAAGGAAATTGCATTTAAATTTAAAGATAGACCCTTCCTCCACAACCACACAAACTGAACATTTAAAAAGGTGGTAAATATTAAAATTGTCTAAGACTAAACTAATATTTGACAAAATGGTGTTCTTGCTTAGTTTCCAATACGAGGTAAAGTATTATTTTGTACGTCTTTCATACACAGTATAATCTCGTAGATGAAAAGAAAAAAAAAAGCAAATGCAATTTTTTAATGCGAGAAAATGTGTAATGAGGAGTATAGGCTAAACTTAAAAAAAGGTTTACTTTACGTGATTATAGGATGTCTATAACCGTTTGAGTCGACCTTACCCTAAGTGGACATTAACTTCCATAAAAGCACTTCATGTAAAATGATTTTTCAATTTACACAGCATGCAGTTTGGAAAAGTAGATCAGAAACAATGATTATCCATCAAATAGCATTATAGCAAGGTATATGCTCAAATACCTGTCTACTATCAGTTTTAATGATTATCAATCTCAGAGGCAAGAGGTTTATTTCGACTTTTCAGGCAGGATTTTGATGACAAGGAACACACGGCGGGAGTGGTTTCTCGACAGGGGATGCTTAGTACTCCATGGCACCTGATCTCATCTTTGATATTTTTTTTAAGGTCCAAGTTTACGTTGCTCCAAATTTGTATTGTATCCATGGAAGTTTGAGCCTGA
This sequence comes from Saccostrea echinata, assembly GCF_033153115.1. Lineage (NCBI taxonomy): Eukaryota > Metazoa > Mollusca > Bivalvia > Ostreida > Ostreidae > Saccostrea > Saccostrea echinata. The sequence goes on from NW_026889781.1 coordinate 7,307,917, forward strand.
TTACTATTTGTTATCTTCGTATTTAAAAAAAATGCTTAAAACATGCAAACAATCCCGGCAAGGTCGAACTCAATATGGGACAAGATATCCTCTAAGAGTTGTTATGAGCTGGTATTAAACCAGATATGCCAACTACGTCACCAAAGTGTAATAAAACGAAATATTCCAAATAAAGCAATGTAAGAAGCTATAGAAATGTTAAGGAAACTGAAAACAGTGATATCGGAACGAAAAAGGGAATGTAAATTTTGTGCAGCAAAGATCCCTTTTAAGACCAGTGGAATGACCGTTGGTTTTTCTTTCTGATAAATATGTATTTCAAGTTGAATCTTGTTGTTTTTTAAACTGAACCCGAAATGTACCCTCAAACCATAGAAACAAATAAGTACTGATTACAATTGTCTTAAACATTTTTAGATTAAAATTGTGCTTTAGAATTGATATCCATGAAATCTAAAGACAATTTTAAGAGAACACTATCACGTTCATAAATACAGATACGAACTGTAAATCTAAAATATATGTTTGGTTAATTTTTTTTTTTTTTTAAATCCAGCTAATGAAAACAAAAGATGTTTGTACTGTAGCTGGTAAAAAATTAAGTAGGTAGTGATATGTATAGACGATATTTTAGTACATGAAATTCAACTAAAGAGGTTGGGAAAAGGAAGGGAATTCTTGAGTATATTTACGTCGATTTCTGCATGTACATTAGATACCAATATAATTAAAATAAGAGGAGTTTTTTGTTCAATTTAAAAAAAAAAAAAAAAAAAAAAAAAAAAAAATCTTTGGATATTTTATCATTTACATTTAAGCATACATTCCTGGTGGCAACATTTTACTATTTTCAAAAGTGTAATTTAAATCATTCAAAGAGCTGTAGTATATGTAAACAGAAAAACTAGGAAGAACAGGACAGATTTGATTTTGTTCAAACTAAAGACGAGCATTTTTCACTCATAAAGAGACATCACCGTATACCAGTGAAGGGATGACGGGTCATTTCTCTCTAAAACCATTACTCTACTGGGCTTTTTCTTTCCAGTACCTTTTTCGGTGAGTCATATTACGGCAGGTCATTTCACTCTCCTACCTATGTCATTTCATTCAATGTCTGTATGCGATCTTAAACTCGCATATTTCTAATTATTTTTTTTTAACACTTATGAAAATTGAACGTGAGAAAGTCTGCTGGTGTCATAATTACAGGTTAAATATATATATATATATATATATATATATATATATATATATATATATATATATATATATATATATATATATATATATATATATATATATATATATTAAAACAAAAAATCTAAGAAAAAAAATACATATCGTTTACCAACCCTTCCCATGTGGCTGTCATCACCGGTAATAAGAAATTATTTTAAATCCAGGGTTAATAAATTTAATGAAAATATTCATTTTAACCATGATGAAATTTTATGTTCAAGCAGCACTGAGATTCATAAGTCATTATCATTAAATTTTCTATAAAATAAATCAAGTTTTGTGCCAGATAAAAAAAAGTGAGAAATATGTGGAACAAATATAGAGTAGTTGCAATTTTTTGGACATTGATACAATATCTTACGACAGAATTATATGTCGCCTGCGTCGAACAGCGCTTAGAGCTAAAGTCGCGGTGTAAGGAGTTGATCCTTACGGGTTCGAATCCCGCTGTTGGACGTTAAGACCGGTCCTTCGGATGAAATTGTATAAACCGAGGTCCCGTGCTGCAGTAGGTGCTGGCACGAAAAAGATTCCTCACTGCTCAAAAATGGCCCTGAGTGCCGAGTATAGGTCAAAATTCGCAGCTCTCCACCGGCAAGTGGTGACGTCTCCATATGAGTGAAAATTTTGGAGAGAGACGTTAAACAACAAACAAACAGACCAGAAAAAAAAAACATGATTATAAAAACAGAAAAAAAAAACTCCCGTGAATATAAATATGATTGTTCGGAAAAGGTATCCATGTATAAACAAAAATTGGAAATGGATTTTGTTTTTGTTTGTTTGTGTTAAGTTATCATGCACAATGAAAACATTTTTGCAATAGAAAAAGAAGACAATTGAAATACAAAAACAAAATTTAAGAAAAGTTTGTACCTTAATATCATGGGTGGACAGAATAAAAGGGTATCCCCCTTTTATTTTACTCAACAAATAAAAATACAAGGGTGATTCTATAGAAGAACGGTGTGTTAAAGTAACAACAGCACAAATCAAAGAAATGGCATTTAAAATTAACATCTTGATTGAGGGTCATGATCCTCCTTCTACCCAACCGAAATTGTACATTTCCAAGGGAGGTGAATTTTGATACCGGAAGGACTTTACATCTATTTAAAGATGGAAATTTGTAAATTCTTCAGTTTGCACTATAGTTTTATTCCATACCCCTAGTTGCAAACCAGTCTTCATTTTCATATTTTCGCAACATACAATATAACAATTAAGCGACACTAAAAAAAGAGAACTTAATCCAATACTTGATTGAACTATGCCTATCTCTTGCCAAAAGCCACATGAAATTATACACGACAACGATTCTAAAATCGCCATTAACGATGATTCCACTGGAAGTGACAATTACCTTTTCAATAAAGTATCTCATGTAATGGGGTCATTCAATTTGAGTCGCACTCAATTTGGTACAGTAGATTCGGAAACACTTAATGATTATCTGATGATGTATGTCCATAGAGAGGTGTATACATTAATAATGAAATTCTTCACTTGCTATCTGTTCAGTATTAACTGAAGGAAAGATCGGACCTCTGATCAACACCTTTCATGCAGAGGTTTTACTGATAAAAATGGCTGATAACCTACAGATATACCCAGCCAGGTTCGAGCTCTACGTGGGACATGATGTCCGCTGAGAGCGGTTTAGAGCTGGTATTTATACAGGACTACTAACTGCACAGTAAAATTGTAGTAACGCAAAAAATGCAAAAAATGGTGGAAGTGTCAAAGGAAACTAAGCACGGTGATATCGGGATGGAAATCAAACGGAAATGTATTTGTTTGCAACAAGGAACCATGTTAAAGGCAGGTGACTCATTTATGGATTTTTTTTTCCGGATATTCACGTTTGTTATTTATCATGTAGCGTGTTTTCCGACTTTGCCCAGAAACGCTAGATTTTCCCTAAAACAAAATAATGAATTTAACTTCCATGATATTCTCTGATCATTCCTGGACTTTATGTGTTTATATTTCATGATATGAATTAGAATTTTTTTCAGGTAAACAAGTGTTTCATGGTAAAATGCAGTTATTACAAGGCAGCTGTGATAAATTTATGTTAAGGCTATTGAATTGCAAGCTCAGTTTAGATTAGTTTTTTTTTTTTTTTTTTTTTTTTTTTTTTTTTTTTTTTTATCTAAGTTCGGCCAATTTATATAGAGATTCTCTCGTCTTCATATCAATTCATTTCTTGAATATGTTGATCACCTGAGACAAATCTTATAAACGGCATACCGTTAAATACATGTTTTTAATTTAACAATCTCCAAATTCTAGGATATAAATAGAACACAACCAAGATGTATAAAGTGGAATTCGTTGACATATACATGTATACTAGTTGAAATCCCGCGCAAGCGCGGGGAATTGAATTTATACCACTACCGACAGAAAATATATTGTAGTTTCTACTGACAGCCAGCCTACAGGGTTATAGCAGGAAGAAATACTTTATTCAAAATCCCGCATGTGTGTCTCCACCCCCTCTCACCCAACCCCTTTTGTAAAAAATTGAAAAAATAACGATTTCATTAATTGATGTTTATTAGTGAAACCTGTTATACTACGTTATGGATATGTTGTATGCTCTTATTTCATTTCCGTCAAGGATAAATTAAAAGCAGCGAATATGCACATTTTACTGATAAATTAATTTTTTCTGGGGGGGGGGGGGTAAAAATTCACAGGTACTCGTGTCTTGGTTTATAAATATGTATGTACCTTATTGATATGTAAAAAATGTACTTAACCTTTTTTACATATCAATAAGGTTCATATATATATATATATATATATATATATATATATATATATATATATATATATATATATATATATATATATATATATATATCAGTAAGCAAAGACGCAAGTATCTGTGTAAAAATTAGCTTTTAACGCCCTATGAATAAGCCGAGTATTTGATACAAAAGACTGTATAAAAAAAAATAAAAAAAAATAAACTGAAATGTATTGATTAAAGCACAAAATTTTACAGCTTTAATTGTATTTGAACAATATCTTATTCATTAATTTTCTCTTTTCATGTAAGCAGTGAGGAATATATACACATTTTACCGATAAATTTATTAGGAAAACCTACTACATATATGTAATAGTCTTTCGATATATAAATATATTCAAAACTTATAGTGTTATCAATGATTTACCATTATTTCAATGATCATTCACACATTAGCTTTTCTTATGTTTTTCTTTTTAACATCGGGCTCGATGCTATATGATGTTCTAGAAGCTTCCGTCAATATCAAGATCGGTGATTGACAAAAATAATTTGCACATTTCCCTTTTTAATCGGTTATCACAACTTATTTCTTTTATGTCATATAAATCAAGTTTTGATTGAATAATTCAGTGATGACGTTTTATGAAATAAATAAACGATTGATTGTTGTCAGTTTCATAACAAATTGCCAGAAACTTAGATCCGCCAACCGGAAACGCCTCCGTACTCACGTTTTTGCTATTTCATGGCTGTTTATAGAAAATAAAAGTAGACTTTTAATTTAATGTACGATACTTACATTGCGAGTGAAATCTAAATATAGTTTACGGACATCATATTGTATCTAGTGTATTCTTAGAGGAGTAAGTAAAAACTCTGGTGCATCCGTTTCGAAGTTTATTTGCAAAATTTATTAATTTATAAGTATAGATGTATAAAAGTTTCATATCTTTTTGACATTTCAAGAGATCAAAATCATCAAATTCAGATTTCTTTCAGTTAGACTTATGATGTTGTTAATTACCAATTATCAAAATATTTCTAATATATATATATATATATATATATATATATATATATATATATATATATATATATATATATATATATATATAACATAAATATAAATACGGTTAAGTCTTGGTGAGAAATTTGGCAAAATGTGGAACCTAAATACGCGCAAAATCCAAAACGTATGACTGGTTTTCTTACTTTTTCATTGAAAATAACAATCTTAATTATGTTTTTATTAAGGTTTCCAAAACAGTATGCCCGAACCAATATACTAGGTCGGGTTGTGCCTATAAAACATCATTTTAATATTTTTCTCAGCTGTGAGGCACCTTTCATTTTCTTAATTTAAAAATCTCCTTTCATACATTTTTTTGAAGTGTTAAATTAGTTGTACTGGGGAAACGGAACAAACATAAAACATACAATAAAAACGGATATTAAGATTCATCTTATCCACTCTAATATATAAATGAATATCAATGAGTATAACGATACGATTTTTTTTACTTTGTCACAATGTTCATGGTTCATTATTAATGTAGCAATAAAACATAATGACCTGCATACGAGGTTTTTATATATCAGTTGAATTATGTCGTATATACGAGCACTTGTAGTATATCAACATCAGGTTGATTCATGATAGGTTTTCTACATGTTAAGGCACTCGGAAGTGCCTTTTGTAAGCAAAAATTACATGAATTAGCCCGAAGTCAGGAAGATTTATTAGTGGCTTTATTTCAAACTGAAATCTATTTACAGTGACTCTAATCACTCGATTCAATGCGTTTTGTTGAAGAGATGGTAAAATGTTGGATTGTTTACTTTCTGCATAGCAACGGCAAGAGAAATAACTGCTCGTCCTTAGATGCGTGATTCTTGGGACCACCATACTTGATACTCTTCCAATTTTTAAAATGAGAAAAGTTACTGAAAAATAAGTTGCTGGTACAGAAATATGAACGGTTTCTTTAAGGAGAATATTTCGCAAATTCTATAATGGATACACTGACCTTGTTTGCAATTACAATCTATTGTTAAGTCGAATGTTGACTACCGTCTTACCTACTGGTTGTTTGGTCGACTCTTTCTCACATAATTGTCTTCAGAATGTTTCCATTTACCCAATCTCGATAAGGGACACACAGAAGGTGTGCCCGTTCGACATAGGGTGGTAACTTTCCCTGGTTCAACCTTTGTTTATCGAGACCCAATTCACTTTCCCTGGTTCAACCTTTGTTTTTAGAGACTCAATTCACTCTGCTTACAATGCACCTCTCGGATAAAAAGAGAAGCAGCATCTTATAACACTGCACATTAGAAAACAGCTGTTAATTTGATATTGAATGCTAAATTGGATCAGAATAGGGGAATTTTAATCATGGCCACTGATGACTAAGTGGAAACACTTCAAATGCAACATGTACTGTCAATGCATTTGCAGTTGCAGAGTAACAAAATTTCTTACATCATGGATAAGCTTGTCAGGCTTTTATTTATCACTGGAGTAAGTTAAAAATCTATATTTAACACATCTTTAAGAAATCTTATGTAAACTCAAGTAAAATATAAACTTTGCAAATATAGCGTTTCTCTCTACTATATGCTACTTATTACCTAAGCACGGTGACGGCGGAATAGAGACAACACTATGATAAAATACGCGATTTATTAGTGCCCGATATATACTATATAATAACTACAAATACAACAATGACGGAGCCGACAGAGACACATCTGCACTCTGCAGCAGACAACAGAAAAAGAGAGCGAGGATAGGTACACGTCACGGCAGGTGCGTGTCGTGTACCACGTGGTTGGAAGTAGCAGGGCAATTCGTGCCCAGTACCTACAAGACCACCACACTCCTCCCCATTTTGAAAAACGGCGTCCCAGCCCGTTACAATGGAACAAATTATAATGTACATAATAAAATATAATTAAATCGTAGCAGGGCCTAACACATTAAAACAATTATACATAATCAATTACACATTAATGTCCATAATAACACTATAATATTAATAAAAATTAACAGTTAATATCACAGTTCACAGGATACATCACGTCAGTCTGGTCCTGGGCATCCCTCTTCCGAGTCCGCTCGGGTCCACCACTGGGTCCATCGTTGTCTCCCTCATCAGGTGGTCCTCCGGTGACATCTTCGGTCGGCACTTCCGGATCCGGATATCCGAGCCCAGGACAGACATGATATCTAACGTGATATCACGTTCGCGACTCTGTCGCGAACGATCTATCCTGGAACTGGCTCCAATACATCGTCCCTGGAACATCGGGGTAAATAAATCGTCAGGAACATCACAAGTGGATCGATCATAAGATCAGGGCAATATCCCTTTATAATTAAAAAGATCTGCTTCCCTAGCAGTAAGAACAAACATATATACAATCACGCTAGCAAACAGCTACACATGCTTCCGCACCCTTGCGGAATCCTAACCTAGGGATTGCTAACACTGACGGGACTGCATTCGGGGCAAGTATACTGAGGTACTGATTTAGCATAATCCTCACTTATACCCACACACCTGGGATGAAACTAGTCCCGGCAACTGTCGCACTGAACCATCAAACCTTTAGGGTTGGATTGTAAGCATAAACAATACTGTCGGGTCTTAGCCCCCTTAGTGGCTCTAGGTCGTTTGGGCGATTTGGGTTTTTCTGGTTGTTCTGACCTTTCCCTTACCCGTTTCCGGGTACTCAGATATGGACCTACTGTTTCTGATGGTTTAGGGCTGACTTTTGACTTAACCCTACTCCCCGGGTCCCCAGGACTTGACCCCGAGTCCGCGGTCACCAGCGGTCTAACCACATCGCGCACAAGGGAACTATCCCCATCTCGGCTTACTGACTGTCCTGGCAACTTACTCTGATAAGTAACTAACCACTTGGGAAGTTGCCTGGCCTCACACCTCTTAAGCTTGTCAAGGTGCATGACTTTAACATCGCAACGAGATTTGACGACAAATATTGTATCAGATTTGGCTTCAATAATTACCCCAGGACCCTTCCAGATGGATTCTACCTTTTTTCCCGCATTACGGCGCCAATACACCAAATCTCCGACCTTGAACCTATGGGTACGGATCTTAATGTCGTGCGACCTTTCCATTGCCTTCTGCGCGACCTTCAGTTTCTTGCGGGCAATGTCATGCGCGCTCTGCACATTCTGTTCCAGATCACGTACATACCTGTCAACCTCACCCTCCTCCCCATTTTGAAAAGACTGCGAAGGGGGTGGGGAAAACATTAAGGTTGTTAGTATGTTGACTTCTCTACCCAGCATTAGACGATTTGGAGTATATCCCGTGTGGCGATTCACCGCCGACCGCAATGCCCCAGCCAGTGGGCCCAAAAACCTATCCCATGTCTTGGGCTGACCATCGATATAGCAACGGACCGCATCCATTAAGGTGCGGTTGTACCGTTCTACTTGGCCATTCCCGGAAGGTCTGTATGGCGTGGTCCGGGCCTTATGAATACCTAACATTGTACAGATTTTACAGAAAAGCTCACTTTCAAAATTACGGCCCTGATCTGTAAAAATTTCATAAGGATAGCCAAATCGCGAAAAGAAATCATTGATGGCTGACCTGGCCGTAACCTCCGCTGTCCGAGATGGAAGCGGAATGCACTCGACCCACTTGGTAAAGTTATCTACCATCATGAGTATATACTCATTCCCGCTATCTGTTCGGGGTAGCGGCCCAAGGAAGTCTAAGTGCACTCTCTCCATCGGACTTCCGGCCTGGTAGCTTTTCATTTCCGATTTATTCGGCAGAGAACCCCTCTTATTCCGTGCACAAATGTCGCATTTCTTGACATATAACTTAATGTCCTTGACCATCCGCCACCAATAGAACTGTTGTTTAAGTCTCTCTTTAGTTCTCTGTATACCTTGGTGACCGGACGACGGAATGTCATGACAAAAGTGCATGACCTCGGACCTGAGACTTCTCGGGACTAACAGTCTACGAGGCATGTCCGAGTCTTCCGGTTCTCGCCAAATAACACCTGTCTCGTCCAGTGTAAAACAGTCTCTCTCCAGAAGGTAACATTTCTCTTCCGGACTACAGATAATCAGGTCATTTTCAGTAGGTAAATCCCCAGACTCTAAGTACTGTCTCAGGTAAACCATGGCCTCATCTGAGTTCTGTTTACGAGCCATCTCTGCGGGACTGTAAGAGCATAGAGAAATTCCCGCAGTGTCACCCTGAGATACCTGACAAACTTGAGGCTTTACTTCCTCAATCTCGGGACTCAAACTCGACACCCCATTGACAGCGATTTCAAAACTCGGAAGTTCAGGGGCACCTACTGCCAACGGAACATCTTCCCAAGTATTTGTCACAATAGCCTGACGGAGAGTAGGATCTAACATCTCATAATTACCCCCTTCAGCGGACTGACCCTCCGCTCTAACAGGCGATTCCTCAAAGAGCTGGGAAAGAGGAATTACATCGTCAATTTCGGTATTAAAGTCATGCCAGCGCCCATGTGCTCGGCGGCAGTACCTACATCCGCCACATGGCAAATCTTCGACTCTGATTTTAGTAGAGTAACTCTGGCATGTGTCTGGTATGTCTTTAGACAGCGCATCGGCATTCACGTGCTTCTTGCCTGGGCGATGGACTATCCGCATATTGTACTGGCTAAGCTCTTCTAACCAGCGAGCACTCTGATTCTGCGGATGCTTAAAGTTCATCAGCCAGACCAGGCTATGGTGGTCTGTCCGGACTGTGAACTCTCTGCCCAGCAGGTAATGGCGGAATTGTCTGGTAAACTTGATCACCGCCAATAATTCCTTTCTAGTAGTGCAATACCTGCGCTGTTCGGATGACAGCACGGCGCTGCCATACCCAATGGTTCGCTCCCTTCCATTCTGGACTTGGCTAAGTTCCCCGCCTACGGCATGATCCGAGGCGTCAGTATCCAGAATGAAATGACCTGTACTGTTTGGAATAGCAAGTACTGGGGGTTTGATCATTAATTGGATGAGTTCCTCGAAGGCGCTTTGTTGTTCAGCCCCCCACCGGAAACCACTCTTTCCCGTAACCGCGTACAGCGGAGCCGCAATTCTCGAGAACTGGGGAATGAAACTACGGTGATAGTTAGCGAAGCCTAAGAAACGCTCAACGCCCTTCACATCGCAAGGAACAGGCCAGTCACGTACTGCCTCAATGTACTGATCCCCCATCTCAACTCCGTGCTCGCTCACGGTTCTACCTAGGAACTCAACTTTAGGTTTAAATAGCTCGCATTTCCGAGGCTTAAACTTAAGACCATATGCTCGGAATCACTCAAACACTTGTCTCAGATTATCAAGGTGAGCATGTGCTGAAGCCCCCAATACTAAGACATCATCGAGAAAAGCTAATGCAATTTTCTAGTTAAGTCTGTGCAATACCAGATTGATGGCCCTAGCGAAGGTCGCGGGGGCATTACACAGACCGAACCCCATTCTTGTGAATTCGAATAGTCCGTATTTGGTAATAAAGGCCGTCTTTTTCCGGTCTTCCGGAGCTATTTTAATTTGCCAATAGGCCGCATTGGCGTCCAGTTTAGAAAACCAGCGGTTTCCCGCTAGCGTGTCCATGCACTCTTCGATGAGCGGTAGGGGGTACGTGTCCTTGACTGTCACCTTATTCAGGGCTCTGTAGTCCACGCACCAGCGGACACTACCATCCTTCTTCCTAACTAGGACCGGGGCAGACGCCCAGTCTGAAGAAGATGGCTGGATAACTCCGGCATCTAACATTCTGTCTAGATGACCCTCTTCCTCCCCCTGGAACACAGCAGGAGTGCGGCGCATCCGCTGTTTTACGGGAAGTGCATCGCCAGTATCTATACGATGCTCTATCTTGGAAAAATTTCCGAGGTCAAGGTCATCTACAGCAAAAACATCAGCAAATTCTTTAACTAGCTCTACAGCCTGAGTCTTCACTTCCACAGGCGCACTCTTACCTAACTGATCTAGGAGTGGGGCTATGTGTTTATAACTAGTCTCCCCCTCCGCTGACATGCGGTGCACTGTGGGATCAGTATTCTTAACAGCCATAGCAGGAGCAGCTTCCCCTACTGTAGTACCAGTCTTGATTATATGACTTCTATCAGTCAGGTTTAAGATACATAGCTTAGCTTTGTTTCCTGCGGCATTGTATGTCCGCGAAGCTACTATACCAGGCGGAAATATGCTAGCTGGTTCCTGCATAAATTCTGGCATATCGGAACTAAGGGTGCACTCGATAACTTGAGCAGTGTGCGGAGGGACCCGCACTCTGCGGACTGAAACCGCATCGAGTACTGGCACTGTCTCATCAGCACTTAGGGCGAAAATCGTATCTATGCCCTTGACCCTTAATGTACCGGCTTCACAGGAAACCTCTGCACCGTGTGCACGCAGGAAGTCAATTCCCAAAAGCATTTCGTCTTGTAAGGGGCCCAAAAAATCGGGTGAACAAAATCATAATCCCCGATGCGAAGAGGTACTGGGCGGTCATACCAGCCCCCTCGCCTGACATTAGTGTCCCTAACAATATCGGGCTGCGGCCTCAATGACTTGTACACCTCCCCCGAGATTATCGTGATGTCAGCTGCAGTATCTATTGTCGCTTTAATTTGCTGGCCTCCTATTTGTATAGGGATTCGCCACGCACCTGGGCCTATACTTTGACTACCTGACCTTATAGAGGGAATAACATAAGTGGCCTTGACATTTGGAGTATCAGAAAAGGTCACCCTATTAGCACTAGACGAACGCTCCCTAGACTTAGTCTCGGTAGATTTTTCAGACACGAGCACAGGGACTCTGGGTTGCTCCTACGCGGACAATTCCGCCGTATGTGTCCCGGTTCTTTGCATTCATAACAAACTACTGTCCCTGAACTCTTTGAGCGTCCTTGACTCGCTGATTTCCCCCTTACAGGTTTACGAGTTGGGCTTCGGCCCCTGCTTCTCTCCCTAGAGTCGTGAGTGGTACCAGTTTTCCGGTCCTCTGACTTATCTCGGCATTCGGAGTCCGAGAGCTTACGTCGGTGAGCAGGGGGCGAGCGAGAATCTCTCCGCCCTTCACGGTCCCGCTCTGAGGAAACGGACCTCACAGCACGTGGGCGACGAACCACTGCCCGGCGGCTTAACTGGTAATTTTTTACTCTTTTTATTGCCTCCGCTAGAGTACATGGGGGATTGTTGATCAACTGTTGACCCGCCTCACCATCACTGCAGCCAAGAGCAAATCTAACAATGAGCTGCTCCTGGAATATTTCTGGCGAGGTTCCGCCACCAAAGGCCTTCTGGGCAGTGTCCATGACTCTATCTGCCCATTGTTCCATGGTTTCTTCTGGCTTTTGGGCAATCGAGCTGAATTCCAGCTGTGAGGCTGCTCTTAAGGAACTTTTCCCAAACCTCTCCTCCATTCGGACGACAACTTCTCGGAAACTTAACAGGGCCCCCCTGCGACGCAGGATATCGAAGTACTTGAGCGCTGCCCCCTCCAATGTCAAACTTAGGGCAAACAGACGATCGGGGTCACCCCACTGATGGTATTCAGCGATAGTAGAGAACTTTGAATAGAATGGTCCCCACTCTACATCCCCATTGTACTTCATCCACTTTATTTCAGCTGGAATATTCCTGCTCACGCTACTCCGAGTACCAGGAGGAATTAAACTCGGAAATTGGGATGTATCCGCAGAAGTCATTAAAGTGTGACCCTGAGGTACCCAAGACCAACCCCCTATTCCAGGTACAAATGACTGTCCTCCCTCTGCCCAACCAACCCACCATAGTAGCCAGAGCCCTGACTACCCAAGTTAGCTGCACTAGAATACACAGATGCAGTGGGTGCGGTAACTGGCATGCCCATACCCCCAGCAACATGACCCGGGACGGGTGGGCCCATGCTGGGATGTATAGGATACCCCCCACTCATTGTGTTCCCTGATAAGAACGAGCCAAATGTAATAGTACTCGGCAAGGCCGAGCCAAGACTACTGTAGCCTATTGAAGAAAGTGGCTGACCTTGAGATGCGGAAACAGACGTGACCTCAGAATTATGGATAGAAACGGGTCCGGGACTCGACAAACTAGCTACGGGCTGCTCAACGGAAAGGCACTGCTCTGGCAATGAGCTAGGAACCCAGGGACTCCCCTGGCTACTAGTCATTACAGACGGACTGGCAGTGACCTTGAGATCCTGCGGTTTAGCTACTGACTGCGGTTTATCAGATTTCATCATTCCCGCAAGCATTTGAGTTATTTCGCTTAACTGAGTCCCCATATTTGATTCCATAGAACCCATTTGAGACGTCATGTCGGTTTTCAAGGTCCCCATCTGAGATGTCACATCGGTTCTAAGAGTCCCCATCTGAGATGTAACATTGGCTTCTAATGAGCCTATATCGCCTCGCAGAGCTCCTACATCCCGACCGAGGCTATCTACTCTGCTATTAACCGCACCAAGGTCGCCCTGAACTTGTATAATATTTCCTTGAATTTGACCCATTTCCCCTTGAATTCGGTCAACGACCCCCTCCAGAATAGTCTGCGTTCCTGGAGCAGGGATTAAAACTGCTGGAAACCGGGCGTCTCCAAAGACCCATCAGAATCAGCCCCCCGTGTAAGCGACATGTCTCCGCCCCCATACCGGGTGACATCCGGGGCACCCTCCCCCTGGGGCATCGGTGTGCTACACACACCCGGAGCAAACCTCACGCTTCCGGAAGGCGGGATTTCCCGCGGCCTGCGCCCTCCCGGGGTACTCCCCAGACCCTCGTGGTCATTTCCCCCAACACGAGCGTCCCAGTCCCCACTAGGCCTCACAGTCCCCCCCCCCCCAAACCAAAGGAACTGAAATCACGGTCCATTATGCCCGGCAACCAATAACACGGCAAAATATAAATTTACATGAAGCGGTTAATCCGCTAAGCAACAAACGCAAGTATAAACGTATATACAAAATAAAATAAAACAAATACTGCTGTCCTACATCTCGGAAAATATCCAAGATGGCGACGGGCACTTACACGTGCGGGCTAGGTATTACCCCGCAGTTTAAACTAAAATACCCTGCTCGCAGCGCCAATATAGCGTTTCTCTCTACTATATGCTACTTATTACCTTAGCACAGTGACGGCGGAATAGAGACAACACTATGATAAAATACGCGATTTATTAGTGCCCGCTATATACTATATAATAACTACAAATACAACAATGCCGGAGCCGACAGAGACACGTCTGCACTCGTCTGCACTCTGCAGCAGACAACAGAAAAAGAGAGCGAGGATAGGTACACGTCACGGCAGGTGCGTGTCGTGTACCACGTGGTTGGAGGTAGCAGGGCAATTCTTGCCCAGTACCTCCAAGACCACCACACAAATGTCTTTAATAACATTTTTTCTGGAATTTTAAGCGCGTGTCACTATGAATTCATTCGGTTATTTTCCTTAATTTTGAACCACTATAGTCATTTGTATATGAAATCATATTTGCTTGATAACACAATAAAATAGCAAGCACTTATAACATATTAATTTATAATTTATTAATTTATTATTTAATTTCTTTCTCTCGGCATGGCAGCTTACAGCATTCAGCCCACTCATAATTTACCTGCATTGTTACTATATAGCTAAGTCAAAACTAATGACACCATTCAGATAAAATTAATCAACGAACATAACATGAAGAATTTCTAGATCTGACATTTCCTCTAAATGCAGATAAAATAAGCAACTCCTCCATAATTACCTGGTCTAGGGATATCCGTCATTCTAAAGTATAAAGGTTCAGGACTGGTTGCTAGAAATTGATTGGCATTTAATTCATTAGTATACTTGCATACCTTGTATATCTCTAGATACCTTGTCTCTATCTTGTCTTTTGGTGATTACCGCATATACCAGTTCGACAAAGACACTTTTTCATTCGAAACATTTTGGCAAGGTAAAATAAAACTAAATGTATTATTTAAAAATATTTTCTTTAAGGACTGGTGATACATGAACAAACAAAATTTGATAAAAAAATTTTGAAAATAACCAAATCTTTGTCGCTTAAAATCACATTACCGCATAGATTTTAATTTTTTTTTTATTCTAAGTATCAAAATAATGTGATTTTAAGCGACAAAGATTTGAGTAGATTAATAAGGAGGGTTGCAAAAAGGTAGATTTTTGAACATCATAGAAAGTTTACGATATCTTAATATTTTAGAAATTTATAATTTGAATCATTTACAACCCAAATTGGTCCAAAAATATATACCAATCCAGGCATTCATTTTTTTTTTTTTTTTGGGGGGGGGGTTATCATCTGTCCTTAATTATGAAAATATTGATGATTAATTATGCATAGGTAATAATTCATATTTTTTTCAAGTCAATTAATTGAATTTTATGGAGTGTATACACCAAGTTTACTTGTATATCGAGTTTAAGCTAAGTGAAAGTGCTTATCATCATTGAAATTCTTTATTATATGTCATTTTTTTAATTCATCATTATTTAATTTAAATGTTATTCGCTTGAAAATTTATATGCGTCCATTTCGAGATATCGTGACGAACTTGCGACTAACTCATAGGCGGCAATGACCACTACATGTACAATACGCTTCCGATATAGAATGTTTGATTCAGTATGCAAGTATACGAGAACGTCAAGGACGAACCAATTTTTTTTTTTTTTTTTTTTTTTTTTTTTTTGTCAGAGAATCCCTACATTTCTGCATTGTCAGCAGAAAAAATAATTAAAACTAGATAAAGTTTCTAAAGGAGTTTTGGAAAATGGCCATGCACTTCTGTGAAGAAAATATTGTTTAAATTTAGATTAGGTACATGGAATACAAAAACAGGTGATCTAATCATAAGATCAAATTTAAAATCAAAATAAGTTTAAATATAATGATACATGAATAAAGTGGATCCCTGCTGTGGCTGGCCTTATTGCACAATATAAATGAATGCTATCCGTACCACTAAAAATTAAAAACATTTTTTTAAAGCAATATCTGTAATATATGCAAGCAATTGACAAATGCTTCATTAAGAGTGTCAGGTTCACACATTACACATAATACTTTAGACTGATAATGAAATGCAATTCTTACTTTTATAGCGTTTCTCGCTATAATGGCCGTGATGGCAATCAGAAAAATCACCATGATTATAAAATTTGTGGTCCCGATAAATAACTGTGGGGCTCTGCTCTGCTATGCAAATATACCATCCCAGCCCAAGAAGGCTCTCCTTCTACTGAAACTCCTCTCCCGGCGGGAGGAAACTCTCCTGTCATATCCGGTCTCTACCTCTGCTTTCCACAAGAACAGAATTCCCTTCCGAAAGTCCCAGCCGAAACCTCCGGTTCCACTTCACTCTTATCCCCGATTTCTTCTCCTGCGGAGCTTCCGCCCTCGAATACAAATTCACCTATTTCCTTAGACATGATCTGTAACCTTGAAAAACAGGTAAAATATCACACATTCGCTTTTTAATATATTCATGTGCAAATACAATCTAACCAGATGCAAACCTTATCTTATACTTGCACATGCTCCCGCATCATTGCAGGACCCTTATCCAATAATCTAATGACGGCTGGCACTGATGGGAATGCATTCGGGGCAAGTATAGTGAAAAACGACTTAGCATAGGCCTCACTTATACCCAAACACCCAGGATGAAACCAGTCCCGGCAGCTGTCGCACTGTAACATCCACTCTTTAAGGTTAGACTTTAAACAAACACAATCATCTCTAGCCTTAGTGGCTGTAAGTCTCTTGGGCGTACTGAGAGTATCTGGCTTACTTCACCTTTCCCTCACTCGTTTTCGGGTACCCACGTTAGGACCCACTTGTTCTGCTGGCTGCGGGTCTCTTCTAGTTTTCCACATTCTCCCCGGGTCCCCAGGACCCGACCCTGAACTTGTAGCACCCAGCGGCTTAGCTATGTCGTATACAGAAGAATTACTGTAAACCGATTTTTATTCGAGTGCGAAAAATATCCGGTTTCGCGGCCTACTTTAACTCCAAATATTAATCGCCGCGAACCATTTATTTGTATTTGTAGAGAATGTTTCCTTTGTCGCGCAAGAAATAAGAGATTATGCGAATAATAGTTGGTTTACAGTACCCCGGTCGCTGTATGCGGATTCTCCCGACAACTTACTCTTAAATGATACTAGCCTTTTCGGGACTTGCATCTTTTTAGCTGGGGGAGAAAACTGCGATTTAGTTAGCGAAGCCAAGAAAAAGTTCAACACCCTTCACCTAGCAAGGTACAGACCAGTCATGCACTGCCTCAATGTACTGGGCCTCCACCTCGACTCCGTGCTCTCTAAGGGTTCTGCCTAAGAACCCAACTTCAGTTTTGAACAGCTCACAATTCAGAAGTTTTGAATTTGAGAACATACGCTCGGAATCGCAGGTTATCAAGGTGAGCATGTGATAAAACCACTGGCACTAAAACATCGTCGAGGAATGCCAAAGCAATCTTCCAGTTTAGCATGTGTAATACCAGATTGATGGCTCAAACAAAGGTCACGGAGGCATTACATAGACTAACCCCATTCTCGTTAATTCGAAGGCCGTATTTTGTAATGGAGGCCGTTTTTTTTTTTTCGGTCTACCGGGGCTATCTTAATTTGCCAATAAACCGCATTGGCATTTGCATCGGCATCCAGCTTGGAGAACGTACAGCTATTCCCCGCTAGAGTAGCCATGCACTCTTCGATGATCAGTAGGGGGTATGCTATTTAACGGGAAATGCGTCGCTAGTATTTATCCGATGCTCGATCTCGGAGAATTTTCCGAAGTCAAGGTCCTCTACAGTAAAGCTGTCTGGAAATTATTTAACTAGCACGAAAGTCTGAGTTTTGACCTCTACAGGCACATTCTTCCCTAATTGATAGAGAAGTAGGGTTATATGCTTATTACTCCTCTCCCCCTCTATGACATTCGGCGCACTGTGGGGTCGGTACACTTAACAGACACAGCAGCTTGGCCTACTTTAGTACTAGACTTGATGACTCCTATCAGCCATGTTCAGAATACACAGTTTGGCCTTCTCTCCTGTGGCAGTTTACATGTATGTCTGCGAAGGCATTATCCCAGACCTCAAAACACCGGCAGGTTCCAGCATAAACGCTAGCATTTCCGCACTAAGGGCGCACACGATAACGTGGGCAGTGTGCGGAGGGACCTGCACTATGCGGACTGAAACCACATCGAGTACTTGCACTGTCGCTTCAGCGCTCAGGGCAAAAGTTGTCTATGCCCTTGATCCCTAGCATTCCCGCTACACATGAAACTTCGGCACCATATGCATGCAAGAAATCAATCCCTGATAGAATTTCGTCTTGTAAAGTTCAACATAAATTGGGTGTATAAAATCGTAATCACCGATACGTAGTTTAGTTTTCCGAGGTACTAGGCGGTTATTCCTGCCCCCTTGCCAGCTATCCTAACAGTGGTGCTCTAAGACCTCGGGCTGAGGCCTCAATGGCTTATATACCACCCCAAGATTATCGTAATGTCGGCTGCAGTGTCCATTGTTGCTTTACCTGGCTGACCACCTATCTGTATAGGGATACGCCACACACCTGAACTCATGCCCTAACTACTTGACCTGACTGATGTTTTACTTTAGTCGCATTTACATTCGGTTCATAAAACTTGACTCTTGTGTCGGAGTCTGACGCACGACGTTCAAATTTTGCATTACTGTCAGTACTGTTTCCTGACATTTGTAACGGTCTACTGACCTTGAAACACGAGAATGTCTTCGACTCAATGACTTGTCCCGTACGGGACTGCGTATGTGACTGTAGCCCCTACTGCTGTCACCCGAGTCACTGCAGTAGTGATACTGCCTGTCTGAGGCCCGATCCCGTGACTTGACACGGGACCTCTATCTTAGGGCACACAGGATCGCTCAGGTTTCCTCGGATCAGTGCATTCCCTACGATCATTACGTTCCCTTTGCTCAACGAAAAATTTTTGAGAATCAAAATCCAAGTTCTGTCTGTAAGGACTTTGAGACAGAGATATACTGTAGTCATCTCCGCGATATCTAGACACGGATCTTATGCCCCTGGGAGGACGGGTAACAGCTCGGCGACAAAGCTGATAGGCCAATCATCGCTTAATCGCCTCTTCCAGTTTACCAGGAGGATTATTAATTACCTGCTGCCCTGCCCCGCCCCGCCATCACTCCACCCAAGAGCAGAAAGAACTATTTCCTGCTCTTGAAAAATCTCTGGTGAGGTCTTTATGGCCACTGTCCATAACTCTGTCCCCCCATTGCTCTATGGCCTTGTCGGCTTCCTGGCAAATGGAATTAAATTCCAGCTATAAGGCGGTTCTCAGAGAAGTCTTACCAATCCTCTCCTCCATCCGGAGAACTACCTCCCGAAATCTTAACAGAACGCCCCTCAGTCAGAGGGTATCAAAATATTTCAGCGCGGCCCTCTCCAGTGTGAGACTTAGTGCAAACAAAGAGTCGGGATCACTCCACTGGTGATACTCGGCAATAGTGGAAACTTAGCATAAAAAGGAACCTATTCAACATCTTTGTTATACTTCACACTTTGTTTGACTTCAGCTTGAATACTCAGGCTAATTTAACTCCTTTCTGTTGGAATTGAACTGGGCAACTGAGTTCGATTTGCTGTATTTACAAGCGTATGATCTTGATTGATTGATTGATTGTTTTGTTGTTTTACGTCCCATTCGAGAATTTTTCACTCATATAGAGACGTCAACATATACCGGTGAAGGGCTTCAAATTTTGACTTTTACTCTGCACTCAGGGCCATTGAGCAGTTAGGCACCTTTATCTTGCCAACGCCTGCCGTGACACGGGGCCTCGGTTTTTAAGGTCCCATCCGAAGGACCCGCAACTTTCACTTCAAGGTGCCGAGCGCATGGCAAAGGAACAGTTGCTACTCATTTTTTATCGATTTAGGACAGTCGCGGCCGATATTCGACCTCACGACCTCCCGATTACGAAGCGAGCGCTCTACCGACTGAGCTACCGTGAACGGTCGTATGATCTTGAGATGTCCACCTCTCAGTACCAGGTACAGATGAGGGACTACCCACTAGAACATCTGGCTGCTCTACCAACCCACAATTGTGATCAGAGCCCTGATCACTAATGTTAGCGATACAAGGATGCGCGGGCGCTATTGGCTTAAGTACCCATTCGGGTACCCCCAGTTACATAACCAGGGACCGGCGGGTCCGTGCTTGGAAGCACTGGGTAACACCCCCCCCCCCTCCTGACGTGAACAAACCCAAAGAAAATGTGCTCAGAAGGCCAGAACCTAAGCTCTCATAACCGGTCGACGATAAAGAGTGAACTTGAGATACTGATACCACTATCCCTCTGTTGGAACAGATACATGCAGATCCCTCACCACTGGATGCGATCATTACTGGTGTTTCCGCTGCTAGGCATTGTCCGGATAGTTATCTAGGGACCCAAGGACTCCCCTGACTACTACTCACTATAGACTGACTCACCTTGCGGATTACTAACTTTTAATACCCCTGAACGCATCTGAGTAATATCACTTAACGGGGCTTCTATATTTTTCTCCGAAGAGCCTACACCTTGTCCTTGAGCCCCCACCTGTGGTCTCAAGGGTGTTAATAATCTTCCGCTGGGCCCCAATATCTTGACCAAGGGTATCTATCTTGCCCTTGCGGTTAACCTGCCCTAACTCTCCTTATTATCTATCAACAATCCCTTCCAGAATTGTCCTCCTGGAGGAGCGCATGAAAAATTCTGGAAACCGGGTGTATCCCCTGGACCCTCGGAAATTGATCCCTACGAAAGTGAAATACCCCTCCCCGATACCGAGTAAAATTATCCGTGGCTCTCTTCTATTGTGGCATCGTTGTCCTTAATACACCTTGAGAAAACCGTACACTTCTGGCAGGCTTTACTTTCTCTGGGCTTCACTCTAACTGGGTACACCCCAGACCATCACAGCCATTTTTCCTACCTGAGCGTTCCAGCCCCCCCCCCCACCCCACCCTCCCACTCGGATCTTAAAGTCTCCCTACCCCTACTAAGGGCGAAACTAAGTTCCCGACCCATAACACCAGCCTAACTAAGATAAATTCAACAAAATACAAAAAAATATATATTAAGGCTAATCCGCCTACAATATGTTTCAAACAAGTAGATACTACGAAAGTTAGCTTACTAATATCACTTTACATAGCATAAAAAAGTAAAAATACAAGATGGCACCAAACCTAGCCAAAACGTGCAAGGCCCGGTCCCCGCTGCCCAGAATTAAACCTTCGTTCGCAGCGCCAATAAATCGCTTCTCTGTATTACATATTAGCTAATGGCTGTGATGACAATCAGAGAAATCACTATGAATATGAAATATATAAAGATAACGAACTGTATTCAAGCTCAGAAGGCCATTGAACATTACAAAATAGGAGAAGTCAAACACGGACATCCAAAACATCAGGGGGGAGGGGGGGTCAGGTGCCACAGAGGAGTGAGCATCACCCGCCCTGTGATCCTTGTCATGATCGGGAAATAACGGAAAAATTCGTCGAAAACTCAGTGTGTAAATTATGGCCTGACAATTAGTATGAAGAACGTCAGCATTTGACTCAATGATAAATTGTATTTCTGACAATGTCAATGTATCGACCATAGAACTTACGAAATGATGACTTTAAACAAGACTGCTGATATTCTTGTTTCATCAATTTGTTTGTCAATAATTTACCTCGGTTTAGAAATTGTACATACATAGAGCATGCTCTTGCGTATCGAATCAACTGAAGAGATATAAACCCCGTGTGCAGGTGATGAAGGTATAGTGCTGCATAAGTAAGGGAAGCTGAAGATTGAATTGTTAAAGTCATCACCTTTATCATAAAGCTTGGTTGTTAGATTACCATAAACGTCTTTTTCAAGTAAAATATCCAAATATGAAACAGATGTTTCAGACTTTGTGGTATCTTTTATCTCAAGCTAACCGGAATATATCCTTTCGAAATAAGAATGGAAATAATCATTGTTAATTGACAATACGTCGTCGATATATCTTAATGTCGAAATGAAGGCCACTGCAAGTGTTTTCTTTTTTTCACGTATAAGACTTTGGACAAATTCTGCTTCATATGAATACAAAAAAGGTCTGCGAATAACGGGGCGCAATTGGTACCAATGGAATTCCAATAGATTATTGGAAGACCTGGTCTCCAAAAACCACATAGATATTGTCAACCAGAAACTCAGGCATCTTTTTATTGTCAACTTTAGAGTACTTGTGTGTACAATCAGAATGTTTTTTAACAAAATATTTTTTTTTGCAAATGACCAATGAGAAGGTAAGTAAATTTACGAGTTCCATTTTTATTGAAAAAGCAGCTGTCAATGATATCAAAAAGCCTGGACTTTATTTTATCATGGGGAATGGTTGTGTATAAAGTTCAAAAATCGTAAGTTTTTAAGCAGTTGATTTTGGTAAAATTTTATGATTTCATTTTTTTTCAAAAGTTCCTTGGAATTTTTAAGTATCCTCATCTGATTTACACCACTTCTCGAATATATTGTTGCACAGTACTCTTGAAGTTTCTCCTTCACTACTGTTAATATCTTAGTGAGGAGTAAAGAAAAGTGTAAAGAAAGAGGCTAGGTTGAACATTTATTGGAACCCGCTGTAAATTTGTTTGTAAGGATTTTTAAGAAGTTTCAGAATCCAATATAAATACGGTAATTCAAATTCATTTTAGTTGTTTTGAATATTAAAAATATTTGAAACTGACATATGATTTTAAAGAATTTCTTCTTTAGAAATTGAACTCTGAGTATAAGTTGGATTGCCACTTGTAGAATTAAATCCAAGTTCCTCTAAAATACATTTAATATAGTAAACCTTACAAAAATTAATTTGCACTTTAATACTTCTTGTTATTAAAAAAAAAAAAAAAAAAAAAAAAAAAAAAAAAAAAACAGATAACACTTACAGAAACAAGTCTGATTTGTCAGCAACTAGTCGGGCAGAGAGCGAGTCTCTGCACACGACGCAACAGGTGCCCGAACAAAGAGTCACGTGTTCCTGAGGTGACAGGGTAATTCGTACCCGGCATCTCCAAGACCATTACACTTTGAAAAATATTTCACTTGATCCGCTTCTCACTACATAAAATGCGTTAGATTTCGCATGACGATGCCACGTCGATAACTGAAATATAATGAGTTACTTGCTTAGTCTTTGCTGTGTAAAAAAAAAAAAAAAAAAAAAAAAAAAAATGCTATGGTGGGTCTTAGTGTATTTGAATACTTGTATACAGTTGTATATTGCAGATTGTTTGATTTATTATGAATTCTTTTTTATGTGATGTCCCATGTACCTTCCCCCCCCCCCCCCCCCAAATAAGGCCCCGCCTTCCTTAAGTTGAACTTTTATACATTGTATTTTTAAATGTTTCATCCATAAAATGAAGAACAGAAAAAAAAAGAATCGCAAGACAAATATTATCAGAAATGCCGTGTTTATAATGAAACATACCGCAAAATTTTCAATTTTACAGATGATCATAATGACTATAAAGATCGATTTCTTGGATTTTATCTCTACATATACGTATCAAATTCGACAAACAGTATAGACCTTCATTCAAGTTTCCATGAGAAAGACAACACCAGGGCCAAGGTACATGTGCCTACCGTCGCTTGTACACGAAAAATACGCTATTTACTACATTGTTCTATTTATTTTTAATGGCTGTGAACATTTTGATGACGTAGCCTTCAAAGATCTTCATTGTTATGCTTTATCATTCTCTGTATTGATATTATATTTCTTACAGTTTGTTTGTAAAATACTCTTATAATTGTGTATTCATTCCTTATTGGGTTTGAAAAATAAATTGTTTGGAATCCAGTAACGGATTTTTTGGAGAAAGTTGTAGCGATATCTGTGGACATTATAAAACACCAAAGAAATGTCATAAAATAAGGTTTGTTTGGACGGATGTGCAGGAGGATATAAGGAACAATTCTGCAATGAAAGTAATAAAATTACTTAAAGAAAATCCATCAAGCCGAATTTCATTTTCAAAAACGAACAGAAATTTTCCATTCATGTCCGTTATTGAAAATACCAATATTACTGTGTCCCAAATGTATAATATGTGACTGATAATAATATGCAATGTTCTTTTATTTTGATTATGATTTAGCATGGATATGTTGGAGAAAATCGAATTAACAAGAGACTGTAATGATACATGAGCAATCGGCATTTGTGACAATGAATGGTATCCTGGCTGGAAAGGAGAATTCTGTCATGAAGGATACAGCCATTTTAAAAAATATCTACTCAATTTACAAAAAAGGTTGAGCCCCCCCCCCCTCCAAAAAAAAAAAAAAAAATAAATAAAAAAAAAAAAATAAAAAATATTAATCTTCTATTCCGGTAAATACTACATTTTGATTTGTGTTCATTATAAAACAAACACCATAAAAATAGATAATTGAAATTCAGAATGCATTACATAATAAATATGGGGAATGAAATTAAATAAAACCTGCTAAAGTAGCGATTATTTTGCATTTAAAAATTGGTGTGACACGTAATAAATCAATTTTAAATTTATTTACAAATCTATGTTGCCATATCTGACATTTATAAGCAAGTTTTTTTTTCTTGAATATATTTCATATTTCTTCTTCCATGGCGCACATTACTGTTGTTATTTATTTTTTTTCTGTTAAAATCATAGAGTGTGATAATAATAGGTGCGGTTAATGTTGCATGAGATATGTGGACAATGTCGAAATAAAGAACAGTGTTAGGTTATTAATGGTTCCTGTGCTAATGGATGTCAATCTGGATACCTTGGAAATACATGTGACAAGGGTAAATGTCTAATGTCTAATTAAACCAATTTTACGATAGTTTTTAAGGCTGGAAAAGACATTTAGAAGCTTGTAAAACTTT
Organism: Saccostrea echinata; assembly: GCF_033153115.1. Classification (NCBI taxonomy): domain Eukaryota; kingdom Metazoa; phylum Mollusca; class Bivalvia; order Ostreida; family Ostreidae; genus Saccostrea; species Saccostrea echinata. The sequence goes on from NW_026889781.1 coordinate 7,332,940, forward strand.
CAGATATGCTGTGGTAATTATCAGTCTTAATATGCAGTCTGTGAATTTGGTTTATATGGACATGAATGTAAACGGGAATGTAGCTTGTTTTGTAAAAGTTCACTTGATTGTCATCATTTGACTGTATCCTGTAAAGTTGCTATATATAAGGCTGGGGGAAAAAAAAGGAAGGAATGTCTCGTGGGTTAGTGTAAAAACTTATCGTGATACTAATTTCAAAATTAACTGAAGATTCATTTTGATAATGTGCATTAAATGCTAAAAACGACGAAATTTCGTGCAGTTCTTGAAGTCCTTTGTATCCTGTTTATTTTCAATAACACGTTTTACAAAGTTAAAGAAAGGCAAGTAATTACTTTTTAAAAATATTATAAAACATTGCTGCATCTTATTTTGATATAAATTTCTAAATTACTTTATTTTTTTTAGGATTAAGCACCATGGGGAACAGGGAAATAAGCATTATTTTGTGGACGTCACAGTTTCAGAAAAAGAAGCCACCTCAGAAATTGAAGATGACTATGAAAATCCTGAATATCAAGATAGGTACGAATTGGAAGTTGCTGAAAACTACCATAAAATACAATAGAAGTGAAAAGATAAGTTCAAGTTGTAAAGTATTGACTTATTTCCTTTTATTTTTTAAGATATGAATCAGGTACTCATATAATGCTCAAAAATATGACTTATGGTTATGACTTAAAAAGCTTACTCCTCTTAGGTACTTAATCCCATCTCTGGAGTTCCCAAGGGTCCATGTTTGATACCTTGTTCAAAGATTTCTTTGAATTATTTTTTGAGCGACTGTTATTCTTTATCGTAATCTATTTCACTACAGTAGGTATTATAAGACCCGGTACAACACCAGTCATATGTATAAAACATAATGGATATATTACTTAACACCGTGCCCAATTTCGACAAGATGTAAAGAATATAAATGGAGCAGATAGGCCTATATATTGTTAAATGATTTTTTATGACGATTAAACGATTTAAATAACTCGCTGACTGACCTAAGAAACCATAATGTGGGCATGGTAAAAGATGATTTAAAGAAAATCTATAATCATACTTTTAGGTCCTATATGCTGCCTACAATTCAAAATTAAAGGGAGTCTTTATCTTCTGTTTCAAGTCGGAAAAAAAATCGTGAAAGGAACAGTTTTGAAGTTGATTATTATGTCTTTGAACTGAAACATCTTTAATATTTGTGAATTAGAATAGCATAGAAAATCTGTTTCCATGAATACAAATTTGGTCAATCTCAATAGCAGTTTGACAGATATTCGAATTCATCGTAAAAAAATCAAAATATTAAAGTATAATTGCATTCTTGACTTCAATGTTTATAAATTTAATGCCATAAAACATAAAAGTGGATGGAAGAGATAAATATTCCGAGATGGAAGAAGGTTTCAAAGTGAAACATATTTGGTAAAAATTATTGCTAGAATTCCATCCTGTCACATGTAAATATTAACCTTTCCTGATATCATTAGCATATGTAGTAGATAAGAAGACACATAATGTGCAAAATATGTATAATTACATGTATATACTTGATTACAATGGTAAATTACATGTAATGACTTATCAAATGTAATCAATAATTTCTTCCTTTTGTCAAATTCATTCTAATGTTCTACTGTCTTAATCTATTGTACACCACTAACGTTCTATTTTGTTTATTTATTAAAAGGTCACTGCGCCCTGCTTTTTTCCCCAAGTTTGATCTCATAATTCTGTGTGAATGCTTAAATGCATTTATAAAAAAAAAAAAAAAATTTGAAATCAAACAATGAACTAAATAAAAAGTGTAGCAAATGAAATAAAGATTGTATAACTCTTGGCTATGTGATAAAACACTTGGATTCTATTACAATCTGAAATATTTCTTTATACGAAATGCATCTTTATTTAATGTGTTTACTATAATTATAACTAAGTAAGTAAACTAATTTGGTCATGTTTAGTATTTGTCATTTATTTCGGTACTCAAACAAACCTTAGGGATCACTTTATACGGCATCTGTCCGTCTGTCTGCCTGCCACTCTGTCTAGCTATCCGTCTGTCACACCTTGTATCTTGATAACTGTTAAATTTGATTTTTAGCACATATTTTTAGCATATATTGCTAGGTACTATGGCCTTCTATAAAATTGTCCCCACCATGTGACCGTTAAACTTGACCTTTGACCTACTTTACAAAATATCTTAGTGTACCGATATACAACATATTTTTTGACATTTAAAAGTTAATAAAAGAGCTCTGCCATTCAGTCATCTTTCAGCAATCTTTCAGTTAACTGAATTGCAGAGGATCATCCTGTGTTTCTTGCAACACTCCAGTTATATATGGCGTGAAGTTGAATGCTTCCATATCTAAAGTTCCCTTTTTTACTCTCAGTAAGCCAGTAATTAAATCAATAAACATTAGTTTTGACATTTAGAATACTCAGAATAATTATGTGTACAAGATTTATTTTTTTCAAGAACGTAAGCAAATAACTGGTATATTGCATGTATTTATTCCTAGCTTTTGCACTCTCTCAGCTTGACCTTTGAATTCTTCTATCAATCAATCGGTCATCAATTGTTTCCCTTATATAATTTAGCAAACATTTCATTCACTTATGGAATTTCGGTTGATTAATTGTTTAAATTATTTAATTGTTAATACTGTTGCAACGCTGTTTAACGTAATATTCAAGAATTTGTTACTCGTTGAGAGACGTCATCAAGAAAATTTGAAGTGCCACATATGTTTACCCATGCATGACACTTCAGGTCATAAAACTATAGCTTACTTAACCTGACAATACCGACTACTTTACAAAGCCTTTAATCCTAATGACTGTCACTTTGAATGACGAAGCAGTCACTTCCTATGTTAGATGTCTGAAGTTTGTTATGGCGCCAAAAAAATAGAGTGAAGACAAAATCTCCTTATTACGATACAAGGCGAACAATCAGGCAAAAGTGACCTGTTTCAGTTGGTGGAACAGTAGTGGCATATGATACCACTAAAAATTGTAACGTCACCTTTTCCTGAAAGTTAATAAATATTAAATCGGTATTCGTAATTTATGTAATGATACATGTATATATATTGATATAGTGCTTCATATTTTGCTTTTAAATGCATAATTTTAGGTAACTGACAGTTTAAGCTTTGTCCAGTAACTGAGTTTTATGAATATTAGCATGTATTATTTATAAGAATCATAATATGACCCACTTACCCTTTGCACAGAGTACTAGATTTGGATATTAGATAGTTTTTCAGTAAGGACATATACTCTTCTTCTGTCGTAGTTTTTTTTCTTCCTTGTTGACCTTGTAAGACAGTCAAAGGTTTAGACAGTCATGTATGTACTATGTCTTCTCTTCTGTGTTCTGGTGTATTCTCATGCATACGGTAAGAAAATATAATTTCATATTGAAAATTCTTTTTGGCTCTTAACGCTTCAAGACTGCATTGAAATAATGAACCTTTGTACCATATCGTTACCTCTTCTAAAATACAAATATTTTTTTTTTTTTATTGAAGCGTATTGTATGTTATTATTTCTTGTGTAAAAGCAGGTAAAACAGGAAACAAGAAGACCATTGGCAATAACCCTAATCTGAGTCATCATGGCCCTACTGTACTTCAGCAGCATTTTTTTTTCTCCAAATGTCTCTATATATGTAAAACTTTGATTACATATTGTGGGCCCACAGTACACTCAGGGATCATCATTTTAGAAAACTTGAATCGAAAGTACATGAGGACGATTCCATATAAATATTTCTTATAATGGTGTTGTTGTTCTAGAGAAGATGATTTCCAAAGTTGTTTTCTCTTTATTCATAACTTAAACATGTATCACCCTTTGTCACCCCACGCTTGCCCTAGGAGTAGTATTTGAACAAACTTAAATATGAACTACATGTACCTGAGGATGCTTTAACAAAAATATACCTATCCATGGCTTTGCTTTTCTTGAGATGAAGTTTTAAATAACAGTCAACATAAACATGATTTGAGCTTCTCAATTGTTAACTTCCCTTATTTTTGTAGCTGTATACCATTGTCACCTGCTTATGGACTTTATGTCTCCAAATTGATCAAATACGCAAGAGCATGCATTACTACGAACAATTTCTATAACGAGGTAACCTTTTGACTATTAGGTGATGAAAGAGGAATAACACCAGTCTACTTTCAGGTCAATATTGTGCAAATTCTATGGTCGATACAATGATCCTCTCAGCTAATACATTATATCATGCAGTCTATTTTTGACTGATGTTTTTCATAAAAATTGTTAGGCCATTATTTTCACACTGAATTGCCTACGATTTTTTCCCGTCTTCCCGATCATAATAACGGGAAAATTCTATCTGAAATGCTCACGTGAACTTAACATACGCATTTTTTTGAGTTTCATAAACCCAAATAAAATCAATTTGTTGCAAATAGCTTTTCAACACAAAATTGAGGAAAGCTTTTAATAAGGGTTCCACATAAACAATAAATTGTACTGTTTATACAAATTTACCATCTAAGTTATGTTTGCATGATTTTTCTCATCTATTTTTTACTTGACATAAATGCGTTGCAAACTACTTTACATAACTTATGAAAATATGAAAATTATTCTCACTCAATTTCAGAGATGTATGCGAGTTACATGTATCTTACCAATTTTGTTTCAAAATCATTTGTTTTTTAACACAATAACGAAACAAAAGACACTGTTGGCGGCAACCTGTCGGGGATATTTTATTTATATTTATCACACTAAAGAAAGATTTAAGAATTGTTTTCTCCTTTTTTCTGTCTTCTTTACTTTTGTTTACTAGCGATATTCATTACGCCACTTGATTTTAATTCTAAGAGTAAATAATTGTAGGATTGAATCATTGTAGTTTGAAATTTCTTCCGGTAATCTTGATGTACTGAAAAAAAAAATATCAAGCTTGTTTTGACACATTGCGATCTGCGAATATAGCTGCTTTTTTAAAACGTGAACACATTAATTTTAAGTTTATAATAAAATCATTTATATAGGAATGTGCTACATGTGCATTTTTATGTATTTAAATGATCCTAGTTTAAAGCAGTTATATATAAACAAAACCAGCTAGACCAGCATTTTGTAAATCACAAGAGCTTCAAATGACACTTTGTAATGCGGCTGGACAATTGACACACTCGAACACCATTAGGGTAATAAGTTATTCTATGCAAATGATTGTTATAAGCACATACTTGGATTAAGGCGTCAATTTAAGAAGGATTATCGCAGTAAAGCAAATTGAAATACGACAGGAAGAAAAACATTTTCTATGTAATTGTTAAGATATTGCCCTAAACTTTTGGAAGAAAATTCATATTTCACATGTTCTTTTTTTCCTTAGACATATCACTGCACTGACCTTCTTTTTTTCTTTACTTTTTACAATTTCATACCTTGACATGGCTCAAAGTTCGTGAGTTCGTTACGTTACACATAGAAACAACATATGCCTTAATGCTATGCTTATTTTTAATAAAAACTCCAATTTCCTAAACTTGTGTTTATGCTATCTTCTTATAAACATATCCCAACTCTTGTTTCTGCTTGAAAAGGAAAGACAAACGCATTAATTTTTTTTATTAAATGTTATTGGGAAGAAATAATTGAGAGTTCACATTACGGGAGAATATAAGTAAACCTAATTCAATTTTATTTGCTTCGTTTAAAAGAACATGTCTTTTATGAAATGGTTTTTATGAACGTAACATGTGTAAGACCTATTCTACGCTACATTCTAAAGATTATAAATATAGAGCTGACCAAGGATGTCAACGTAAGAAACCGTGTAAAAAATATTCAGTATGTCTATGTTATGCACTTTGAATTATTACAAATCCACATTAAGATTCTTTAAAGCACTATTCCTTCTTTTCAGTAAACAGTTACTTAATATAAAGGTGTGTTTAAATTTAAAAAAAAAAAAAAAAAAAAAAAAAAAAAAAAAAAAAAAAGACAGATACTGGAACAAAATACTCAAACACACTTTTCTTTTAATTTGAAATAAGAAAAGGGGGGGGGGGGGGTATACTTAAATGTAAAGAAAAAAATAAGTAACTTGATACCTGAATAGTATCAACAAAAATAGAATAAGACTTACAAATTTTCCAAAAATGCTTGATAGGAAACTTTCTCTTTCATTTCAGAATAAATAATTTCCTTGTCATGTTCTTTTTTTCTAACATTTTTTTTTTAACAAAAGGTTATAACTATGTACTATGAAAAATATCCCTGTTTTAATGAATAGAATTGCGTGTGGCTAAAAGAATAAGGAAGCAATACCCGGGCTTTCTATTGTGATAGCTGGATTTTATTTATTTATTTATTTATTTATTTATTTTTGTGTATTAGGACTTTGAAATTAAATAATCAAAGTGGTCTTCTTTCAACTAACATCTAATATCCATTTACCGAGCTTATTTCATTTATTTATATTTTCATCGACATGTTAAGAGATCTATAAAACTTTTAGGTTCATATACAATATTCTTCTACTGTTTCACATAAAATGGAACTTATAAGGCTATAGTATTTATTAGTTCATATATATAAGACAGTAGCAAAGCCAACATTTGTTATCTTCTTTTTTAAAAGGCACTGCTTTTTTTTTTATAATTCCATTCGAATAAAAGATGAATAGATGAAAGGACTGACAAACAACAAAAATGAAATATATTACTTTAACTGCCTTTTCAGCAGATTCAATTTAAAAAAAAAATAAAATCTATTTTATATCAAAGATATGTTTGTAACTGTTAAGAAAACTGTAAAGATTAGTAAGCATATGTAATCATACTATATAAAGGTAAAATAATAAAAAACTTAGTCTTCATAAACTGAAAAATAACGGTTAACATTTTTTAGTTGACGATAATAACAGTAATAATAATAACATATTGGCTAAACTTTCATATCATAGATATTCAAATTTAACGGATATTTATTTTTTGCAGGACTCGCATTTTCTGTCTATTCACATTTCGCCACTTAATTTTTTTTTCACAGAAAATTTAGCTTACCTCAGACCTACATGGCAAAGCACAACTCATGACCCTTCATATAGTAGTTCATCAAGAGCTGTTGATGGCCAAAGATCAGATCTCTCTTATATTGGAAAACAATGCAGTGTTTCTAGAGATGGGGAAAGAACTGCCACGTGGTGGGTGAACCTAGAAGGAGTTCGTGGAATAAACTTCATAGTCATTTATTACAGAACAGATAACGTGTTTTGGAGTACGTAAGACGTCAGTGAATATGATATTCAATTGATGTATGTACATGTGTAGTGATATATCTGTAAATAGATGTAGTTACTAATGTATCTGTTTTGGCAAAGTCAGTACACCACAGGAGAAAATCCACCTATTAGTCAAAGGAATGGATCACTAAGGGGTCTAGAAAGTTTTTTTTTAAACGACGGAACTCTACATATCAGTCGACTGTCAGGAAATTTTTAGTTACCTTTCAACTACTTGAATGGCCAAGCTTCATCCTTTAATCATTTCAGGATATTATATGTATTTAAAGATAATATTAAATAACAAAAACAAAATATGGATAAAGGCATAGAGATTAAAAAAAATTACGTTTTAGATGTGCTTATTTTGTAAACTTGTTTCATAGAAAGCTATCAATTTTCTATGAAAATACAATATTGAAAATTTCAGATTCTGCCAATGCGTATACAACCAGATTTCTTGGATTTTATGTGTACATTTCAAATACAACAGACAGACTCGCTGGGAAATTATGCTTTCACGACACAAATTACAACAGAGCAACAATACCAGCCGTTGCCAACATCAGCTGTCCAGTACATGGACAATACGTCATCTACTATAATGAAAGACTTCAGGGCGTCAGCTATCCAAATGGATATTCAGTGAACGCGTTCACTGAGCTTTGTGAGGTCGAAGTTTATGGTAGGTTTAAAATGAAAATCATCAAAGTCTTAAAGGATAATGGTAAGCATAACTATCTATGAGGCACAAAAGGTCCAAAGACTGACAATTTTTATAATAAACTGAATACTACTCACATCACGTGATTGTTGTAACAATTTTCCGTCGAAAGGTATTTTCTTAGCTGAATTACTTTCCTACATTAATAGAAATACATTTGCTAAAAAAACTGCACATCAATACACCATTTTTTTAAAAGCTGTTTGAAAAACGTATATATTTATATTTAATTATTGGGTTTTAAACAACTGTTGAGATATAAAGGTAAGCGTTTGAACTCTTTTAATGTTATTGCTTAGAATAAATACAAATATAAACTAGATGCTGTCATGAGACAGTAATACACGCACTAATGTGTTTGCCTCTAAATGCAGGCACGAAGCATCAGGGGGGCCAGAGGGGCCTGCCCCCCCCCCCTTTTTTTTCGAAACATAACTTTTGACTATTGAAAATGTTCATGAACGGGTGGTTGCCCCCCCCCCCACCCCAAACTTTTTGTTGCATTATAGTCAAATAAAGGTAATGTAGTAGAGTATATATAAGATTGGAGTACTGAAAGAAGTTGGAATCCACCACCACCCCCCACCCACCCCACGAAATAGGATTTTTGAGTTTTGAAAAAAAAAATTTTGGCTTGTCAAACTTTATCAGGTACATGTAAGTCGAAATTTTTTCTCTGGCTACCCCCCCCCCTCTCCGCTTTCAAAAACGTTGCCCTGACTGCTCTCCTTCAAATTCTGGTAACCAGGGAAGAAGCACACATTTAAATCAAGCATAAAATGCTCAGGTGAACATGCAACCCATATGGGCCTCTTATGTAAATCAGGTGTGGATCCTGGAATTTTTTCCAGGGGGATCCAACCCAGATATTTCTTGACAAGCAAAAAAAATTCTGTTCCATGGTGGTGGTGGTGGTGGTGTGTGTGTGTGTGGGGGGGGGGGGGGGGTCTGGCCGCTCACTTTTTAAGCTTCATAAGTATAACTTTTCAACTTAACAGGTGTCCGTGTTTTCTAAGGGGGGGGGGGGGGTCCAAGGTAACTTTTAGTTGCTTTCATATATAGATTTCGTGTATAGGTTCCGGACCCCCTCCCGCCTCTAGATCTGCTCATGTAAATATTTCATTACCAGTCTGACATTACCTAATAATGTAAATTCTGATAAAGAGAGGATTTTTGAAAGATTTGTGTAAAAAAAAAGGGGGGGGTGGTTAATTCTCTACCCATAATTGGAACTTGTTGAATTCATAGTCAAAACAACAAATATTATTATTTTAGTGCATAGCTTTTTTGATGAACTAAAAAAAATAGATGCCAACTCGTGCAGATCTTTATCAGTATTTGGGTAGGACTCGGAGAACCGCTTTCCAAATCTTGACCCAATCAACTTTGTCAAAAATCAACCCCACCCACGATTCACCCGTTTTCCTGTCATATTTAGAATAGATAACACAAACTTATGAAAAAAATGTATGTAATTATAATATAAATTTTACAAATGTAGGCTACACCTTTTTGGAAAATTTCAAGACTCGTGCGTGGAATTACGTCACACTGCGAGCACTACTTTTACCGTTATCATTATCGTTTTGCACATGGTGTATGTACATCATTATTACCAATGTTATTATTAATATTTGGTGTGTGTTTTAAATGGATTTATTATTCTATCAAGTTAACAGTACCTATAACAGGCGGTAAGTGCTGTATTATGAATATATTATTTTAAACGTTTAGTATAGAAGGGGGTTTGTTTGTCCTTCTCGAGAATTTTTCACTCATATGGAGAGGCCACCACTTGCCGGTGGAGGGCTGCAAATTTTAACCTATGGTCAACACTGGTCTCCACGTCCCGCAGTGGATTCGAACCCGCGACTTAAGGATCAACTCCTTACTCCACGACTCTAGAGCAGACTTTCTGACCACTGCGCCACACGGGCGACTAGAACAGGATAAAATAATAGGAAATGAAAATGGTTAGGTGAAAACTCTCCCCTTAACCATATTTAATATTGTCCCTCGAGTCATTATGCATTAAATGGTATAAACGTTATGACCCCTTGAAGTCATCCTCATCCTGAAACTGGAAATGATCACAATATGACCTGCGTCAAAAGTGTGTTGGTGATAATCTGCTTGACATTTTATTCAGGACCCCCTAGGGTCAGTCCACCCTCCTAGAATTAGAAAATGAAAATCATTCAGAGACCCGCCATTATACTTTGTGTACATATACATTTTTGTATTATTCACAATTTATTTTATGCCAAAACAAGTTATAAATAATTTGTATAAATAAAAGAGCCTGGGGCTGGGAAGGGGGAAAAGGGAAAGGAGTTATGTCTGCATGGTCTTAAATGTTGAAAAATCCTAAAATTTGTGAATATTAACCCGGCTGTTTCCCACTTGTCATCATTATTTACTGATCTTCTCACAACATACATGTGTCTTTATTAAATCAATAGATCATGGACTTTTTTGGTCAATATATATATATATATATATATATATATATATATATATATATATATATATATATATATATATATATATATATATATATATATATATATATATATATATGCCTATAGCTCTGGTGATATAAATATATTAAGAATGATTAAGAATTAAAACAGGTCTTGCACAATCTCTTAAAATTGATTAAGCTCTGTAGTTGAATTAGCTATACTGGTATAGCTTGTTTTTTCTATTCAAAACACTTTGATTTAGCTATTTAATCATACTTTTCTTTAATGTACATTTTTATCAATAATTGAATATAGATAAAAGTTGCACTATGTTTACATGGGTATAAATTTTAAATTTTCAGCTTTGAGTTTTCTGAAAAAAATGCATGGAGGAAAATTGCATTTCAAAAATTGTCTCCTGAGAATTTGCTGTCACAGATATACATATATATTTTGCATGGGGCTATATACCTGGAGTAATATCTCTCTCTCTCTCTAACATCTACTTGAGTCAAAATTTAAGTGGAATTATAAGACAATTTTTTTCAATTGATGACTTGTTAGGATTTTACACTAATTCATACTGCAGCAAGAATGTTATCCCTCCCAGAAAAAAATAATTTACTCACTATCTTGTCTTTGATCTATATCTATAATTACAAAAGGACACAGCCAGAAGTCTTTTAACGTGGTTTGTTACAAATTTTACTTGGAACTCCTATTAATTTGCTCAAGATCAGTATTTTCAGTAGGCAGAAATGAACTTGATCAATTATGCTTGCAAAGTACTCACTGTGAACAATCACCTGACTTGTTGAAGACAGGTAAACATACCCCTCAGGGTATAATTATCATACAAAGGCCTGAATAAAATTGAAGTCATAATTAAATCATAATTATCTTAGTTAAAATAAGAAGAAACACACTAGAGGTGTGATGAAATATTTAGAAACACAAAGCGTTTTATTTGTCATGCAAAATATTCTTTCTTGTGTAAAACAATTGTTCAAATGAAGGGCCAAACCTTCTTTTAAGGGGAGATAAGAATGAGAGAAAATATAATGTTATTTCTGAAATCTTCTGAAGAAGAACCACTGGGCCAGAAAAGTTTTAAATTATGTGAAACTTCATTACTTAGTGTAGATTCAACTTTGTCCAAATCATGACCTTCAGGGGTAGGGTGCGGCCACAATAGGGGATCAAAGTTTTGTAAACATGGGAATGTACAGTAAAACACGCTTATAACAAAGTGCCTGGGACTGACGATTTTGCTTTGTTATAAGTGTAATTGCTTATATCCATTGAGTTTATAATATATTTTAAAGTCACAGGGAATGAAAATCGCTTTACTGTAAGTGTCAATTCATTATAGGCTTGTTTCGCTATAAGTATGCTTTACTGTATAAGAAAAAAAAATCCTTCTCAAGAACCACTAGGCAAGAAAAGTTGAATCTTATGTGAAAGTTTCATTACATAATGTAGAAACAAATTTGTTCTTTCAAAACTACTCCTCCTAAAGGTTTGAAACAACAAGTAGACTTTACTAGTCTACATATTGTTTTTGTCAGTTTTCTTCTTCAATCAAATTTTGTCGGAGCCTTAACTTGACAACCCTTTGACATTAAGACTTCAAACTTGAAACATGGAGAGGTGGTATGGAATTGGGGTTGAGGCCACCCAACTCTTTTTACCTTGACCTTTTGATAAGGTCAAGGTCAATCTTTACATAAGAATATAGTCCAGGCTATAACCTGAGAACCCTTTGACATTAGAATTTCAAATTTGTAACACAGAAAAAAGACATTTAATAAAGATGCACTGCACAAAAATGTTGACCTTGACTCCTTTTTTCATTAAAGGTCAAATTGAGAAAAACACCTCCAAACCATAACTTAAGAACCTTTTGACATTAAAACTTCAATCTTGGAACATGGAGAGGTGGTATGGAGAAAGGGTGCATGCAAACAATTTTTTTACCTTGTTTTTATGCTTCACCATGAATATGGCTGGTGCATATAGTGTTTGTCATGTCCGTCTTCCGTCCTTTCATCCTTCCGTCCTTCCGTCTGTCTTTCCATTACGCTTTGCATTTACTCTGTTCAAAACTCAGTTTCAAAGAAACTATCAAAGATATTTTTATCAAACTTCATATGCTGATAGATATTGATGAGTGCTATGTAACTGCATCAGCATTTTTTGACCTTGACCTTTCCTTTGACCTTGACCTCACTTCTCTTAAATTAGTGTTTAGCTCAGCTTTAATGAAACCATTCAAGACATTTTTATCAAACTTCATATGTTGATACATAATGATGTTAACTATTCAACTGAATCAACATTTTTTTTGACCTTGACCTTTCCTTTGACCTTGACCTCACTTTTCTTAAATTGGTGTTTAGCTCAGTTTTAATGAAATCATTGAAGACATTTTAATCAAACTTCATATGCTGATACATACTAATGAGAGCTATTCAACTGCATCAATATTTTTTGACCTTGACCTTTCTTCTGCTTAAATTTAAAGAAACCATTTAAGATATATTTATGTAAGCTTCAGCACTTATACGTAATTTGGTGAGCGTTTATCATCTATATCCAACTTTTTAGATTTCAGTTTCAATTTTAAAGAAACTATGCAAGATATTCTCATCAAATTTCATACACTAATACAAATTTTCATGTTGCATTTCTAATAAACCCTCGGCAGGACATTCATGTCCTATGGACATATTTCTAGTTGTATAAAAAACCGTCATTTTTCGACCCCTATTTGACCCAAATGGTGAGAATGAAAATTACGAAACCTTATTGCACAACTACAGGACACCACCAATCATCTTCCAAAAGATGATTAGGCTGCTGTGTAAAATGTAGGAGGAGTTCTAGGAACCACTGAGTCTTTTTGTATAAAAAAAACGTCATTTTTCGACCCCCATTTGACCCCCAGGGTGAAAATGAAATTTCCGAAACCTTACTGCACATCTACAGGACACCACCAACCATCTCCCAAAAGATGATTAGGCTACGGTGTAAAATGTAAGAGGAGTTCGGGTACCAGGGGCTTTTGCATAAAAACGTCATATTTCGACCCCCATTTGACCCCCAGGGTGAAAATAAAAATTCCGAAACCTTACCGCACATCTACATGACACCACCAAACATCTCCCAAAAGATGATTAGGCTGCTGTGTAAAATGTAAGAGGAGTTTGAGAAAGAAGAGTGTGACAGACGGACGGACGGACGGACAGACAGACATGAGTAACAACAATATACCCGAACTTTCTTTAGAAAGTGCGGGTATAACAATTACAATTTGTTGCTAAGTTGTGTCATAGTACAAATACATTATCAGGTTGCTCCGATCCCACACGTTATGGTACAGATTGTTCTCATCGATGTTCTTCAAACTGCCTACAGTACTGTCAAATAGAATCAGGAGAGTGTGCACAATGTGCACCTGGTTATCAGGGCAAATGGTGTCAGCAAGGTGAGTTTTTCTATTTATCTATAAAATACATTACATCACTCATATTTGTCTTTAACATAGTTTGCAATCATGAAGGAAAACAAATCATGTTCAAGCCAAATAATCTATTTCTCTTTGCTAGCCGTTGTCTTGAACAATAGATAGTTTTTTTAAGAATTGACAAATGAGATCACATACACACTTATTTTTAAATATCATTTAAAGATGAAGAAATATGATGTAATTGAAATCTTTCAAATAAAACATGCTTTGTTCCTTATTTCTTCTGTACTTTATCTGTCTACTTATTCAAATTATTAAAGAGTGTGACGACGGATTCTTTGAGAAGCAATGTAGTATGGCTTGTGGACATTGCAAACAACCGAACGAATGCCACCCAATAAATGGAACGTGTTTAAATGGATGTTTTGGAGGATATAAAGGACAATTCTGCAATAAAAGTATATATAATTATAAAGATAATTAAAACACATTTGTGCAATATCTGAACATTCAAGTAAAGAATTTTGTCTCAAATCACTGATACAGCTAAATAACGAGTATTCTAAGCACATTTTATTCGTCTTTAAGCATGCAATGAAGGATACTTTGGAGAAAACTGTATCCACAAATGTAACGATACTTGTAAGGGATGCAACAGAACAAATGGTATTTGTGAGAATGGTTGTTATCCTGGTTGGAAGGGAGCGTACTGCCATGAAGGTAAAGGTTCATAAATCCATTCAAAATATTACCTTGTGATTTTTTTTGGAAGGTATATTAGACGCTTTAGGCAACTTTGGAAACAGCATTTGCATAATTCCGAATAAGGTATAATATCTGACAAATTAAACTATGAAACTTTTAGGTTATTGAAAATTCATTAATTACATGGGTACAGTCCAATAATTGTTTTCCCAGAGGCGGCAATGTTAACGTTTCTTCACATAGCAATGTCCCTAATTTTCGCTCAGCAGTGAGTGACCCCTCAAATCAGAGCACATCAAGTTGTCTTTCCTTAGTTAAAATCTCGAGGTGGCATGTCAGATTCGTTTTCCGGTAAAATGCGCCTGTCTGCGTTAACCTCTAAAAATGAAAGTGAAAGTAGGGGAATTCAAGACTTCTCACTGGTGTTATAATACTTAAAATAATTCTGCTGATCTTCTTGATAAATTGCATTTGCCAAGCTTTTTTGCAAGGGAACATACTCCTTATCAACAAGTATGAGGCTCAGTTTAATACATTATCACAGTTTTTTTTATTCAGGTCTGAAAATTAAGGAACTTGTAACTTTTTCTGCAGTACTTTCTTCCCCTATCGATTCTAAAAATAATTAGAGGTATGTACCCACATACAATAACTAATCGAGAAAATATGATTAGAAGGCTGTTCACACTACTGTAATGACTTTCCCTTCAGATTCAAAAAACAAAAAACAAAAAACAAAAAAAAAACAAAAAAAAAAAAAAAACACTTGCCGTCCCCCAGTCAGTCCCTGACATTTTCCTGTCTCCTCCTGACTTTCTCCTGTGATCCCCTGTTGTTGACCTTGACTACCCTGTTTACGCCCTGACGTCCCCTGACCTCTTTCCTGTCACCACTGTCTAACCCCTGATGTCCCCTGACATTTTCTAACGTCCCTGTCGCCCACATCCCAACTATTTTTAAAGCATGTTCACATTACTTTTAATTCTTTTTAATTTTTTGATGGGTATCAAAATTATCGTCTTATTACACACAACCTTAATCTGTTATTTGTTTTAAAAATAAAAATGACAGAATGACAATTAGAAAAAAAAATTCTATTGTATAAAAACTTGCAAAAACGTGAATGAAGTTTTTTTTCTTAATTATCGAGCTGTATCATTCAATAGATCATCGGAAACTGCAAAAACTGTAAAATTATTTCCATACAAAGTTTTATTCGTTTCCTTGAATAAGCAGTTTAAAAGGAATTTGTAGGCTCTTATACTAAAAGAGTCGTACTTTTAGCGTCACGTTAGAGATGTGTTTCTTATTATCATCGGGCTGTCAGAAAATAAAAATTAAAAAAAGTTTCTTAATATTTAATAAAAGTTATTGAAAATCTTCTCCATGTTAACAACATCTACCAGGCTGTGTTATTTGTTTTGTAGATGTACAGACGTCTTAAGAAAGCGTATATCAATGGTTTCGGGATTAGCATAAAATAGACCATCAAAAAGAAGTGAATTTGTTGGCATAGTTCATTACCTTTACATTCATAAAAGACATCTTTATCTTAGCTTATTGTTATTAAAAAGGATCTTTATAAATTAAAATGTGAGGACACGATCAGACCTTTCATTGAACTACTCAGGCTATTTTTTAGATAAAATAATTAAAAAGAACAAAAAAGTCAACTCCTTTGTTTCTATATTTACAAAAAGGCTACATGTTACAAAGAGCAAACAAAGTGAAGTAACATTCAGCGTTCCTGTAAATTTTATGCATACATTTGTTAATTTTTTTCTATATAATACAAAACGTTTATTTTCTCTAATGATAATTAAAGTATGTTCATTTTCATAATTTTTAGGTAAACAATGTAAAACATTATGAAACATCTGAATAATTACAGAATGTAATGATGGGTTCTTTGGCGAAAATTGTAGCATGACTTGTGGACATTGCAAGAAGTCAACGGAATGTAACCCAATAAATGGGACGTGTTTGAATGGATGTTCCGGGGGATATGAAGGACAACTATGCAAGAAAGGTAAATAAAATAAAATAAAAATGAATAGATGAAATAAGAGTTTGACAAATAATTAAGTAAGCACTGAAAAGATTTAAAATATACTCAAATTAAACTTTAAGCATGTTCAGTGGGATACTTTGGAGAAAACTGTGTCAACAAATGTAACGATACATGTAAAGGGTGTAATAGAACAAACGGAGTTTGTGGAAATGGATGCTATCCTGGTTGGAAAGGAGAATTCTGCCACAAGGGTAAAAGTCTTTACTGTATTTCTCGAATTATAACTTGTGTTTTAAACCTAGATATTGTATTTGTATGTTTCTTAAATGTTAACATAACGAAACCCTGCCATTCATTCAACGGAATGGCCTAGAAATCCTTGTCATTCAATTACCTTTTCAGTACACGTTCAGTAACCTTTCAGGTAACTAATAAAAATTCACCATGTGATAAGAATTCATCTAGGCCTATTCTGTTTGAATGTCTGATTCCATAGTTTCAATGTAAGCCTTATTTCGCAGGTAGGTTAAGGCTTCCCGTAGAAAATCACAGTGCACTCTGTGCCTTCACTCCTCTGAACTACCAAAATATGACGTCATAATGGAAAATGACGTCAAGTCAATGCCAACTTGAGGTGTTATGACGGGGAGAGTGTCATGAATTTTACACGTTATTTCAAATTGCATGTAAAATGCTAGATAGCTTTTGCAAAATTCACGGGTCGTTAAATGTTTTTTTTAAGTCTTATATGTCTGAATATTTTAAAAATACATCGCTTATGTACCCTTGATTGAAATTCAGCATGTTCAAAATGCTTACGAAAAATTTACTTTTGAAATGTACTCTGTTTTATACGCGTGGTTTGAGGTAGAATTTATTTTGTGTGTATAAAAGAGTCTGGCGCATGGGATTAATGAGGATTAATCTGATATTTTTTGTGGAAATCTGTAAGAAGTTGTGCTCTAACTGAATCTTGCTTGGGAAAAATGTGTGATGGCTTTGTTTTAATACAGATTACGATATTGTGTGGAAAATACCCTCAATTTTGTAGGTAAGTTGAATTCCTCACGAAATATTTTGTACCCAAGTAATACTATGACTTTTCCCAAGCACATTTCGGATACACAGGGAAACGATGAGTTTATTTATATAACAAAATGTTAATAATTATTGTGTTAATCAGCTGCGCCGAAGCGATTTATGTGAAGCACTTCAAAAAATTATAAATAGCCGTCACGTGATCAACAAAGTGATGTGATATCATAACAAACAAGTTAATATAAAGCCGAGGGAACCCTCTATATAAATTGGAAGTACTAAAGTACAAAACTTATAAATTAAAACCAAAACCGACCTCACAGTGAAATGTTATGTTTTGAGCGCATTGTAAAGCTTAGGGAAGCCTAAACATAGCTGCGTTGTAGAAGTCCACGTTTTAGCATGGGAGGAACAGGCCCCATGACTACTGCTGGTTGATAACTTGTTTTCACAAACTCTCAAAAAGCCTGAGTCGCTTGAAAATGAAACACATATCATATTTACAATACCAGAATTGACGCCATTTGAAAATTATAGCAGTGATTCTGAAAATTGTCGTAACTTGAATAGTCAACAACATATTTTTATACAGATACGAGTCAACCATGCTTAATGCCAAATTATCTGCTAGTCTCTCAAACGAAAATATTTTACCAGCTGTTAGCTCAGCTATCAAAAAGGCACAAAACCATACCTTTTATTTTTCTTTTATTATTATCATTTTTCTTCTTTTAAATCTTTAAGAATGCGATGGCCGATTTTATGGAGATAATTGCAGTATGTCTTGTGGACAATGTATAAACTCAGAACAATGTCATCCAATCAATGGGTCATGTATGAATGACTGTGATGAAGGATTTGAAGGGACCTTTTGCAATGAAAGTAAGTAATGGGTGAATTTTACATATTACCATTTCTGTTATTTTCTTTTTTAATGTCTAAGCATTTCTTAGCATTTCTTACAAAAAAACAAAATATAGTAATTCAGTGATTTGTAGCCTGTAGAAACGGAACCTTTGGACGAAACTGTCTTCAGACTTGTAATTCTACATGTTATGGATGTAACAGAACAAATGGTAAATGTGACAGCGGATGTCATCCAGGATGGAAAGGGGGCTACTGTCACAAGGGTGAGTGAAACGTCTTAAAGTCGTACATGATATAGAAAGGCTAAGAGACTTTTTTTAGGCTTTGAAAAACAAGTATTTTTGCGTACAGCTGGTTGAAATGGTATCCATAACAGGTTACACTTTAATTAGTCACAAAACAATTTACAAATAAATGGAAATGTTCCATGGATTTTTTTTTCATACATTGCAAAAATAACACCTTAAGTTTTTCGAAAGAAACAGTAACTGGTATTTTAAAAAGGCAAATGGAGAAGTTGCAATATGAGTAAGAATTTGCAAGAATTTTATCTTATCATTTTTTTTATTGTTATTATTTATTTTTGTTTATTATTCTTTAATCTTAAATATACATTAATGTTTTTTTTTAATAAAACAAAATGAACTTTCTACTTTTATTCATATAAATCCCCCCCCCCCCCAAAAAAAAAAGAAATTTACAGTACAATTTACAAAATTTCATATAAATCAATTTTCAAGACTCACATTGCACTCAATCATTAGATGTTATTTTTCTGTGTTATTTCATTTGTTTCACTGCCTTTGGTAAGAGCATACCTGTACTTCTTATTTTTTTTCACTTCATTCTGTAATGTAATATAACTTTTTGGATAATTCCAAATATTAATTTAATATAATTTTTTTCATGATCGATAATTTGCTATATACTTTTAATACATTACTTTTGAAAGGAATTTTTCTCCTTAAAGGTATATTTTAAATGAGACAACCGTTTGCAGAATGGTTCTTTAAACGGGAAGAATTTCACCAGAGAAGCAAGTAAAAGCATAGAGTTTTATTATATATATTTCCTCATTTATTGTTTTCCTTTTCAAATCTTTTAGAATGTGACAATGGATTTTATGGAAATAACTGCAGCATGATTTGTGGACACTGTATAAATTCAGAACAATGTCAATCAATCAACGGGACATGTATGAATGGGTGCGATGAAGGATTTAAAGGGACCTTTTGCAATGAAAGTAAGTCACGCTTGAATTCTAGATATATATATTTTTTTTCAATTTCTTATAATTTATTCTTAAATGCATAAGCATGATGATTTATCCTTTACTTTGATGACTTACAGCCTGTAGAAACGGAACCTTTGGGAGAAACTGTCTGGAGACGTGTAACTCTACATGTTATGGATGTAACGGAACAAACGGAATATGTGAAACTGGATGTTATCCTGGATGGAAAGGAGGTTACTGTCATCAAGGTGAGGGATAGTTTCATAAAGTATGTTTTTGATAAGTAAATTTGAGGATTTTTCAGCATGCTCATTTTAAGCACAAATGCACACTAGGTAAACTAAGATTCTTGACAGCTCAGTGTGTAATATCGTATGGCCTTTAGATAAATTCAAAAATTAACTCTTTTTTTCTCCTAAAAGCTTAACATTTTTGTATTAAATGAGAAAGTTATTTTGCGAAATTGAACGTTAAAAGGGAAGAAACGCATAGAAGAATGAAAAAAAAATGTTATCATTTTTTGATAATTGTTTTTCTCTACACGTTTTTCAGAATGTGACAATGGATTCTATGGAGATAATTGCAGTATATCCTGTGGGCACTGCATTAATTCAGAAAAATGTCAACCAATTAACGGAACATGTATGAATGGCTGTGATGAAGGATATCAAGGGACGTTTTGCAATGAAAGTAAGCCCCTTTGGAATTCTAGATATAATTGTTTTTCTGTACTTTTTTTGATTCTATTTCATATTTTTCAAAATGCAGAACCATATTAATTTCTTTTGCAATTTCTTGACTTACAGCCTGTAAAAACGGATCCTTTGGAAGAAACTGTGTGGAGACTTGCAACAGTACTTGTTTCGGTTGTAACAGAACAACTGGCAAATGTGACACTGGATGTCATCCAGGATGGAAGGGAGATTACTGTCATAAAGGTGAGGGATGCTTTCATAAGTAATTTTTATACAGCTAAGATCCTTTCTGCGTGTTTAAAAAGAATATGTGAGTACTGCCTAAAATATATCCTAAGCACGTCACACGAAAGTTAGTCAAAAGGCCATTCACGATTAAATATGCAAGTTCTGTTGAAAAATTCTCCTATATTGGAAACAAACACCATTGCCTAAGCAAACGCCTAAAGTTTGTTTGACGAAGCAATGGGTCTTAAGTAAAACAAATTTAAGATCGTTATATTAATTACTATTTGCAAAGGTTTTTCCTTCCGTTTTTTTTTTCTTTAAATAGCTAGGTTATATTAATGTTTCTATTTTTGATAAAAGTATATCTCTTTTATTAAATTCATCCCTATCCCTAAAAAAGACTTAACATTTTATCTGCTTAGTTAATTATGACCATTTGAACTGAGGAAAATTTAAGGATTTTATACAAGACACTATATACGTAAAAGAAAAAAAAGTAGTCTATATAAACATCAATTAAATGCAGAGTTATGTTTTTATTATATAAAAATGTTGTACGTTCGATGACGTATTAACAATTAACAATAGTTCCTTCAATTTATATGTCGACTCGATATATTCCAGTGAGCTTTAAATAAAGGACGCATCTGTTTCATATTTGGATATTTTACGTGAAAAAGACGTCAATGGTAACCTAACAATAAAGCTCTATGATAAAAGTTATGACTTCAACCTTTCAATCGTCAACTTCCCTTACAGTACCCGCATCGTTATTCTTTACAATTCTATCGTGTCCTATCGTGCGTTTATCCTATCGTATCGTGCGTGTATCCTATCGTATCGTGCGTGTATCCTATCGTATCGTGTTTTCCGTTTATCAGGTTTTGCGTTTTCTATCGTGTTTTCCGTTTATCAGGTTTTGCCTTCATCGTGAAGATCGTTTATCAGGTTCTATCGTGTATCGTGTTCTGCGTTTATCGTGTGCATTCGGAAACCCTCGCTTTTTATCTTTACCTTGAGAAGTAACACCCGAGGTATCCCGAGTTCATTTTTCGTTTTGTTAATTTATTAACGATTAATTTAACTGTTGAACAGAAACACAAATTAATACTCTAACTCTGGTATATTTATTTAAGAAAATAAATAAATAAATAAAAATTAATTAATAAACGTCAAGAACCGTGACCAAGCAGAGAGTGTAAATCGAAAGTCAAATTCTTTTTTTGGACATGAAATAATCTATCTACAGTGTACTATTCATTCCTTATTTTTTTCCTTTAATTTATCGATTTATAATTCCTTTACACAGTCAGAGTCAGAAAAGCAAGACCTTTATTAACTTTGTTTTGATAATTATAGAAACATAAAGCAGTAGGTGTGTGTGCAAAAATAAATTATAAATAGAAAAATATCAGCATCATTATTACATGTAAGTCAATCCTCTCCATCAATATCGGAAACATAAATTTTGTCTATGCGCGTAAGTTTTGTTGTTCCTTTTTATTTATTTGTTTCTCTGATGTGTCAACAAGTTAAATTACAGTTTATTTTACATGAACATGCTCCATTCAATTCATCATATGATAATTATATATTATAATATAGATGTTTGCCATTCATAATTGACTTCTGCATTTAGAGGATGTAAAAACAAAAACTAAATAAAAAAAATAAACAAAACCATACTAATTTTTATTATACAACTTACCTATTTCGATGTGGAAATGAAGTGAGTATACATGTATATACCGCAATTAAGTGACAGGTGGAAGCGCTTCCGTGACAAGAGAACTGACACCTATACATGTATGTACCTGCCTAATTAGTACACTGTCTTCTTGTCATTTCAAGAACCCCCCCCCCTTTTCCCCCTACATGACTGGCCCGTGTGTATTCAATGTCGACATACCTGAACTCCTCTCTCACTTGGTGTCAGGTATTTACCTTGAATCCTACTAGGTTTCTATGAAATGCATCTTCTTATTTTCTGGATATCGTTTGAACAACAGTTAATTAACAATTAAAGATTTTGTACTAAGAAAACTTCCGTTACAGATCAAAAATTTGATAAATGAATCAAATAAAATATATGTGAGTTTTGTCCCCCAAACTCCGTTGATTTAGTTCATTTGTATACTTTTATATCATTGTTATAGGTTTACAGTATTAAACATTATTGGTGTGATCAAATAAAAAAAAAATGCGCTTGTGGTACTTCCGGATCTTCGGGTTTTCTATGTAAAATAAAAAAAAGACACATTCTACTAATCGAAGAATATGTTAAATAATTCTTAGCAGAAAAATATGAACTTTGCTTCGCACGATTTTTTTTTCTTATTAAAGGCGCATCAAAGATACATGTAAAAAAAAATTAAAAGAAATCGCCCGGATCTGCCGTGATACACAAGACGAGTTAATACCTTGAATTTAATATTAGTGTTTATCGATTGCATTTAATTTTTGACTATATTCAAGAAGTCAATATATATTTTTTTTTATTTATTTATTTTATGCTCTTTGAATCGGATCTTTTTTTTTTGAGTGGTTATAGAACCTACCCCCCCCCCCCCTTCCCGCTGACTATGCCTCAAGTGGGTTTAAGACTTTATTACAAAGTTTTGTCTAATTTTGCCGATGTAGTTCTATATAAGAAATTTTGTAACAATTAATAGAAAGCCTAATAGCAATAATTTACAATTATTCAGTCCGAAAATCCACTTTTCGTATTGTGGAAATTAATTTATATCTTTTTTGTGTATGTTCTAATATGTTGTATACAAGAGTATGTAATAATTCAATGTTATTTATTTAATACAAAGTTTAAGTACCCAATAAATATATTCACATACATTGTAAGCTTAGCATACACGCGTCTATAGTAGATACAAATTCTGTTATTGTAAATGTTTATAACACAGGCATGCGTAGAAAGCAATTTCATTTCTTTGGAGGCGGGGGTCTAAAAAGAAATGTTTTGAAAAGCAAACAAAAGAGGCTAAAGACATTATTATTGTTGATGGGCAATATTATCATTATATTTCTACTGTATACTACACATCTTGGTACACTGTAACTTTTTTAGGTATACAACTGCATGCTCCCTTCTTAATCTTACATGCCTATAGTATTAGAAATACCAGAGAATAAATACAAAAGAATGGAAATGCGGTATTTTTTTCCGGATACTAGATGATGACAGATCTAGCGACGTTTATTAATTTTATTGAATTCGATTTGTTTCGGCCTGTCTCCTTCCACATATATACATAATTTTATACAATGTATGTACTTGAAATATGTAAATACTTTCTATGTGCACGGGATATGTGTAACATATATATTTATATATAGGAGAGATTATTTAATCACAGTCCAGTGCTCAGTCTGTGTCAATGCAACTAGCAATTTCAGCAAGTCATGTGTTTAAAAAGTAATAAAAATAAAATTAATTTATATAAAATATAAATTTAAACAAGTTCGTAAAAACTTTGAGGAGAAAGCATTAACATTAAATAATAATAATGATTTTTTTTTTCGACCCCCCCCCCAATTATGACAAGTAATTTTTTTTGTAAGATTTGAATTATTAAATACAGATTATCAAAGGCGATTTTGGATACATCTCAGACTTCTAGCACAAGATATTGAATCTGAATATTTCACTTTTTACATGGAGTTCTTCCATAAAAATAATCAATGTTTGTTATGAATTTTTTTAAGGTTTCATTTGTTAAAATAATGAATATATTTATAGCGTTTCGTGAATCTATTGCACATAGGTGTAAAACTTTGCTTGTCTACCGAATTTTTGAGCCACCTATAAATTAAAATCTCCGTAATTAAACGTTCAAAATTCAAATTTAGCGATTCGATGGAATTTCGACATTTATATAATTACACAAACAATCGCCTAATTTGCATCATAGATTGGAATTAATCTTAAATAATTACAGTTTGAATTTGATGACGATCAGTTTTATTGACGGAAAAAAAACGTACATGTATCTTTTACAAAGCACCATTACCTCAAATGTTTTATCACGATAAAATTAATATATTTTATCATTTAGATTTGCGGCTTTGTAAGTAATTAAAATTATTAAACTACTAAAAAGGAAACTTTTCGTCTTGTCAAAAAACGTTTCACATTTTGAAACAATCCTATCAGGTTTTGCGTTTATCCTATCGTGAAGATCGTTTATCAGGTCTATCGTGTTTTGCGTTTATCGTGTTTTGCGTTTATCCTATCGTGCGTGTATCCTGTCCTATCGTGCGTTAATCCTATCGTATCGTGCGTGTATCCTATCGTATCGTGCGTGTATCCTATCGTATCGTGTATCCTGTAAAGAATAACGATGCGGGTACTGTACCTATCCAGCAATCTTCCCTAATCACCTGCATATGGTGTTAATGTTTCTCAGTTGGTTCGATACCCAAGAGCACGCTCTACCTAAGAACAAATCTGAAACGAAGCAAGCAATTGACAAAGAAGTTCAGGAAACAAGAATATCAACAAAGTCTCGTTTGAAGTCATCATTTCGAAATTTTTATGGTCGATATAATGACCTTGTTAGTAAATACAGCCTATCATTAAGTCATATTCAGACTGACGTTTTTCATCCATATTGGTATGCTATTATTTACATATTGAATTGTCTTCGGATTATTGCGGGTTTTTTTCTCCATCATTACAAGGAGCACACGGCGGGTTTGACCGGTCGACTGGGGATGTTCACTTCTCCATTGCACCTAATCCCACCTCTGATGTGTTTGATGTCCTTATTTGCCCTGCTCCAATTTGCATTGTTCCAATGGACTTTGAGATCCATTACTGTTCGTTATCTTCAAAATTCATGTATACAAGTGTAATTTTTTTTTTCTTGAGCATACTTTCTATATTTAAAACATTAAAAAAGTATTTAAATTATTTCAGAATGTGATGATGGATTTTTCGGCGAACAATGTAATGCCTCTTGTGGACATTGCAAAAAACCGGATGAATGTCAACCAATTAATGGGTCTTGTTCAAGTGGATGTACTGAAGGATTTGAGGGCGAGTTATGCAACAGAAGTAAATATAAAAGATATTGAATGAAAATACAGACAGTTAAATTTAACTTGTACCTTGGAAATTTGCGGCAAGACTAGACGCAATTCTAAATTATAGAACAGTTTTAACAATTTGTTCTGCATTTTGAAATATAACACTTAAATCTTAATTTTTATTGAACACAACCGTTCTTTTCATATACAAATGGTAAAAACGATACATTAGAGACTCTGTGAAACAGATGGAACAACAATTTTTTGTAATTCTCTCTCTCTCTCTCTCTCTCTCTCTCTCTCTCTCTCTCTCTCTCTCTCTCTCTCTCTCTCTCTCTCTCTCTCTCTCTCTGCTGTGCTTCTATGTATGCATATATGCACAATTCCGTCATAGATTAAATGGATTGTTTGTAACGATTTATATCATAATGAAAAAAAAAAAAATAATAACAATTGAAGCTACTGAAAGTGAATAAACTGTTTATGTCGTATAAGGCAAGTTATCATAACACAAAACATCAGGAATAGGCTAGATTTGCTGCCTATGTACAATAGCTATGCATGTAAAAATTAAGAAAATGACTTAAATAACAAACATAAGGTATTGTTTTAATCCTTCAGCATGTACTGACGGATTCTTTGGAGAAAATTGTGTCAACAGCTGTAACAATGCATGTTATGGTTGTAACAGAACGAATGGTGTATGCGATACAGGATGTTATCCTGGTTGGAAAGGAGAATTCTGTCATAATGGTAAAACTATATAATTTTACTCACAAAATCTCAAAATATTTCGATTTTTTAAATCTATTTTTTAACACTAATTATTTTATTTTTCGATGGTTAATTATATTCCTTTTATTTTTTTATTTATTCATTTATTTAGATACTTGTTTGTGTATCAATCTATCAAAATATAAAGAAATCTATTCAAAGAGCAGATGATGTGTGTCGATTTTAACAGAACTATATCCATATATACTGGTGTCTCATTATATCGTGGTACTTAATTCTTTTGCATAAAAAGTGTAATTCCAATTTTTTACTTTAACCCTTCATCAAATGATATTCATAAACCTAACTATAGCCTAATTTTTTAGTGTCAAATTATTTTCCAAGCTTGCATCGTTTAATTTGTATTCTATTTTTAAAACAGGAAGTCTTGATTACCTCCTAAATTGGAGAGACTCATTGTATCGCCGTATTGGAAATTTTGGAAGCTTGTAGTTGACATGGACGTCAATTTTTATTTTTAAATTTACGATGTAATTCTATATGAAAACTTAACAATAATACAAACTTGAGACTTTCAAAATATGAACTTTATTATGGATTTTACAGGATATAAATTCAATGGTCTAATTAAAATAATAACGGGAATGGTAATCTGTAATATTACGTTTTATTTGAATAAAAAATTTTCCAACAGATGTTCCATACTTTTTAATCCTCACAAACGTCAACATTCAGACGACAGACAGTCCATCAACAAAAAAGATATGAGCTATATATCCGATTTTTTTTTTTAAATATAGCGCGATACAGTGGAACCCGCTATATAATGAGAATTGAGGATAATTAAATACGTTTATTGTGCATTTCAACTTTTAAAACATTTTCCAGAATGCGATGGCGGATTTTATGGAATTAACTGCAGCATGCTTTGTGGATACTGCATAAATTCAGAACAATGTCATCCAATTAACGGAACATGCATAAATGGTTGTAATGAAGGAAATGAAGGGACTTTTTGCAATAAAAGTAAGACATCCGTGAATATGAAACGATTTTTTTTCATAAAAATAATCGTTCTCAAAGAATTTGCTCCAATTTGTGTGATAAATGTTTTGTTACAAAACTACAACTACAGCATGCAAAATTGGAAGATTTGGGCGAAACTGTCTGGAGATGTGTAACAAAACATGTTATGGATCTACATGTAACAGAACAAATGGTGTTTGTGACAACGGATGTCAGCCAGGATGGAAGGGAGATTATTGTCATGAAGGTAAGTGATGTACATGTACCAAACACTTGAAAATAATTTCCTTGTTTTTATCGATATGGCTTTGCTGACTTTATTTGCTTACCTGAGCATAAATCTCAAGTGAGCTGATCTTTTAATGTAGTGCCCAGCGTCCGTATGGTATGTCTGTCTTCCGCTTTCCGTCGTCCGTCGTTTGTAAACTTTTCACATTGTTTTGTTTCCTTAGCACCATTTCACCAAAATCAACCAATCATGCCATAAAACATCATAAGGTAGACTGAATTCCTGTTTTTACACATAACAAGTCACTCTTTTTTCCCGAGGGATAATTTTTAAAAAGTGAAAATTTGGGTCTTGGAAATCAAAACCACTACGAAAAAAGGAAACATGTCAAAGCTTTCAGACATAGTGTTCATTCAAATTTTTGCACATCTTTTCCCCACGGGTAGGACGGGGCACAGTAGGTATCAAAATTACTAAAATATTAAATGTAAGAAAACATTTTTCCTCATGAAGAGCACATCCATGATAAGTGCTATTAATATGCAAACATACATGGAGCCTCGATGCGGTGTCAAGGTTTTTTTGGGGAAAACATCTTCCAAGATAAAGCACGGCTTGAATTAGAAATTTTGATAATTCAAATTTTCATGAGGAAGGGTGGTTCACCAAAGTGTTTCTAATGGTCATATAAACGAACAATATTTCAAAAAAACTAGTCAAGGATAGAAATGCACGATTAGTGATATTTTAATGCATGTACGCTAAGGTAGTTGAGGTTGAAGTTTGCTAAAATCATAGCTCTTTGAGTTAAGATAGGGCCACACTAGGAGATCAATGTTTTGCATGGCAATATATCTTAAAAACATCTGACATTTTATTTTTTAAGAACAGCAGTACCACTAGGGACATTGTTACTGGAGCATCCTGAGGCAACGAAGATTTTAGTTTGTTCACGTTGTTGCAAGTGATTGGTTTAATCCAAAATAGTGAATCAAGGTTTTAGGAGTGAATGTGCCGAGATAACTATTTTCAAAATAGGTTTTTCAGGAACTGTTCGACATTGTTTGTTCTTATTATATGCTTATGTTCTTAATAAAGATTTAAATGTGTTCAAATCATAATTACAGGGATAGGGTTGGGAAACAATAATGAATCAATGTTTTACTTGCATTTCTTTCGGAAATTTATGAAATATTTTTTTAAGAATATATGGACCACACTAATTCGTACTCAAATTCATGACACTTCGGTTAGTTGGGGCAAGGAAAAGAGGATCAATTTTACATAATGTATTAACATTTGTATGAGGGAAAAAAGCCTCTTCACTAGGGCAGCAAAGTCATGTTAGTCAGTTACTCGGACATCCCAATGGTGTGTTAGTCCAATTTTATTGATACATGTATAATGACCTCTTGGTGCTAGATCGGGGCAACAATGTGGGAACATAATGATTCATGTGGAAAAAAGGAGGGATTTATAATTTTTGAAAACAGCAGGATCAGGATGACGCAGCTGAGCGTTGTGGCTCATGGACCTCTTCTTTGTATAATACATGCATCAATTTTTTCTCAGAAAATATTTTTTTTTTATTTTCTAGAGTGTGATGATGGGTTCTTTGGTGAGAATTGTAGCATGCCATGTGGACATTGCAAGAAATCAGAAGAATGTAATCCGATAAATGGAATGTGTTTAAACAGGTGCTCTCAAGGATATGAAGGACAGTTCTGCAACAAAGGTATAACAAACATTAACTGTTGGAATATTTGCATTCTAAATAAATATCTCTACGATAAAGATGCAAGCGAGCGAGCTCATTGGAATAATGTTTCTCGCTTTCAAGAATGCAGTGACGGATATTTTGGAGAAAATTGTATCAGCATATGTAATAGAACATGTAAAGGATGCAACAAAACAAACGGCATTTGTGACAATGGATGTTATCCTGGTTGGAAAGGAGAATTCTGTCATGAAGGTAAAAATTTTACACCTTTTTCAAAAGTTACAAAGTCAGAGTATATATTTTTAGGTAGTTTCTAACCAAATAATGCTACAGTAAATAAAAAAAAATGTTATTTCGTATTTCAAGGAATTAGAAAAAATACAGACAAACAAAATGAAGCACAATTCAGAGTGAATACATTTGTTTTGAAGGTAATATCTTTCTTTTTTTTTAAATCGCAGTATGTAATGATGGATTTTACGGAGATAATTGCAGCATGGTTTGTGGAAACTGTTTATGGTCCGAACAATGTCAGCCAAATAACGGGACATGTCAAAATGGCTGTGATGAAGGCTTTGAAGGGATGTTGTGTAATGAGAGTAAGATATGATGGAATATTTTACTATACGTATTATGGAACTGTAATTGCATAAATTTTATGTTTTGTCGTCAGTTAAAAATACATGTGAGAATACTATTGGTTAAAATGAATCATATGTCTTACAGCTTGCGAAAACGGAACATTTGGACGAAACTGTGTCGAAACGTGCAATAATACATGTAAAGGATGTAACAGAACAAATGGAATTTGTGACAATGGATGTTATCCTGGTTGGAAAGGAAAATTCTGTCATGAAGGTGAGGTCCTATAATTAAAGCCTAATATATATATATATATATATATATATATATATATATATATATATATATATATATATATATATATATATATATATATATATATATATATAAATTTTACTACATGTACCGCTTTAAGCAGAGCAAGTCGCATCCACTAATCCAAGATGGAAGGGTGGTTAAGTCAACGAGTTAAGCTGTTACAGGTATTATTCTTAATACAACGAAAAAAATGTAAATTTTCATATCACATGTAATTATTTTGACCTCAGTTATGTTGGAGTATCGTTTATAATATACTCTCACATTACGATAGTTTGACCAGGAATGTAATTTCATAAACACAAGGGGATCTGAAAAAATCGTATAAAGACCTATATCTCATTCCGTAAAAAAAAAAAAATATAAAAGACTTCCACAAACTTTTCTGACCATCAAAACGGTGTAAATTGTGTACAATGACGATTGTGAATTGATATGTTAACAGATAACCCCCCCCCCCTTTAGCCCAAACTGTAAACACGTGTTAAGGTATTCAAATTTACTAGTACTCCATAAATGGATCATCATTTACATTTTGACATAAATATAGCATCACCAGTTGCGATATATTGATATAAAGAAGAGACGTTAAACTTAATTCCACAAAAAAGCTTATGACAATCCCTTTCTTTCGATAATTCTCCTTAACAATACATATTTTCACGACACACTGTATAATTCAAGGGAAAGGAACTATTTTCTTCCCAAGGAATAAACATTGGTCAGGTAGTACCATGTATTAGGATATGTTCGTTGAGAATCAGATTCAGCCTTTTGTTATACATATAGTCTTTTTTAATGTATTACAAAACATCTATATAAAACATTCTTTGTATATATGATATATGAATACACTTCCTATTCTTTAAAATTTGAACTGTTTATTTTCAGAATGTGATGATGGATTTTTTGGAGAACAATGTAGCATGATTTGTGGACAATGTAAGAACTCTGAGGAATGTCACTCGGTCAAGGGAACGTGTTCAAGTGGTTGCTTCGCTGGATATGAAGGACAGTTTTGCAATAAATGTAATGAAACACAAAACCAAAATGTATTCATAAATGTATATAAAACATCGCACATAAAACATAGTAAATTATTGAAACGTATGTGTTGTTATTGTAATTACAAAGATTATTAATTTTCATGCTTTATGCTGAAGCATGCAGCGACGGATACTTTGGGCAAAATTGTGTCAGCAAGTGTAATGATACATGTATAGGATGTAACAGGACAGGTGGGCTTTGTGATAATGGATGCTATCCTGGCTGGAAAGGTGCTTACTGTCATGAAGGTAACAATACTACATTTGATTCTGAAAAATCGATTTATTTAAAGAATAAAGGTTTAAGATATTATTAAAACGTTCAAAAACATAAAATATAACAAAAAAATTAATTCATACTATTTTTTTAACATAGCTATAGAATTCAAGATTGAACTCGGAAAGCAGAAACCGAATTACATATATCATTATATAATAGAAATTTGTTTTATAATTGCTTTTTTCCAGTTTGCAACGGAGGATTCTATGGAAGTAATTGTAGTATGCCTTGTGGATACTGTGTAAACTTAGAACAATGCCAGGCTATTAATGGGACATGTATGAATGGTTGTGATGAAGGATATGAAGGGACTTATTGCAACAAAAGTAAAACAGTCATCAGTGTAAAATATATATTGTTGAACACAATTATTGTTTCTGTCTCCTATCATTTTCCATATATAGTTGTAAGAGTTATATTGTGTTACAAAATGACTTTATAGCCTGCGAAAACGGAACATTTGGACACAACTGCCTGGAGACGTGCAACAGCACTTGTTATGGCTGTAACAGAACAAATGGTAAATGTGAAACTGGGTGTCATCCAGGATGGAAAGGAGATTATTGTCATGAAGGTAAACTACGTCAGAGACATCGTTTCACACTTACACGTATTGTTGTATTTTCCGTAATTAAGATAATTTTTCCCTAGTTTCATGCAGTTGGAGATGTTTGAACATGAAAACTGAATACTGTTAGGCAAATGAATTTATAATTTTCTTCAAACCCTTTCTACCAATCTAAAGAAATAAAGGGAATTTTTGTCTGAAATTCCATGAACTATTCGATTGTTAAAGGTTATGCACAACTCTTCACGCTCAACGCTAAACCTCATTTGGGGTATTTAATTTTCTACGCAATGTAGGAATAATTTGCTACAATTTCTTGCACAAATGATTTAAGAATAAAATAGAAAATCGTATCTGTTAAGTTTGATTTCAAGGTAACTTGTATGTCGGAAATAAACCAAGTTGTTTACCGAACTTTCAATTTTAAGACTAAATTCAAGTCCTCTAAAAAGTTTTATCCGAAACACTTTCCAATTCAAAAGAACTTAAAATTGCATGAAAATCACCAACTTTAAACACTTTATACAATGCATTCCGTGCATTACAAAAACTATTAAACTTCCAGAATGTGATGATGGACTTTTTGGAGAGCATTGTGGTCTAAATTGCGGATATTGCATTAATATAGAAGATTGTCACCCAATAAACGGGACGTGTTTGAGTGGATGTTTTGCAGGATATGAAGGACAATACTGCAATAAAAGTATTTCAAATACTATTTTGAATTGTACATTAATATGGATACTTCCTTTGAAATGTATTAAAGTCAAACAGCAAGGCGTTGCAATAATAAGCCCAATTACTACTAATTTATTGTTTATTAGCATGCATAGACGGATTCTTTGGAGAAAATTGTGTCAGCACGTGTAATACAACATGTAAAGGATGTAATATAACAAATGGGCTTTGTGAGAGCGGTTGTTATCCTGGTTGGAAAGGAAAATTCTGCCATGAAGGTATAGACCCATAAAAGTATTTTCACAAATTCACATTGTTTTAAGATTTTAGATACAGTTATTCTCTACTTTAGTGAAATTCATTTAAAGAATTGTCTTCCTGTTGATTTTGGTATTCTATTATCTTGTAAACTACAAAGATATTCTCATGTCATCAAATTTTGAAAAAGTAAAACAAAACTAAGAAAAGCTTGATCTCCAAAGAGATCGTTTTCTTCTGCTTTTTTTCTTTAATTTCACAAAATTTCCCTTTATGACGTTCTTCAAAAATATTTTATCATGTAAAAATTCAACATATGCTTTTAGGACGCCAATTCCAATCAATTAAATTCCAAGTGAAAAGGGTTATTTTAGTAATTAATTAAATGTGATTTGATTACATTTTATGACTTTTAAAGTCTAAAAACAATTCCATCACATTAGTTTTTATTTTGAATGTTTTTGCAACGAACAATAAAAAAAACCGAAAGAAAAACAACACACAAACATTTTAAAGCATTTATCTTCTGGAAGCTGTAGTGCGAAAGATTACAAAATAAATGCCAACGTTTTGCTAAATGCAGTGCATAAAAAATCATAAATGTGTCGAACTATGCATGTAGTTCCAGATTTGACGAAATGCAATGAGCTAGCTGCTCTTGTCACAGTAAGAAATAGATACTGTCTTTTTTTTCAATTTGCTAAAATATTTTTGTATTTTGTGTGAATCAATAGATATTTAAATCATTTCAGAATGTAATGATGGGTTCTTTGGCGAGTATTGTAACATGACTTGTGGTCATTGCAAGAAGTCAGAGGAATGTAGCCCAATAAATGGAACGTGTTTGGATGGATGTTCTGGGGGCTATGAAGGGCAACTATGTAACAAAAGTAATTGAAATACATGTACATTTCAAAGAGGAATTAAAAGAGGGAAAAAAATACCCTATACATTGAATAATGGATTGCAAACGTACAACGGCATTTTCATGAAAAAATTGTTAATAAAAGAAATAATTTTGGAATGAGAATTTTTTTCATTGAAAACGATACCTCTTTCCAATTATGTATATTCGAGATAACAAAGTTCACATAATTTACTTTATTTTTAAATGGCTATGAAATAATCATATTTCATTTTCAGCATGCCGGAATGGATACTTTGGAGAAAACTGTGTGTACAGGTGTAATGATACATGTAAACAATGTGACAGATTTAGTGGTGCATGTGGAAGTATATGTCATCCTGGTTGGAAAGGAGAATTCTGTCATGAGGGTAAATGCCTTTACCTTCAACCACCGTTTGTTATTCATACAGATACAAGTTGATTTTCATTTTACAATTCCATAAAAATCTGCACAAGCATACAAAGCGAAACGCTTCATTCGTAACACGTACATAAAAATTCCACTTTAAAAGATTACATAATAGTTATTGTGTTAACTACCCTGTATAGGGGTAACTGAAGCACAATTAAAAAGCATTCAAATCACAATTTATAATAACACACCTGAGAAATGTTACATAATATAGTTGTTGGTGAAACGCTACCTATTAACCATAATTTCCATTATTATTTGTAGAAGTGAGAGAAGTGTTAATAGTTGTGAAGTAATTGGTAATTATTATTGAAGAAAAGTTTAAGTAACCACTGTTTGTATATTAATTCATTATCATTATCATAGAGTGCGATGAGCATCGGTATGGAGATGGTTGTAATGAGACCTGTGGTAAATGTGTGGACAGCGAACCTTGTCATCACGTCAATGGTTCCTGTGTTAATGGCTGTGGATCTGGATATCATGGAAATAAATGTGATAAAGGTAGTGTAAAGTAGTAAATGAATTATACTTTCAAAAATCCCTTAACTGCAGCCGCACATTTTATGGTATATTCATGAAGAGTATTCACTATAAATATACTCTAAATATTTTGTTTTGATTTCAATCAGCGTGTGAATTGGTTTTCTTCTAGTTTGTGAATTTGGGTTTTACGGACCTAACTGTAAAAGTGCATGCAGTACATTTTGTAAAACATCACGTGACTGTCATCACGTGACTGGTGCCTGTAAATTGGGCTGTATATCTGGAGTGAAGGGGAGTGAATGTCTACAGGGTTAGTATATAGTACTTTTTTTTCAAAAAAATTCCCAAATTTATGAAATATTTTAGCTTATATGTATTTTTTTGCAGTCCAAGACTACCAAACATACTTCTTTGGTGTTCTTGGTGCACTTTGCTTCACTCTCTTTGTAATCCTGTTGTGTGTGCTCTACAAAATAATTCAAAGGTAAGAAACAATGTTCAAGTATCCTTAAATTTCTTATTATTTATTATTATATGTTTAATTTTTATAGTTATCTCTAAAAACAGATTTTGTTTTCCTGCAGGATAAATCACCCGAGAACAATGACAGAAAAATCATATTTTGTCAGCGACTCTTCCATTCCCCAAAATGAAGATGTGTCTTTGCTCAAAAAGGACGATCAGCCAGTTTTATTGAATCATGAGAATCCAGTGATGCTAAAATTGGAAACACCTTCCAACTACTACACTAAGCTTTAGAGAGTTAACTTATACGAGAAACTATTTTTCCGCGAATTATTTTGTTCTTTATACATAATTATTTTTTTGTTAAAAAAAAATAAAGAAGCTACATATAGGGAAAATTTTGGCTATGTTATATATTTTTTTATTTTCTTCTTTCTTTCCTGTTCATTTGATTTCAGTATTTTACAAATTTGTAGGTTACATGTTTTATAGAGTTGTTATTCTAGAATTTGATGACAACACACCAATCTCTGTTTACATAAAGAAATCTTTTAAACTGCTCAAATGCTCATTAAAGATAATATTTCCTTTAACCTGAAAATGTTTAACAACTTTTACTCTTAAAGGTGAACATGATTAAAAAAAAAAGGAATTTGTCTGCCATATTTCTCTTATCTTGTAGTTACATGTACATCTGAGGCCCCTATATAAGCCTCTAACTTAATCACGGTTCAGTGTAATCAATGTTCATCTGTGTAGACGTTTTTTACAAAGCCATTGTAAAACATTCGGTAGCGACAAAAGTAATTGTGTGCTTCTTCAATGGCAGGAGAGAAAGTTACCAAATAAACTTTCAAAAGTTGCACAAGCCAGTGCAGTGCAAACACAAATCCACGTAAACTGCAATTAAATGTAATCAAAGGTGATGCTATATAACCAACCCGAACACGTGAGGTCCATCCCACGCAGGTACCAATGACAAGAAAGTAGCCAGGTCGAATACAAAGAGTATACCCCAGTCGTTATATGGGAGGTAGGAAAACTAATATGGCGTAGGCCTATTTACGGGTCGTGTTCAGTTGTAAGAACAGTTAAGAGCAACAAAAAATCTATTAATGTTTCTATAGAGTCAAATAGCATTTATAAAAGCATATAAAAGATAGGAAACGATATACATGTATGTCAGAAGAAAAAAAAAACAACGTTTAATTGCTATACAAACATGATGTTAAGAATAAATTTATTCTGCCTGAAATATATCTGCATAACAAATGTTGCCCTGAACATATTTTTCTTTATTTCTTTAATGATATTTGATAAAATTATGTAAAAAAAGTAATAGATATTTCTAAATTATATAACATTAAACTATTTCGTGATAAGGATGCCCTGGTTTATTCTTTTTCACGGTTCCGTGTCAAACCTAAGACGTAAACCATAGATAAAGACCGTTCTTTCGTCATGAGCATAGTCACAAGTCATTCGGTTATTACCTCAAAAACGTCTGTGTCTGGTGAGACGTTGGCAAGATAAAGAAGCGCCACTGCTCAAAGGCCGTAGGTGCCGAGTATAGGTCTAAACTTGAAGCCCTCACCAATATTCGGTGAACCCTTAAACGAGTTAAAAATTCTGACAAAGGGCGTAAAGCAACAAACTAACAATCAATTAAGCATTTCACATTGCAAGATGGCATGGTTGATCATACATTGTTTTAATTATATTACTTTTGTCAGTTTGGGAATTGGAATGAAAGCTCTATTTTTTAAGGGGAGATGATTAAGAATTCTTGAATCTGGTGGCATTTTTTAGAAATATTCTCAAAAACCACTAGGCAAGAAAAGATGAAACTTATGTGAAAGCATTATTACATACTCTAGATTCCATTTTGTCAAATCATAATCCCCAGTGGTAGGGCGGGGCCACAAGAGGGGTTCGAAGTTTTATAAAGGGATATAAAGGAAAAATCTCTAAAAACCATCTTCTCGAGAACAGCGAAGCCATGATTAGTCATATAATAACAGAGGTATCCTCAGGTAGTGTAGATTCAAGTTTGTTCCAATCATGACAATTGGGGGTAGGACAAGGCCACAACAGGGGATAAAAGTTTACCATAGGAAGATAAGATATAATAAGTATCTTTAAAAATCTTCTTCTCAAGACCAGCTTAGCCATAATTAGTCATATTAATTACAGAAGTATCCTCATGTAGTTTAGATTCAAGATTGTACAAATTATGACCCTCGGGGGTAAGGCGGGGCCAAAACAGTAGGTCGAAGTTTAACATAGGAATATATAGGTGTAATGGTTAAGGGGCATTTGAGTAAAACGCATTAAAGACTTCATATAGTGGAATGACCTGATTACCCTTGGAATAAACTAGCCAAACCAAAAGGTATATAAGGCAAAGCTTTGGGGAAGTCAGGCTTTCAGAAGCAAGCTGAAGAAGTTGGATGTTGAATCCGAAATAAAAAAGTGAAGCGCTAATCCATCCCTAACAGCAACAGATTAAATGAAAATAAATACAAAACAGATGTGTAGGGGTTAAACACTTACTACATTTAGGCATAATTCCCATTTATTATTATTAGCATGTAAGGATGGGTATGTCCTAATTTATGTCTTTGAATTTTGGTAAGAGTTATCTCCCTCTGTTTTAATTAATTAAAAAAAACATTTTATTTTATAAATTATCTGCTAGTAAAAAATCATTTTCAATTGTCATTCTATTTCTAATGTTTTAATGCAATTTTCCACCACAGTATTTATTGATATTCTTATTATTTCAATTTCAATTTTTAATAAATCGCTTATCCCCATATACTCCAATGGAATCTTTGTTTACTAATTAATTCTTAGTTAATTACATTTTTTTGAAAGAGCTAGGTACGTTAGTTAATGTCAGCAGGCCCTGTAAAATACATAAAAAATAAAGTCAGCCTATCCTCACTATCCATGTATATTTATAAAGTTAAAGATCCCAAGTCTTTGTATATGTAAACATTTGGGCGGATCCAAGCTTCTTATGCTGCTATATATCATCCGAACCTAGGTCGTATCCGGAAAACGAGCATTTTTCTCCACTTTTCACTCGGTTTTTTGGAAAATTCGATGTGGCCACAAGCATCGGCCACAAAAATATTTTAACCAGAAATACATTAACATAAAAGGAGTTGCTTTAAACAGGTTTCGTTCTGGCCGTGGGCTGTGGCCACATTGAATTTTCGAAAATTCTAATATTCAGTCGTCTGCTTTACCATGTTTTACTGTGACGTAACACCTGTGACGCACAGCTAGTTCATGTATCTGCAATATGTAGACCTGCATAGGATCGGCACTGCGTAAAAGAAGGGTATTTAGAGAAAAATTGTAGCATCTAAAGGTACGTAAAACTTTGTAGTGAAGCTGAATGATACGCATAAATAAATTCTACATTCTAATAGCCTTGTACATTTGTGTGATCCATTGTTTTCGCTTTCGCAGAAGGCGGCTGTCATGTCAGGTACATACAAAACATGGACAAACGCCGCATATAAACATCAAACCTGAGAAAGTGTAGTGTGAAAGGAAATAATTGAAATGTACAAATTCAAAAAATATATATTTTATGTCTATTTCGAGGTAAAACTTAGCTCGTACACCAATCGTCTAAAAATAGAACTTTTCATTATTTACATTGACAACATACAGTTACTTGCCAAAAGTCTATCACGCTTTTGTTCATTTTTCGTTAGACTTTTTTTATAAAACGACATGTAGTTTAAACAAATAAAATATATAATATAATGGATTTTTACATGATAAATATCATGTGGAAGAGAATATTTTCGATTTTTCTTTTCGCTAAAAAGATATTTTTCATACTTTAGGTTTAAAGCTGCTTTGTGAAATGAGCTGATGAATATAGTGTGAGTCACTTGATTGAATTATAGGCCTAGTGGACATTGCACTGCGTTTTTAAGGTATAGTTCAATTTCTAATAGTCATTTTTTTATCATGAAGTTGGATATTTTATTCAAAAGTGGTCAATGTTTTCTTTCTTTATATTTTTTTTTTCAAAGTAAAGGAGAAGTTACAAGTATATAAACATGATATAGGCCATGTTACATGATTTAATCATTTAATATATATTTTACGTTTAATATTTTTAATGAAATATTTTTTTCTACCTGCCTGGAAAATGCAGGTGGAAAAATATGAATTTTAATTACAGGTAAACTGACTGTTTTTTTTTTTTTTAGTGTCAAAGGTATTACATATATGATAATAATATATAGAATATCAAGTACATGTATAAGATAATTATATAAGTCAATTAATATGTATATCATTTGGACAAATATACAATAATTGTATTGTTTCTGTACTTGTGTTTATAAACTCAAACACTTTCCTTGCGCAAATACACATCATGTACATTATTCTTTTACATAATTTTCATGCATAATTAATGTTCAATCTTTTCTATCAATATGCTGAAAGTTCAATTTGGGAATAAAGAATAAATGCAGATTTATATTTCCTAAGGTTATCGCACACACATATATATACATTTAAAGGGGTCTGACTAGTCATGCTTACAAATAGGTACCAACAGGGTTAAGAAAAGTGTTCTATGGGGGCCCTTCACTCGATCCCCATATTAAGCTTGTCACATCAACAATTTAAGAGTCTTATTCTATTACAACAACCTAATCAATTTAATTTCCCTTATAAAATCAATGTATAATTGTAATGAAAAAATATGTACCTGAATTTTTAGTTAAGTGTGAGTAAGCCTCCACCACCCCAACTCCACTTAACAAGTGGCAAACTTATAGATTTTTTTTTACCTCAATGTAATTCACTTTTATATAAGGCCAAATAAAAAAATATGTGTGGTTCCGGTTACATCTCCAAAAAAATTAGGGTAAGTAGGTAGGGATTTTTTTTCTTACAAAATGATTTTCTTTATATTTCTAAATAATACCTATCACTGCTTTGCAAGTGGCATTTAGATATGGCGTGATATACTAGTCAACATTGGTAGGGAACACCTACATGCTAGCTTGCTTTGGATTTAACACTATCAAAAACTTGCACTATGTGTTGAAATGATGTTTTGCAAGGAGGCCGCGATTG
The DNA here is from genome assembly GCF_033153115.1 of Saccostrea echinata. Classification (NCBI taxonomy): domain Eukaryota; kingdom Metazoa; phylum Mollusca; class Bivalvia; order Ostreida; family Ostreidae; genus Saccostrea; species Saccostrea echinata. The sequence continues at coordinate 7,373,550 of NW_026889781.1, forward strand.
CTGAAACAAACTAATACCTGAGCCAATGATGGAAATCGGGGAAAATTCTAGAAAAAATATGAAAATTGCCGGAAAAAAGTTTAGGGTCGGGGGTATAAAATAGGGACGGTCGGGTAACCGGAACCACGCATATTTTTTTTATTTGGCCTAAGGGTTATGCTATAAAATGACTATTTGCTGAATAGCTGCATAAAAAAACATGTAATTTAGACTTTTATACCAGAGGGAATATATATGTACTGTTGCTTAGACATTGTCATGATCGCGGACTATTTTTAAAGCATGTACAATCAATATTATTCAATTCAAAGCATCTACAATTTTAACAAGTTTGAAAGATTATAGTTTTAGAAGTTAAAAGTTTATGAAAATAATTTATTTATCATAAAAATATAATCATTTTTTTTTTACAGTTGAATTTTTATCTATAGGTAAAATTCAATTTATTCAAGAAGTGGTTCATCTGTTTTTATGCCCCCGTATCAAAGATTCGGGGGTATATAGTTTTTGCCCTCTCTGTCCGTCTGTCTGTTTGTCCGCAAAAACTTAAACATTGCCCATAACTTTTGATTGGTTGGAGCTATGGCTTTCATATTACACATGTGTATTCCTTGTGGTAAGACCTTTCTTTGGGTACCACCATTTGTGACCATTTGACTGTGGAGTTTGACCCATTTTTGCAAAATTTTACCCAACTTTAACCTTGGCCATAACTTTTAAACAGTTGGTGTAATCCTTGTGACAAGATTTTCTTTGGATACCAACAACTTTGACCCTTTGACCTTGACCTTGGAGATTGACCTACTTTTGAAAAACTTTGACCTTGGCCTTAACTTGTGAACGTTTGGTGCTAAGGCTTTCATATACTTCACATATGTAATCCTTGTGACAAGACCTTATTTGGATACCAACAACTTTGATCCTTTGACCTTGACCTTGGAGATTGACCTACTTTTGAAAAACTTTGACCTTGGCCATAACTTTTGAATCGTTGCAGCCAGGGCTTTCATACTTCACACATGTTATCCTTGTGACAATTAAGACCTTTCTCGGGATTTCAACAACTTTGACCCTTTGACCTTGACTTTGGAGATTGACCCCTACTTTTGAAAAACTTCGACCTTGGCCATAATTTTTTAACCATTGCAGCTAGGGCTTTCATACTTCACATATGTTATCCCTGTAACAAGACCTTTCTTTGGATACCAACAACTTTGACCCTTTGACCTTGACAATTGACCTACTTTTGAAAAACTTTAACCTTGGCCATAACTTGTGAACGGTTGATGGTAGGACTTTCATACTTCACATATGTAATCCTTGTGACAAGACCTTCCTTTGGATACCAACAACTTTGACCCTTTGACCTTGGAGTTTGACCTACTTTTGAAAAACTTTAACCTTGGCCATATCTATTGAACCGTTTGTGCTACATGTAGGGCTTCACACTCGACATATATAATCCTTGTGACAAGACCTCCCTTTGGATACCAACAATTGTAATCCATTGACCTTGACCTTGGAGTTTGACCTTCTTTTGAAAAACTTAAACCTTGGTCATAACTTTTAAACAATTGGTGCTTCAGCTTTCATATTTCACCAGTATATTTTTTATGAAAAGGCCTGTCCTTCGGCACCATTAACTTTGACCATTTGACTTTGACCTGGATGTTTGACTTACTTGTTGAAAAAAAACTTTAACCTTTTCTATATCTATTCAATGGTTGCTGCTAGGGCTCTCATATTTCACAGGTATATTCCTCGACACAAGACCTAACTTTGGATACCAACTATTTGATTTGCATTTGAGAAAGTTTAACCTTTGCTATAAGTTGCCATACGGGGGCATCAGTGTTTCACAAACACATCTTGTTGTTATTGTTGATAGTGGATAATTAATTAACTTTATAATTTGTATGTAGTTAATTAAACCCGGTTTTTCAGTATCATATTAAAACAGTATGTCCTTGAACAACAGTTCTTAGATTGGGGCTATAAAATGACCATATACATGTATTGCCCCATATGCTAATTTAATAACTTAATTTGTACTATATCTTGCTGATTGATCACTCAGATGTAATATTCTACATGTATATAGCTATCTAGGAATATTATTTTGATATTTAAGAACCCTTTAACCATCCTATTTTTATTGCTTTGTATATTAATTATGATTTACAAACTAACTTTAATAAGTCATACAGGAAAATTATTAAATGAATAAAATTCATGATACTCATGATGTCATCACTATCAAATGATAATTTCAGTGAATTATTAAACATATTTATTTAGATAACTTTATATTTATATCTGCATGCAGAAAAAAATTAACTCCATTATATAAATCTGTGAGAGACTAACTGAAAAAAAAAATTGACTGTTTGTCCAAACTATAATACAGAAAAGATGGGTTAACCTGGGACAGCCATTTGTTTCTGAGGGATGGTGTGGCTGGCTGATTTTATAATAAATACCCTGTCCTCCGAGATGTTAAAAAAAATAAATGAAATAAAATAAAATAATCTGTCCTTGCCTCAGGTGTTAGCTATTTGCATCCCTCCCAAAAGCATTTTTCCCTATTGTTACTTTGTTTGTTTTATTGATAGACTTTTTGTTCTATGGAGAAAAAAAAATAAATAATCTGTCTCCAATTATCCTGAAAGTTAATAATCTGTCCTTCACTGGCAATTGAAAACAAATATATAGTTGTAATATTTGCCTGATCAATAAAAATTGCCAGGCCTTAATCCAATCCCCCCGGATCAAATGGTTGAATTGCCTTGTTGAAAGTGAATGCACATGTGATTTTTTTTTAGGAATATGCCAGGTTGTGGGCCAAAAAATTATCCTTGCATACTTTGCAACAAAAGGACAAAGCCTGGTGAAAGACGGCCTGTGAATAAAAGCACAAGAAAGATTTTAAGAAGAAACTTTATGACTGAGTGTAGAGATGGAGGTGTTTTATGCAGAAAATGTAGGAACAAATGTGATGCATTAAAAGAAACACCACATCAGGCAGAGAAATCATATGGACCATCCTGCACAGCTCGGCCCATACATAGCCCTGTTGGAAAAAGTACTGTAGGAAGTATCAAGAGTCCACCTTCTGTGACTTTATCTTTACTAAGCATAGTAAACAGCCATGCTTACTGTGTTTTGTGTAGGAGACCTGGTCCCAAGCTAGTTGTGGTTTCCACACAGGCAAGGTTTAGCTTTTTCCTGGAACAGAACATTCTAATACCTGCAGGTATGAATGGTTTTCTTAACATATTAATTATTTATATTATATTAAGGTGTAGAAGCCATAAGATATTATAAGCTCAACTGACCTGAAAGTCTGCAATTTTTTTCTGTCAATGCTTAGTAAAATAATCATGCATCTTGTCAAAAAGACTTTATAACTGTTTGTACCAGGCATGCATAATTCAGTGTATATACTGTGATATTAATAGAGGTATAAACATCTTTTTAACAGGTTCTCGTTGTTGTCCAGCACATATATTGAATGATGTCATAATCACAAAGACTATAGAGAACCCAATACCACCAAAGGACACAAGTTTTGTTAACAGAACTACCATTATGGAGCTTGTTGAGCAACTACGACAAGAATCATTAAGAAGAGGATCAAAGAGATTAGACTTTGATGACCCCTCGTCATTATCAGAAAGAGAGTATTTTACTCTCACTGGACTGAAGAAAAGTGAATTCGATGATTTGTTAGCATATGTTGAAGCTGGAGACATAAGGCCATCAAAGTCAAGGAGTGTTAGAACCTGTTTAGCAATCTTTCTGACCAAAATGAGGACAGCTGTGGATAACAATATGCTGGGAGTTTTGTTCAACATGACTAAACCACAGGTTGGAGAGAATTAAAAATAGTGAAAATTACATTTTAATTAGTTAATAAATATAAGTTGAAGTATGAGATATAATTTAGATTTATTCAGATTCTACATTAAATTATTTGTATCTGTTTAGAGATACAAGTGAAATACCAACAATGTTCAACTGCAGAACTTTCATTATTTAATGGGCACATTTAATTGTGATGATTTAATTAACTTTATTTGAAGATGAAAAAACTTCGATCTTGATAAAAAGAAATGTGATATGAAGCTAACTTAATCATTTTTGTTTTAGATTAGACGAGCTGTATCCACCATGAGACAAGCAATTAGTATCAACTTTGTCCCAAATCACCTTGGTTTCAACCATATTAACAGGGATACTGTTATCCATGAACATACCAGACCCCTTGCCAAAGAACTGTTCTCTCCAACCCTCAATCAGGCCATATTAGTGCTGGATGGAACATATATATATGTTCAGAAGAGTTCACAGTTTTCCTTTCAAAGGCGGTCATACAGCATGCAAAAACAAAGGTAAGAAATATTAAACATATTATTAAATATGAATTTTTACTTTTGGGGGCATATTTTTGACTTCTTGACCTTGGGGTTTTATTTGAGCATTTACCAGGTAGTTTAACTTTGGCCATGCATGAGCTAGCTGTCATACAGGGGCATCAGCAAAGCAATAAACTGATTTATAATTTTATCATAGTATAATTTTTGCAAACTGGGTTTCATGGAAAGAATTTGCAACTATTTAAACATGTTAAAGATTATATAAAATGTAATGTAAGTCATAATTGTAAAATAAAAAAAATTTATAAGCTATAATTTCGTAATTACTAAGTGCATGACTATTTATTAACAGGCATCTACTGAAACCAATGATGATTGTTACAACCACAGGATACATTGTAGCTGCCATTGGACCATATTTAGCTGATGGGAAGAATTCAGATGCAAACATTTTAAAGCACATCATTGGTTCAGACACTCAAGAAATTAAGACTTGGCTTCAAGAGGATGATATCATGATAGTGGATAGGGGCTTTAGAGATTCTGCTGGAGTGCTGGAAAATCTTGGCATTCATATGGAGATGCCGTCCTTTTTACAAAAAGGCCAGAGACAACACTCCATAGAGGATGTCAATAGTTCTCGTTTAATTACAAAGGTATGCATGCATGTACCATGCACTCAGTAAATGAATGTTGATTGATTATAGACATATAAGTAAGATATGCACACATGTATTGGTATATTAACAGAGATTATGAATTTTTCGTATAACAGATTAGGTGGGTTGTGGAATCTGTAAATGCTAGAATTAAGACGTGGCGCTACTTGGCAAGACAGCTTCCAAATTCTCAGATCCCACATGTTGGCGAATACGTGCGAATTATTAGTGCAATCTGCAACAAATACAGGTACACTTAATAGGTTTAATTAGAAAACTTTAAAACAGCCTGAACATATTTAAATTCTTATTATGAAGATTTCAATTTAGAATACATTGTAATTGAGCTTAAAAAAATTGTTTTAGGCCCCCTCTCAGCAGTGGTGATGAAGAGAGTGATTTACAGATGGCAGTCAAGATGCGATACCTCTCTACCCAGACAAATCTGCTACAGATGGAGGTAGAATCAGAAAATCTCTTTAAAAAACGGTACATTTGGAGGAAGATCGATGATGAAAATATCACCTTAAATGACTTTCCTAAGTATACAGAGGAAGAAATTCGAGAATTGACTCTTGGTGTGTATCAAATTAAATTGGCAAAGTCTTACACCCAGGAACATGTGAACCAGGATGGATATGAGATTTGGATTGACCAGCACAAACCAGGCCTCCTTGCTGCCAAGATCCAGAGTAGACATATCTCAAGCAAATGCTACCTGTGCTGGATTAGGTTTGAGGATGGTGTCGTGACCTCTTGGTATTGCCGTTGTAAATCAGGAGCAAGAGTAGTTGGAACCTGTGCACACGTTGCTAGTGTTATTTGGTACTTGTCCTTTGCTAGATATTCTAACGTGATCAACCTTCAATTAGGCAAGAACTGGTTAGACAATGTATGTGATGCAGCGGACATTCCGGAGGTAGTTGATGAAAGCGACAGTGAAACTGAAGCCACTGAGGAATGAAGCCAATTTAACTTGTTGATTGTGTATTTCAAGTTTTGTATTGTTCATTTAGGTTGACAGGTTATTGGAATTCATTTTTTCTTTTGTCTGTTTGGAAATGTTCATGTATAACTTTTTTAAAAATAAATCCTTGTATAATTTTTTTATGTGAGTGTAATGTCGGATGCGGAAATGGGCCGCTCCACATGTACATTTTTACGTTATCAGTTTTCTTGTTTAATATTTTAGTGTGAGTGTAATGTCGGATGCGGAAATGGGCCGCTCCACATGTACATTTTTACTTTATCAATTTTCAAGTATAATTTTCTGTGTGATTGTAATGTCGGATGCGGAAATGGGCCGCTCCACATGTACATTTTTACTTTATCAATTTTCTTGTATAATTTTATTTCTGTGTGAGTGTAATGTCGGATGCGGAAATGGGCCGCTCCACATGTACATTTTTACTTTATCAAATTTCTTGTATATTTTTTTTTTGTGTGAGTGTAAGGTCGGATGCGGAAATGGGCCGCTCCACATGTACATTTTTACTTTATCAGTTTTCATGTATAATTTTCTGTGTGAGTGTAATGTCGGATGCGGAAATGGGCCGCTCCACATGTACATTTTTACTTTATCAAATTTCTTGTATATTTTTTTTTGTGTGAGTGTAATGTAGGATGCGGAAATGGGCCGCTCACATGTACATTTTTACGTTATCAATTTTCATGTATAATTTTCTGTGTGAGTGTAATGTCGGATGCGGAAATGGGCCGCTCCACATGTACATTTTTACTTTATCAATTTTCAAGTATAATTTTCTGTGTGAGTGTAATGTCGGATGCGGTAATGGGCCGCTCCAAATGTAGAATTTAATTTTTCTCAATTTTAATGTTTAATTTTTCTGTGTGAGTGTAATGTCGGATGCGGAAATGGCCGCTCCACAGGTAGATTTTCATTTTTATCAATTTTCATGTATAATTTTCTGTGTGAGTGTAATGTCGGATGCGGTAATGGGCAGCTCAACAGGTAGATTTTCATTTTTTCAATTTTTATGTATAATTTTCTGTGTGAGTGTTATGTCAGGTGCGGTAATGGACCACTCCACATGTAGATTTTCTGTATGAGTGTAATGTCAGATGTGGTAATGGGCCGCTCCACAGGTAGATTTTCATTTTTTCAATTTTCATGTAAAATTTTCTGTGCTAGTGTTATGTTGGGTGCGGTAATGGACCACTCCTCATGTACATTTTCATTTTTTTTTTCAATTTTGATGTTTAATTTTTCTGTGTGAGTGTCATGTCAGGTGCCACTCCACATGTAGATTTTCTCTCAGTCTGAGGCATAAGCTTAAGTTTGATACGGAAGTAGCTTGCTACATGTGTAGATTTTTCTTTCAATTCTGGTGCAATAATAGGCCACTCCACTTGTAGTAAATTTTTCTTTGGAAAATAGAATGTGAGTGTTCTGTCGCATGTAGAAATCGGCAACTCTACATGTAATCTTCTTTTTTCTGTTTTGTTTGTTACATGTATATATTAACATTAATGTTATGTAATTATTTTAAATTTTTTATGATGATCTTGATAAATATATTCCTCAAAGCCAAAAATACAAAGTCTTATTGCAAAGTGTATCTGTGTTTGTTGTTTTTATTTTTGAACTCACAATCATGGAACATGTTTTATTTTTTAAAGTGATGATTTTCTTATACAGCTGCTAATTGGAACAATTTGAGACTTTTACCTTTCATATCAGAAAAACGTAAAAAGAATTCATCCCATATTTCACAAAGTTTTAAAAGGAAAAAGTATTGTACAGTTCCAATTCTGAATTCCCCATTAGACAAATAAAATTATATTTTATCACTACAGTTATTTGAGTTTACATCAGCAGTTTTGTATGGCTTTGCACATTCTCTGTTGGTAAGTTAGGAATATGATTTTATTTTATTCTTTTTTAGTTGACACTTTTGTCAGTGGTCCAAATTCAAAATCCAATTTGCAAGGTCATCATAAACTAAAAGAAAATGCTAATGAAGACATGTCACCTATAGCCTGACTCTGACCCAAAAATATGTTATTTAGATCCACTCTACTGTATGTATGAGTTTTGACCAAATAAAAAAGTTAACTCCCCCCTTCCTTCCTTTCTCAGCGCAATAGCGACGTAGTATATGTTTTTTACTTTAAATAAAACCTTAGAGTAACTCAGAATTTTAGGGTTCTGCAGTCAAGACCCAGAAAGATTTTATTGAATGTTTCATATACATTGTATGTTCAAAATATGCAGATGAACTTTTCTGTATATTTCTTAGATTGCAGGTATGTACATATAGTATCGTTTTTGAAAGGGGAGGGGGGGGGAGCAAACTCGAAAAATCCTATTTCCTTGGGGAATTCTTCCACAATCAATTTTTTTCATACATTACCACATAACCCTGACTTTGACTAAGCTGCAACAAAAAGTTACGGAGGGGGGAGGCAACTAGCCCTTCAATAAACATTTTCAAGAGTGAAATATATAAAATTGTTTGAAAAAAAGGAGCCCCCCCCCCCCACTTTGTGCCTGAGTTGTCATTAATATTAAATAATGCTGAAATAATTTCTTTATTTAATTTTGCTGCCCATTATTCTCTTTTGCATGAAGAATTTAATATTGTTTTAAATTGTAATAATTAATCTCAAAAAAGGCGATTTTCGGCATTATAACAGAATAAACTTAAGTGCGAATAGGTCAAAATTAATGTTTAAGTAAGCTATCTTTCTTTGTTTACTCTTCTATTTTGTTACCAAAACTTCATTTCAAGGATCTTTCAGCAATCTCAATCTAATTTTTTTTTTAACATTACTGAAAAAATAAAATTAATTTATTTGTGGAGAAAAACAAACCACACATTATGCAAACAATTTGACTACATTATGATATTCAGATATACATGTATCGACACTTTGGAGACCATTCTTTTTTTTAAAACGTTCTTTTTTGTGCAATATATTATCTTTGAAGTGAATAAACTATGCAGAGTAAACATTTTAATATCATATCTGTTACTTATAATATACATTGATACATTAAAGTTGTTCTTAAAATGATCTAAATTGACGGCAATAATGACGTCATAGTGCTCAAAGCGGTTAAATGCAATAAAATACATTCCATCTTCAGAGGGTCAGTGCAACTTAACAATAAAAGATAGATGAAAATTTTTAATATATTAATAAAGTGTACATCCTCAAGACATATCTATATAATTATTTTAAATTTTCAAAGAAAGGCCGATTTTCACTGCTAACGTACCTGGCTCTTTACTGTTGGTAAATCCTTTTCTACTGAAAAATAGTTTAAATTAATATCAGAGTTTTATGTACGTGATTGACATTTAAGGATAAAGAATTAAGTCCTGTTAAGGATGGACAATTTTAAGGGCAAGAGCAAAATAAAAGGTATAAACACTAGTGTCAAGGAATTGATCCTGGTTCTGGGTGTAGTAAATTTGAAGAGGTTCTTATCTATAAATGGGAATCTAGGGGATAAACAAGATGTAAGTAGGGTGTAAGTAGTTCCTTACCAAGTCCTCGTCTCTAGATAAGAGAGAATTTAAGTACTGTGTGAAATACCCTCAGACACAGATATCTAAATAATCATTCCAATCATTAACCAAGACAGGGTAAAAAGAAAACCTATATATCCCTTGTAAGAACCAGATCATACACGTTACATAGGAAATATCTTTAAAATCTTCGTTTAAGATTCATTTCTCGAACAAAATAATTTATATAACTAATGCTAATAATTCATTTATAGTGACAAACATGTTACTTGTCATGTACATACTCATTGAATTATTAACAGACTCGAGAAATTGTACGCGAAATTCACATGCCGACTGCTGCATAGAAATCTATTGATTGTGAATGTATAAAAATTCTCGGGAACGGATCAAGATACCTATCGTACACCCCAACGAGCTTAATTTCCAAAAAGTTATAAAAATAAGATGTTATATTATTTGTATTCTTTACAATGTTTATATACCTCAGCACTGTAAATATTGATTGAAAAATTATCAAAGTTGTGAAGACTGAAGAATTTGTGTCAAGTACATGTTCAACATATTTGCACTTTGAGACGTCATATTTTCAATGCATTGCGTCATTAATTTACATGTAATACCCTTTGATAAATTTCAAAGAGAAAGGTTTATATAAAATAAACTGTTTAATCTTCAATTGCATGAATTGCATTAAATTATTTTTCAAATTCAGAATAGAATTGAATTTAAAGGATGATAAAACTTTACGATACAGAATTACACAATAAATTTTTGAAAAAGGCATAGATTGTATTTTTGGAGAAAATGTGAATTCAAAAAATGCAGTACTTGCAACTACACTTTTTTGTAAAAATTGTGGTCGCTCTTTTGTAAGGTAATTTTCTCCTTTTATGAAATATGGAGATAACAGTATTCAAGGACAAAGTCCATTTAAACAATGAAAATCGGAAGTAGAGAAAACACAGTCCTCCAAGAACATCAAAGGTGTGTTCAGGTGCCATGGAGGAGTGAGCATCCCCTGCTGACTGGCACAACCGCCGTGTGCTCCTTTTCATGAACGGGAAAAATGGAAATGAAGAACATGCTCATGCGTATCGAATCAACTGGGAGACAAGAAACCCCATATGCAGGTGATAAGTGTATATTGCTACATAAGTAAAGGAAGTTGACGATTTAAAATTGAAGTCATCACGTTTATCATAAAGCTTTGTTGTTAGGTTACTATTGTCTTTTTCTAGTTAAATATCCCAATATGAAAAAGATGTGTCAAACTCTGTGGTAACTTTTATTTCAAGCTCACTGGAATATATCGAGTCGACATATGAATGGGAGCATCTATTGTTAATTGATAATACGTCGTCGATATATTGAAGTGTGGCGTTGAACGCTACAGTATAATAGATGATAAATAAAAGATATGATATGAAATTTTGAAAGAATATTAGCATCAGCGTCTTTAACAATATATGTGACAATCTGTTCATTTATTCCATACAAAGGTTAGATTGAAAATTGTAATACTACAAGAATCAATTGGATACATTACTCCTTTTTTATTTTATTTTATTTCGTTTAATTTCACTAAAACTTGGTTTACAATATCATAATAATAAAACATCATCTGCTCGTTTATCTTAACGACTAACTTCAAGTTTACAACATCATCATTTACTCTTTACTTGAATTTGTATATACTATACAATAAAAACTATATATAAATGCATAGAAATCACGTAATAGGCAAAACAATTAACAATTTAATGATTTCTTATATTAGAATTTCATTCAATGAACATTTGCCTTTACGTTCTAATGGCAACTAAAGCCCCACAATATAACTATATTCAGTGAAAAAAATGTTAAGCTCTACTTTTGAACCATGCAAGGGGTTAGTCAGAAAAATACATGGATTATATATATATATATATATATATATATATATATATATATATATATATATATATATATATATATATATATATATATATATATATATATATATATATATATATATATTACATTTCTTCTACAAGTGAAAATGTGAAAAAAAAATACACAGATTCCAAAAATATATAGAGTGAATTTCCTCTACAAATATCCTACATTAATCAACTAGTATAGAGATTCCGATGACGGATTTCGTTGATTCTCATTTCTGTAGCAGTTTGTATACTGTGGAGTTGATATTCTCTGAGAGATTGTTGATATGAGTATAAAGCATCCTGAAAGTTCCCTGTTATCTGCTGACGAATCCCCAATATATGCCAGGCTTGTTTTTGGCAATAACTGTTATGGACTGCTCCTGATCATAGTGAACTAGGGTCCGTAAATCATCTAAAGCTGTTTGTACTCTGATTGTGTTTACATGTTGATAGCAGAAAACCTCTAGCATGTGTAACATTACGAAGGGTGGAACGTATAATAAAGGTACATCGTTCTGTAGACTAGACAGTTGTTCTGGTTTCAATTCCTTGATGTAAAGAACTTTATTGTTAAGTTTGATATTCCATGCTACAGCTTGATTCATTTTTCGTAGACCAGCACTGACCTCCCACAGCCTTTGAATAAATGTCCTCTTCTACATTTAAAATGTGCATCACATATGGCTGTGAAAGTTTGACCTTTATCTTCTTTAAAATAAATAATGCTTCTATGTATCTTAATGTCTTGTAATAATAGATGGCTATATACAGCATGTCAGAAATACAACCAAACTAAGCTGCTAATTTCAGAATGTGACTGGACATTTTGTCAGCTCTATACTTCACTTTGTTTTCTTGTGTATCAGTATTAATATGTAATATAAAAGCTAGATTCTGAAGGACAGAGTATGTAAATGTCTGTAGCATAGTGACTTGATATTGTGTCAGGGGTGAAGCAATATGCTGTTCTACTATATATAGATGCTTTATGCATCCTTGTACGTTTAATACGCTTAGTGCGTCATTGTTTTCTATTTCTCTGAATAATTTGGTATCAAAATCAGCTCCAGAGAACCTGAAATCTTCATTTGCACAAAGGGCAATACTGGTATTACGAAGAAAAAAATACATCCTTCACATGACATAATGGAGAGAGGTTCCATCAGGGATATCACACCCATATTATACAGCTCATACAAATAGTCTAATAAATAAAACATTTTGTGCTTCACCATATATATTACTCAGAAACATGTTGTTACTTGGAATGAAAAAGTTAGGACAGATCCCCCCATACACCCATTTGAGGATGAGCTTAAAACAGACCCAGGAACTGTAAAGGAGATTATGAGGACACCACTGGGGTATCATATTTTTTTGAATTGCCCAGAAAAAACCGCCGTCTTCAGGTGATAGGAACACAGTAATTTATCATCATCACCTATTCCATTGTTAATTATTCTGTTTAAAAACAATTTATGCAAGCTGTATGTTAAGAACTGACAGTGGTTCATTGCATACACAAGTTTTTTGTTCTGCCCGAGAGAAAGAAATTCTCCATTCATTATATTCATGTCTTCCTAGCTTATGTCCAATTGCTACAAAATGACATCCCCCTTTTATGTCATCAACAATATGGGACTGAGGCCCAAAGTTACTTCTGTCGATCCATGAGGAGGCAGTTGGAGGCCAAATATCCGATGCGAAACAGTGGGCAAGATCATAACCTAGTATTCCATGAAAGTTACTCACACAAGGTCCATGGATAGTGGAGCTCTGTGATGCTGCAGAACACATCATCTCTCTGTGTTTAGAACTAGATATATAATATCTGTTTTTCATTCTAACACAGGCACCCTAGATTTCACTGTACAATCTTGGTGACTGTAAATATAACAAGGTGAATCCTGGTGGGCTTTCAGAGCAATCACAGAGAATCATGTTTTTTTTCTGTGTATATTATAACATTGAGACTGATACACTTCCCAGATCACACGGTAAGTATCTGCCAGTACATAACATCTACATCTGATTCCACCAATCTGAAACCTTCTCTGCAACATCCAGTTGTCATGATAACGTTATCATGATTTGCTCTTGTTTGATTGGTCAGTGTATTTTTTAGGTCTACAACATCTCTCCTGGCTCCAACTTCCGGTGATGTACCCACTTCATGGCAGAGTCTGAGGAACACAAATGCTGACAAATTCTGAATGTCCACCATACTCTAAATGATTAATGGGAAAGTTGGAATATGTATTTTACTTTGATAAATTATCAGTTACAGTATAAAAGAATTTTTAGCGAGACGAAAGTTAGCAATTTGTTCTTAACTTACTTTGATCTAGAGCTGATTTTTGGGATTTTATGATACCAGGAAAGAGAAGCTAACTTTGATGCGGAAGCAATTGACAGTAATATTAAATATTAGCAATTTAAACATAATTGTCAATAATGGCAAAATGTATCCTTGATAAGCATTCTGCTTGGACGGTTTCATCACCAATAAGTTTATTTGCTTTTACTTAATAGTTTTAAGTTTATATTCACTATTATTATTTGTAGTCAAAAAAGTCTTGAATTATTTTACGGATTGTCATGAAAAAAAAAAAACCAAGATTGTTTTGCTTTGTATGTATTTATACTGGAATAATAATTAAAAAAAACACGCAGAAATCATTCCAAAGCAAAAAATCATTGTTAAAGATTTTTACCAGGTTCACAACAAGCTATTATTATTGTTCTTCAAAACTCAGTATGTTTTGACAAAAAAAAAATAACCTTTACGTAAATTGGAATATAAAGGAATTTGTAAAATTATAGTGCGCCAATGGTTTTAGGTAAACCTTGCTTCCTTCAAAACATTTAATATATAGATTGATGAATTGTTTAAATAAGATCATAGTATCCTTTAAATTAAGAATTTAAAATGAGGAAAAAAAAACAACAACAAAGATTTGCATTAAATAAGCTTACATATGCACAAAATATTATACAAACCACTAAGATCACATGACTTAATAGTTCTTGAGGTGGACTATGATTGTCATAAATTGAAAATGATTACACGTTTGAAAAAAAAAAAACACTCTATTTTATACGGATATCAAACAGGCATAATATTTGCATGAATCCAATGAGTATTCCTTAATCTTCCACCTAAAAGGTTTAAATTCATGAGCCCGAAGTTTATAGCTCACTTACAAGACGGTGCTAAACCGGTCTTAAATAAAAATGTACATAATTATATGTAAACTTTTTTCTCGTAGGCATCTTACAAGACTATTGTTAGCATAATTATGATAATATCTAAACCCTCTACCAAAGTCCATTGGTCCATGGTTTAGGTCCTAGGTTGAGATAAGTTGGGAATATATTAAGAATAATATAAACCAATCTCATAAATCATATTTTTCTCAGAAACCGTCTCTGGCATGCTGTTTCTATGATAACCCTAGGTTATTACCATCTGTAAAATTCCTTCCTCCTGTGTCGTTTGTTCAGGGATTAGGGTGGGGCTTAATTGGTCATATGTCAAAAAATGCACATCCAGTAGAATCTTCGTCCTTTCTAATGGTCTTTTCTAATGGAAATCAAGTAGGTAAACTGTTGTCTGATCATGGTGAGGATACCTAAACCTTTGTTTAAAATTTCAAACCTCATGCTTCTGGGATTACAATTTATGCCCCTATAGCTGGATGGAGTTTATTGGATCATATATTGAAAATTCATCTTTGATCGCAGACATCTCGCAGGCGAAGTTTGTATAATTATAGTCAGTGGTTACATTTAGTCTCTGATGAAAACGATAATAACCAGTTTGACCAGGCCTTATGTATTTATGATTCAGACCAAGCTTATGATAAAGTAAATAATAAAAAGAAATAGAACTTTGAAAATATGTTTCATAAAACTTAAGAAGAAAATTATTTAGATAACTGCAATACTACATATCTTCTTCGAAGTTTTCAAAAACCAAGGGTAGGCCCAAGGGGAAGCTAGTTTGGCTGTATATTCGACATACTCCATGAATCTTTTGTAGGAAACTGTCTAAAGAATGCCTTGATCATAAGTGCTAAACGCATTTACCGAATTTGAAAAATTCATCGGCACTAATTAAACGATTTAGGCCAAAGGTTAGCTAAGTTTTTCATATAACTGAAATACACTTCAGCCCTGAAAATTGTGTTTTTTACTCAAAAGTGTAAATTTAGTCCTCATCTGTTGCCAACAAGTCTTTAATATTTTTAAGAATGATGAGGAAAACACTTCAAAAGAGTTTTTTGTGTCATCTCTTTTAAAACGTCAATTATATTGATATAGAAGTTATAGGCATTTTAAGATTAACATAGTTATTGCTAGTAAAACAACGTACTTTTCTGAATGTCTAATTGAGTCCATTTTTAGAAATCAAATGTGGCCAATATTTCAAATGAATTTTTATTTGATACAAACCTCTTGTGTCATTTAAAATCAATTACCAAATAGTATTTGAAATTATTCCTCAATTAACATTTTTTAAAATTATTTTAGAAGTTTTTATTTTTCTGTCCACAACCAGCTGTCTTTATTTAAATTAGAAATTAATCATGTTTTTACAAAGTTAATTAAATAAAGTAAATTGGAAAGTAAGGTCGGCTTGTCTGGAACGATACAGTTAACGGTTGTATTTATTTTTATCCAAAACATCAAACAAATTATTTTTTAAAAGAATACAATATAATTCTTAAACTGAAGAATATGATGAAATTCGGCATCCTAATATTTACTTTAAAACAGCTTGCATGAACACACAATATGAAACAAAATCATTTTGATTATCTGAGTCACTTAGTTCCTCTGCATTTCAACCGTTCTCAAGCGCGTCAGATGTTTCTTGTGTGCCAGTCGTAATTTTTTTTTAAACAACTAGTTTCTTCTATATATTAGATTAGTTGGACTTCCAACAAATTTTATTTTTATTATCCATCTCAAAAGGAGAAAAAATATATTTCAAAGTCTCTATGGTTGTGGAATAAACATTTTAACCAAGAAATCTTTAAAAGTCTTCTGTTTTATTTGTGGACATATAGCAGCTCGGCTGTTGACTTGGCTATCATATGCATGAGTCCTTGGTCAAAATTTTGACATTCATACGCCCTAGTTTTAAGATTTAGGGTTAGGGCCCAACGGTTGGTCATATGTTAAAAATACATTTTATCTTCTTTGTTTACCCCTGGGAGTCAGGGGGGTAAAATTATTTTTTATCTTATATCTTTTGCAATGAGCCTTTTTCCATGATTGCTCGAAGCTGGTGCTTAGTTGGTCTTATGCAGCTATGTTAAGGCTGTCCGAAGGCTTAATATGCATTAAAATATACATTTTATTCTGAGCTAGATATTTATTTCAAATTTGTAATCTATATATGATTTGCAGTCAACTTGTGATGAGAGTGTACTCAGGTATTATAATAATGCATTTTTGTGATGTCACATGATTTTGTTGATCACGTGATCGACACTTATAATTTCCTAAATTTGCATAAAAATCGCATTGGCACAAGTGCAAAACAACATTATTGAGAAAAATTTGTTACATAAGTCAATTCATCGTGATCTTTGGTACATATCACAGGCCTTCAGATCGCTTCAATCTGACTTACAAAAAAATCGGGGTGTTAAAAAAATAAAGGTTTGGAACTCCATACATAGGGTACCCACATTTGCCAATAAAATACTTTTAAATCAATTGATCTAAAACTTTACTTTCTATTCATAACTTTTCACATATAAACAATCTACGTTACTGCCAAATTTCATTCCGAAATTCCCTATACTTTCTGAGATATGCTGAAATCAATTCCAAAATTGACCTTATTTTTTTTTACTCGACATTAGCTTGGGCCTCTGAATAGTTATACTTATTGTAAAGCGGGAATGAAGGGGCGAATTTTCCCCACAATTTATTCTATATTCTTTGAATATTTGTTTATTAGCACTCAGTCTCTACAAAACTTTATCTGATTTGATCATATGGTGTTACCAAGTTACCATCAACATTTTAGCTGTCTAATTTAAAAAAAAAAATCAAAATGTATATTACACATCCCGTGAAAATTTCGATCAATCACAGTTCTTTTTACATTTATGAACAACATGGGTGGGCAGTTGTTGAAGCAGACCTTTTCAAAAAAAAAAAAAATCGCAAAAGGAATTATTTCTGACTTAATCTTACGATCTGGAGTAAAAAATCAACTTTAAAATGTTGAAAGATTGTGTAAATACTTTGATGCTGTTCGCTGCAGTTCAGACACCATCTGTATACACGTGAATAACCAGGGCCTAAGCTAATGTCAAGTAAAAAAAAGGTAGGTCAATTTTGGGATTGATTTCATCATTTTTCGGAAAGTATACAGAATTTTTGGGGGGTCATGCAGTGGTTGCTCTACCTATACAGGTACTTTTTAAAATAACTTTTTATTCACAAAGGTTTTTTTTTTTTTTTTTAAATCCCATCTCATATTTTTTTTCCGCGTGTATTTGTACTGTCGTTAAAAATATTAGTAAGCATCTTTAATACAGTCAATGGTTGCAATTAAATTTATATTTTCATGTAGAGAACCTGAATATTTCATAAGTAACATGGGTTCCGTCTGCTCTGTTAGTTGAGACCCCCCCCCCCTTTTACAAACCATTCTCTTTTTAACAAGGCAGTATTAATAATTTTTCTCACAAAAAATGTATTCATATAACATATATATATATGTATCACGCCCTTTAATGAAGTTCTATCTAGTTCTAGTTCTATGATTTATGTCCTCCTCGCAATTTTTTAAATATCATTTTGTGGTATCAAGCTATCTATCTTTCCTTGGTGTTTTTTTTTTTTTTTTTTTTTTTTTTTTTTTTTTTTTATCATTATTTATTTATTATTATTTTTATTTTATTTCTAAGCCATCCGGAACTAGAAATCTTATGCAGTGTGATTTTCATTCAATGAAATACGCATCTTTCTTTCTTCGTTAGTACGATGTACGTAATTACTGGTAACAGCTAGATCAATTAAAAAAAATAATAATAACCTGCTTATACGCGGTCAGTCAGTTAAAAACAAAATAAAACAAAACTTGAAATTACTCGGTTGTTCTAAAACACTGTGTTAAATATTCACATGTCCACACGTGTAGAAGTTTCTACTTTCGTTTTGAGAATCGGGTCAAATATTAGTACATTTTGTATGTCTTACGATAAAATAGTAATATTAGTAAAATTAGAAATAACCTTGTGCAGAGAGTATAATGTTTGTTGTCCATTCCATTTCTCGTTGTGCGAAACCAATGTACTCAAAGTACACGCGACATGATTCAATTAGTTGTTCAGACTGTAGCAGAAAAAAGGGGGGATGAAAGACTGTTAACTAAGCTGATAGGCGCATGGCATCCTCGCAAGCCAGGGGTCCTGAGTCAACACGTTGCCCTTGGATCCCTTGCATATTTCATTCAATATTTGTGGGCTGACTGTAGGGACGTCTTTTGGAAAAATTACAAATCTTGATTGTTTTTCTTATCTCTCAATCAATCACATTAAGCCATTCTATGATAAACAACTTGTAACACGTGCATTTGAGGTGACAACTGAATCCTTATCTAACTATTTATGAAAACCTTAATTTGATTGGTGCTTCTCAGTGAGAGAAGGAAGCCCACGAATATTGAATGAAATATGCCAGGGGTCCAACGGCAACGTGTTGACTCAAGACCCCTGGCTTGCGAGGATGGGTACATGGTTGATTCTTTAGTTTTAAGTTCCATAAGTTATACATGTAATAATTATTTAATATCCATAATACACATGAATAAATTATTTTAGAGAATGAAGGAACAATAAAAAAAAATCAACTATTATAATAACATTTATTTATAAGTGCAATCAGCATGTTACTGACATTCATAATTCATAACAGTTTTCTTTTTTCTCGGATTCAGCGATGTGGAGTTTTCGCGTTTCTGAATTGTGAACAGTTGATGATAATATCATTACACAAATTGCTAAATCATTAAACCATTTTTTTTTTAATCTCGTATAAATTTTGCATAATTATTTATTAGATAAAGTCGAAGTCTTCCTTATCAATTTTTCGTCTCCGTTTTACAGGCCCTAAAACACTGTCAACAGAGATTCAAATGAATTTACATGTACCCTCCCCCCGCATATTCTTTAAACTTTATCTCAAGAAATGTACATAAAACTAGCAAATGAAATTAAATACTGAGCAGAGATCTACATGAATTAAAATAAATTTATTTTATTTTAACATGTTTAAGTTACTTCATTTAATTAATAAGTTTGTACAATGTATATAACTTCATTTCTTTTCTTTCTTTTTTTTATTTTGTACTGTGTCCTATTTTGCTAAACATTTTTCTATCAATTTAATTTGTCAACAAAATCGATAACAAAATATTAACTTTTTTGTGCGTCCATAAAGAGTGTTCCTGTTCCAAGTAGCAAGTACATGTACAGTGTAGGGTTTCACTTGTTTATTATTAACACCGGTGGCCGCAGACGCAGAACAATAGGTAATTAGTGCCCATTGTTACGCTGACCACTACAACTTACATGTAATATACATGTTGTACCCCGTTCTACCCAGTGCCTAAGACATGTACACAATAAAGACAAATCACGGGTTGATCTTCTATTTCTGATCAATAAAAGTCAATTTAAACGTGTATTCCATTTAGATCTGTGACCTTACAATATTAAAATCGATCAACTTAATCATCCATTATTTACATTTAGTAGGTCCCATTTCTTATTTTCCATTCCATAATTAAATTAAATTAAATGAAATCAATGATATTTTTAAAACTTATTGAATAAAAAATGTTTTATGTGGTGACTTGTGATATTGTAAGAGACCAACATCAAAATTACATGTACACGTGTATACCATTGCACTCACACTATAATTCTGACAAATAATTTTTGATCAGCTCCAATCTGCTGGTTGCACATGCATAAACATGTAGCAGATTTATATTCTGAGACGATCTTGGCTACGAATGCTTGCATTACAGATATATTCACCCCTGTTTTCATCTCTTAATTTATTTTTTTTTTAAAGCATAAAAAATTATTCGTTTCGGGCAGATTTCAGGGGGAAAAAGATCAGAAAGACCGAACATTAAAAAAAAAAATGAAAAACTATGCATATCTTTGGGAAAGTATAAAAAAAAATGCTATCACGTAAGGCCATCTTAAAAAAGAAAATGATTGTTTGTCCTCTCTAAAAAGGTCCGAATCACATGTACTATTTTCATAGATTCTTGGAAAATATTTGCCTTTACGCTGACAATTTTATTTAATTGTTAACTTTAATTATAATTGTCAATGCAGCTAGGTTAAGGACTTCCATATACACGTCAGCCTATGCAGAGGTTCGGGAAAGCTATTATGACGTCACGTTAAAACAATACAAATGAATCTCGATGAATAAATAATATATGTTCTTTTTAAAACACACTAAATACTTTTGTTTCTCATACATGTTATAAAAATAAATGGATGTGCAACTTATCTTGCCATAATAGCACTTAGCGAATGCAGAATGAAAGCCAGCTTGATCTCGCTGTACTTACTGAGATGACGTCATTTCTTAGTTTGACACGCAGTTTCTCTGTACTTGAGGCGTGGATCAAACTTTTATCGTAGCTTGTAAAAATAAAAATAAATACGAAACATGCATTGTCGGACCAAACGAGAGACAAATTCTGAAATATATTAATCCATATTTTATTGTAAAACTAAATTGATAATATGTAGACTTTAAATAAAGCCGTAGGGAACACATTTGTACAGTGATATGCTAGAATGACAGGTCCAGCCCCTCGAAAATATCAAAAGTTCAACGATATCCGCTTTACTATAAATTCTGATTTTTTAAACACGTGTAGCTATTATCCCTACTATTCTGAAAAGTGCTGGGAGCTGGTTGTGCATTGTTTATTAATTCCGTAATCTAACATTATTCCAATGCATATTACATTTTTGTCTGGAGTTTATAGAAAGACAGCTAAATTTTTAACAATTCTCGAGCATGAGGAAGTTGCTCCCAGCACTTTTCGTGTTAAGGAATTTGTCTCAAAGAAAACAAAATAAATTTTATAGCGAAAAGATGCCCGTATATCGTTGAACTTTTACGATCTTTGTAGTAGTACATATATGGTCCAATTTTAAACATGTCACGTGACAAACAGCTGATGTAAGCGATGTCACTTTGGCCGAACTCAGCAGAGACCCGATATATACAAATGCAAAGAACACGATTCACAATTATCAAAACTACTGCTGTTAAAAAAAAATTAAAATTGTATTCATTTCCCCTGAATATATAAAGGCGTATATTTCATGGGCGTCCTTAACCTAGCTGCGTTAAGATCAAGATTTTCACAACCGTATTGTAATCGAGATCAGTGTCATAATTTTTATCACACGCAGTAAATATAAAGAAACATGAAAATGTTGTTGTGAAAATTAAATAAAAAGAAAGTTCTGATTGAGGAAGGTTTAAACAACCCTAAGCTCTATTTTAGCACCTTCTCAGCTAAAGAACAATGACCACAGTAATTATCAGTAAATCTCAGCATCGACAGCACATCAAAAGTATTTATCAGTATTTATCAGACTCAACAGTAAAGACGACAGTAATTATCAGGATTTATCAGAAACAACTAAAATTATCAGTAACAACAGTAAGAATAACAGTAAATATCAGTATTTATCAGCAAGAACAGCACAGTATCAGTAATTATCAAACATTATCAGTAAAATTTGGGATCCTCAGCACTTTTTTCGTCCAGTAGTGTCTGCGTATTTTCTTATACAGTCTCTTGATTTCTGATGAGTCGTAAGACATAAGAATTAGAGAAAAAATACTACGCACGTTTTAAATTTGGTATTTTAAAATTATATAGTATGCTCGAGCATATTTGTAGCTGGCAGTTGATTTACAGTATATATATATGCATGTATAAGTAAATACATCACATCAATTATTTTCGACTTATTAACAAAATAATGGCGTTTTACCGTGACCTATCCCTGTTGATTTTAAATAATAATTATTTTATTTTCCCTTGATATGTACCCCCTCTTTTGTTTGATTATGTTCATGTAAAAATATGTCCGTCTGGTTAATTATGTTACATGCATTTAATCTAAAACAATTATAATATCTCAGACCCGTAGTGCGCATAGTTTATCCCCCACCCCCCTTTTTTTGGGAGAACATTTCTTTTGCTGTAGTTACAATATATATACATTTTGATTTGGGTGCTCAAAAATACGAAAATTCGAGAATTTTGAAGAAGAAATGTACCGAAAAGTTAGAGAAAGGCCCAGACTCCCTTCCTTGGCCTCCGCCTGCTTAGAAATTGGATATTATTGTTTAGACAGCTTCCTTTTTTTCTTTTTATTGCTTTGCTTCTCAACTTCTTTCGAAGCCCCCCCCCCTTTTTTTTTTAAACCGTTGATCTAGGACTGTTCTTGATATTCATGGATCTTTAAAAAAATCTTTTATGTATGGAAATATGTTATATTTTCTTCGTTACTCATTTAATTTTTATGAATAAAATACATAAATAGTCGATTTCCATATCTGGAAAATTCAGGATACCCACCTGAGAGTGTTATTTAGAGTTAATGTCCTTCTACCTATTGCACATATAAATGGTATTTTCTTAATTTATATAATAATTTGTTAATGCAATGATTTGCAATGCACGGTAACGCATTTTGGTACTAAGTGATCCAAAAAAATAATAATAATAATAATAAAATTATTGGAAAATTGGACTGGTTTAAACAGAGAGAGAGAGAGAGAGAGGGAGGGAGAGAGCGAGAGAGAGAGGAAAGACAACTCTACACAGGAAATGATTGGGATCTATGATCTTAATCATGAAAAAGAATGAGATTGAATATTAATCATAACTAAAGCAAATAAGTAAAAAACAAAAAAAAAAAAAAAAAAAAAAACAAAACAAAAAAAAAAACAAAAAAAACAAAAAAAAAAAAAAAAAACTGAGATAAATGATTATAATTGTACAACTGCTAGTTTTTTTTTTTTTTTTTTTTTTTTTTTTTTTTTTTTTTTTTTTTTTGTTTTGTTTTGTTTTGTTTTTTTTTTTTAAAAAAGAGGTACCTATACTGTTAATAAAAAATTACAAGTTGACACGTATTTCCGATAGATATAAAAATGAAATAAAGCAAGCTATACATATGTAAAAACAGGTACATGTTTTTGTAACTACCGTCAGCGAAGGAATGAAAATTAATTTGTAAAACTTAATTTATTTTATTTCTTTATTGAACAGGGAAATAGATAAAGTACAATCACTTCTCACCATTTTTAAACCTGATTCACGCATAACTACTTGCGTATCGATTTATTTATGAATTATTTTAAAGACATAAAAAATTGAAGTTTAAACAACTACCGGTAAACAGCCTTAACTGTCTCGCAATATATTTCCATATAGCTTGATAATGAAGAAAACATTGCTGTCAATGCTATTTTTGAAAGTCAAGAAATTGCCGTGCGCCTACAACCAATATTACACCCTTTAAATGTTGTTTATTAACGCTTATGGCATTGGAACCTTATATTATTTAGCCAAAATGACAAAAAATCATTTCCCAACATTATGAAAAAAAAAGAATAATTTTGGTCAGGTAGTTTATTAAATATTTAAAAAGATCAATTAAGCCTAATGGTTGTGCGCCGCTTTTGTGACACGGAGAGGGGGTGTCAGAGTTCAGCTGTCTTCCCCGTTTCCACAACAAACATCAGACGTATTACATTCATAAAGACACCTAATTGACGGTTTCTTCTGTATTTAAAGGGAAATCCAAGTGAATTCAAACACGAGGATCTATTGTTAAGGCCTACTCAACATAACTCAATGCAAGTAAATATTAGATTTTAATTGGCCTTTGAATTGGTCTTTTGTGGATTTTGACCCGGATTTTCCTGGGGTTTTACCATTCACTGCATTCCTTGACTTGACTTCTTGCTGCAAAGACGATTTAAACTCCTCCAACTTACCTCCCACATTTTTTTTTTTTGTTGTTAGGTAATAAAATATTTATCATTTAATATTCATCATTTAAACATTTGAAAAACGCTGGATTTTTGTTGATTCCTACAAAGGAACAATTAAATGATATAAAATCTAGCGTCAACAGCTATTGTGTGAATTTCATTTTGAATATAGTATGATTATAAAAAAATCAACTTCTCTGTTGAAAGTAAACAAAACTGTAAGAGAGAATCTGCAAATTTGAAATACACAAGGGCGGGGTTATAGTGTCACCCAAACCTTTTTAACGCATGAGTGAACAAAGCAGTCCCAGAAAGCAGTCCCGGGGACTGCTGGGACTGCTAGGTCTGCTTTCTAAAGCTAAGGCTTCCCAGAGAATATCGCAGTGTACTCTGTGCCTTCACTTCTCTGAACTACAAATGTATGACTCATAATTGAAAATGACGTCAAGTCACTGCAAACTTGAGCTGTTATGATTGGAGAGTGTCATAAACTTTACACCTTATTTCAATCTGCATATAGAGTGTCAGAAAGCTAGTGTAAAGTACACAAGTTTTAATTTTTCTTTTAAATCTTATATATCTGAATATTTTAGATATCTTGCTTTCTTACTCTTGTTTAAAAGTCAGCGTGTTCAAAATATATATGAAAAATATACATTTGACATTTACCCTTTTTTATACCCGTGGATAGAGGTAGAATTTATAATATGTGTATAAAAGAGCCTTACACAGGTGATTAATGTGGATTTATATGAGATCTTTTGTGGAAATCTGTAAGAGGAGTTTCCCCTCTAACTGAATCTTTGCTTGGGAAATATGTGTGATGGCTTTGTTTTAATACAGATGACGATATTGATTGGAAAATACCCTCAAATTTGTCGGTAAGTTGAATTCATTGTGAAATATTTTGTACCAGAGTAATAGTATAACTTTTCCCAAGCACATTTCGGGTTCACAAGGATGCAACGAGTTTATTTATGTGATAAAAAGTTAAAAATAATTGTGTTAATCAGCTGCGCCAAAGCCATTGATGTGAAACATAAAAATTATAAATGATCGTCAGGTAATCAACGAAGTCATGCAATATCATAACAAATATGTTTTTGTATAGCTAAGAGAATGTTTAATATAAATTGGCCGTACATAAGTACATAACTTACAAATAAAAATCAAAACCGACCTTACTATTCATGTTATGTTTTGAACGCATTTAAAGCTCCGGGAAGTCTTAACATTGCTGCGTATTTATATTACATTTAGAAGTGAAATTTTTGGTAATTATCATATACTGTAGATGTACATTTTTCTCTGCATGAGATGAATTTACGCCATGTGCGCTGTCACACATTTACCCTTGAAATGAATCACACCGAGAGATGTACCAATTAAGAAAAGACGTATTTTACTATAAAACCTGTCCAATAATAAACAGAACTCATGATTTTGAATACCTCACTCCCCAAAAATACGGAAAAAATATCATTTTTGACCGATTTCGAAAAAAAAACAAAACAAAACAAATTATAACCTCAAACCACAAACCACAAACCTAGTGTGTAATCTAATATTTTAATATTTTAAACAAATTAAATGTTTAAATGACCATTTATCCATCTCTACGAGGATGTCATTTTAAATTAATGAAGTCTGATTTCAATGGACAATTTCTATATGCCCTCATTTAGAAAATTGTAAATCAGAAGATTAAATAAATTAAATTCATGAATCAGTGTAATATGATCCCTCCTTACAATGAAGAAAGTATCATGTCAAAGCTCTAAAACATGTTCAAACTGAACACGGAAAATTGAGAGTTATTGTGTGTAGTTATTAGAAATATAGTTATAAAATGGTTGTCATTTTTGCTGGAAGCTGTCAATCATGAAATGGATAGCCAATCATATAACGTATTTGAATCTTTATTCGAATCGATCGTATATAAATAAAGACTTGACATTCTCCTACGATAGTTTGTTTATAGACGAACATCCACTATGGAAACATCAGAGGTAAGTGATTTTATAGTTATATTGTGATTTTATGACTTATGAAAACAATTCAGAACTATTATAACAGTCTTAATTCTATAGACAGTTCTGAATTTGTAAAATAACGGAATTTTGATAAAATAATACCTTTTTAACATTAGAAGTTAGGCCGACAAGGCGTGCAAAATGCTTATAGCTTCAAATGTATAATAATTCATTTTATGAGCTGGGTATTAAGAGAAAAATTCTTATTTTGAAAGGCATGTCATTATGACAAACAAAGCTTCTCTGCGGAAAAATCTCCAGCCAAAAATTATTCCTTAAAAAGAAAATAGAATTTATGAAAATTTAAACCCAAGAAATAAAAAATCCTGAATATCAATTCTCTTTCTTGGATAGAGAAAATTCTTGTCCAAAGAAGAGCATTAAATTTGTTCGAAAAAAATGTAATTCGCTAAATTATACAATTATCCAAATTATACAAGTAAATATCCAGTTCGTCCGAAGAATTCCAAAAAAAAAAAAAAATCTGCTTTCTTCTAGTGTACTTGTATACTTAATTCGTCCGAAGAAAGAAATAATTTACACACACAAATCTTTTGTTCGTCCAAATGAAGAACTCACCTGTTAGAACTATTTATCTTCTTGTCAGAACAAACATCTAACTTGTCCAAACAAATGTAATTCTTTTTCTGTCTTTAAAGGCACCATTCTATCGCATTGTATTCCGTATTTAGAAAAGATAGCCTTCATGGATTTCTGGTAAATTTGTAAAAAGTTTTCAAGATTCTTAAATTGCAAAATATATTTACGAGCAAGGTCATAAGAATGACCCAGGAGTTTTAGAAATGCTACCTTGATTGTGTTAAAAGCCCTCTACCATCAACTTATTCGTCAGTATTTTGTCTCTTTTTAAATTTTGATTGTTCTGACAATGATCTAGCGTACCGACGCTAGATGCAAGCGAAAGTTAAATATTACTACATAAATAGGGTAAAAAGTTTGCGATGGAAAAGCCGATTCTGAGGTGATTCTGTAAGTTTGCCATGAACGTCTATTATAGGTACACCTAATCGTTGCTCGCAACAAGATCTCATCTAGTAATTATTATTATTATTATTATTATTATTATGGTCTTCCATAGCCAACGGAAGACCCTTCTATTATTATATTGTTTCTTTTTCATTTTTAGGGTCTTCCGTCTCCAGCTGAAGACCCTACTATATGTCTTACGTTTCTTTACACTTTAACCCCCGTTATAAATACTTAGCTATATATACCAAAAAAAGAAACCGACAAGATTTAGTTCATAATATGTTATAGAATGATTCCATTCATTTCTCGGACCTGAAATTTAACTTTCAATATATATATATATATATATATATATATATATATATATATATATATATATATATATATATATATATATATATATATATATATATATATATATATTATTGACATCAATATCTCTAAATGTTACGTCATAAAGCTTACTATTTGTTTTTTTATTTAAAGTAACATTAATAGGTTAATTATAACAAAAGAATTAAATTTATGACCTTGCAGCTAGGTTAAGGACGCCCATATTTAGCTCAGCCTATGCAGAGGTTTGAGGAAACAATTATGACGTCACGTTAACGCAATACTAACGATTTTCGATGAATAAACACTTATTTTCCCTTTTTTATATACATTCAAATACCTTTGTTTCTCATAAATTTTTAAAAATAAATGAACGTGCAACTCATCTTTCCATATTAACACTTAGCAAATGTAGAATGAAAGCCAGCTTGGTCTCGTTGTACTTACTGAGATGACGTCATTTCTAAGTTTGACACGCAGTTTCTGTGTACTTGAGGCGTGGATCAAGCTATTATCGCATTTTGAAAACATAAAAATTAATACGAAACAAGTGTAATCGGATAGAAATGGGGCGTATTCTTGAGTTTATTAATTATTTTATTTTATTCATTATTTTATCGTCAAATCAAATTGAAAACGTCTAGACCTTATTTAAAGTCATAGGAGGGCACACTTGTACAGTAATATTAAAAAGACATTAAGCAGTTAATCTCAATATAGTCTATTAGTTAAAAGAACAAAATGATGAAAATAAGTCAGGGTACAAGATTCTAAAAAAATAATTCCTTTTGAATCACACGCATTTATCGTATACACTGCAAAATGTGCCACGTATATCACGTGTATTGAACATACGTGAAACAATTGCGGCCACATGTATGTTATATGTGATTTAAGTACCAATTACGTTAAATGTACATTTTCACACGTATGGATGTCATGTTGACACATGCTTTTACTTATGTATTGACTACAATATGTTACACATCCGTTAAATACTTACGTTATTAATATGATTCACGTATGAGATAAGTATGTTTCTAAAAACATGCGTGTAACATATTTGTTAAATGCATTACTCATACGATCAATTTATATCTATTACACATGTATCAAACCATGTGTAAAACATTTGTTTTGATCATTATTTTCACATATGGTAAACATATGTGAAACAAAGACGATGTGCAATTAAAACATTCAATCCAAGCATTTAACATTATTTTCTTCCAAAGCTACTCTTTTCATCTGTTAAGTAATTGGTCAAAATTTTTGGGTGCATTTTTGGATATCTTTCACTTCAAATTTCTCTCTCCTAATCTATCTTAAAGCAATCATAACAAAAGACATTCAAATTTAAGCCAAATTTAATGTTGAATCTTTTAACACAAATTATTTCTTCTGCACTTCCTCCTTGTCTGAAAAGAAAAAGAAAATATAAGTAATCTCATAAGGAAAAATACACAGTTTTTTCTACATTATTATTTTCCAGATACATACCTTAAATTGACTTCAAATAGATCTTAAACATAGTGTTGAGTACAAGTACATCATATAATATGCATACAAGTTTCAATTTCGTATCTCAAAACTAGAAAATTAAACTGCCAAATGTATTTTAGTACATGCATTAATAACTTTGATTTTTTGACCTTGACTTTTTACAATCCTCGTGTGTCTCCCTTTATTCTCAACATCGCAGATTCGAAATAGAAGTACATGTCCATGTATCGTGAGTGAAGTCGGAGAATAATATTCCAATCTGCATTTTTTTTAAACTTCGGCATACAATGTTTCTTTTTTAATCATTAAGCAGACTTTCTGTAAGTAACCTTGAACTTGCCCAAATAACCTTTAGTCAAAGTTCTATAATATTTTCACCTCTTGAGAAATCTTTGTGCCATGAATGAGCTTCCTAAATTTTCTTCCGTACAACATATGAGCAGGACATTAATTTCATATCTTATTTTCTTCTATAAGCGACCTTTCACTTGGCCAAATTACCTGAGGTATTGTTATTATATTTTCATTTCATTTGTAATCTTTATGAGAAGTATCAAGCACTGATACAAATCGAAATGTAATAACAACGCAAAATGTAATAAACCGGGATTATTGCATTTTGCGTTATTACATTCTGCGTCGATATCAACGCAGACCGTAATAACGCAGAATATAAAAACAGACTTTTTAGGATTATCACATTTTTGCGTTATTACATTTTGCGTCAAGATTAACGCAAAATATTAAAAAACGAGAAATTAGTAACACGATATTTGGATTATTACATTTTGCGTTGTTAGATTTTGCGTCGAGATTAAGCAAAATTCAACAACGCAAAATGTAACAACACACTTTTAAGTCAGTCAAGTTGAGAATAATTTTCAATTGAGTAGTGGATGAAGAAAATAAATGGAAAAAATAAAACAAAAGGAAAAGTAAATATATGCTAATTTTTTAATTAGATCTGATTCCATCATATATTGATTTCATTAGCCATTCAAAATCAGTTGATATCCAAATCATAGGTATTGCAAATTAAAAACACGCGTGCTCACGTATGTGTGTGTGTGTGGGGGGGTATTTTGTTGATCAGTTTGTTTTCTTTTTGATAGACACATTCCTGAAATTTAGAAAAGAAATCTATTTATTTTTACTGGCAGGTGTAAATATAGAGGGAAGGGGGGTTCCTGACAATTAAGATCTCATACTGTTTTAGAAATCATGTGCATTGCAGATCAGGAAAAATCAAATCTCTCTCTCTCTCTCTCTCTCTCTCTCTCTCTCTCTCTCTCTCTCTCTCTCTTCAACAGTAAAATGGATGTTTTCTGCATGAGCATAAAAATACAATTATCAACATATGAGTAACCCCTACCCCTGCTTCTTCTCGCTAGACACACACACATGCACGTCTAATTTGTTAATCAATGTACACATGCACGTCTTACATGCATATCAAGAATTTTTAATAAACCCATGGTCAATCTTTGATAATTAAGAATGTCAGTGATGGATGTATATAAAACAGACTGATTTATAAATAGACATGTCAATCAAAGTTTAGTTAATGTTTTATAAGTATTCAATAAAAATGTTAGAAACAGCGTTAAAAAAAATTAAACAATTAGATTTAGTTATGTGCGTAAAAGACGTAACGTTAAACTTTTTCTGTTAGTCATAGATATGTCTGTCTATTTAGTGAAGCGAGTTTCCCCTTTGTTATATGTTTCAATAAATTTTGTGATGTTTTGCGTTTAACACAATACAAAAAAAAAAAAAATAATATTGTGTTTTATTACATTTTGCGTTGTCCTCAACGTAAAAAATAAGTAACGCAAAATGTGTCCATCAAAAAGTGCATTATTACATTTCGCATTAATCCCAACGCAAAATGTAATAATCACAGTTTATTACATTTTGCTCTGTTTTTTTTTTTTTTTTTTTTTTTTTTTTCATTTCACGTTGTAACAAAGCACTACAACTACTTTTTTTTATTAGAAAATAAATTAGCGTAGTTCATAATATTACTGCCAGTGATCTTTAATTTCCTAAAATTATATTAGTAAAGGACATCACTAACCCTGAGATCACAAGTAAACTTTGTCAATAATGAGCTTCCAATACGCAGCTAGGTTAAGGACTCCCATATATACGTCAGCCTATGCAGAGGTTCGGTAAAGCTATTATGACGTCACGTTAAAACAATACAAATGAATCTCGATGAATAAATACTATATGTTCTTTTTAAAATACACTAAATACTTTCGTTTATCATAAATATTATAAAGATAAATGGATGTGCAACTTATCTTGCCATAATATCTTTAAGCGTGTGTAGAATGAAAGCCAGCTTGATCTCGCTGTACTTACTGAGATGACGTCAGTTCTTAGTTTGACACGCAGTTTCTCTGTACTTGAGGCGTGGATCAAGCTTTTATCGTGGCTTGTAAAAATAAAAATAAATACGAAACACGCATAGTTGGACCAAAAGAGCGACAAATTCTGAAATATATTAATCCACATTTTATTGTCAAACTTAATTGATAATGTGTAGACTTTATATAAAGCCGTAGGGAGCTCATTTGTACAGTAACGTGCTAGAATGACAGGTCCAGCCCCTCGAAAATATCAAAAGTTCAACGATATCCGCTTCACTATAAATTCTGAATTTTTAAACACCTGTAGCTATTATTCCAACTATTCTGAAAAGTGCTGGGAGCTGGTTGTGCATTGTTGATTTATTCCGTAATGTAACATTATTCCAATGCGAATTACATTTTTGACTGGAGTTTCTAGAAAGACGGCTAAATTTTAAACAATTCCCGAGCATGAGGAAGTTGCTCCCAGCACTTTTCGTGTTAAGGAATTTGTCTCAAAGAAAACAGAATAAATTTTATAGCGGAAAAATGCCCGTATATCGTTGAACTTTTACAATCTTTGTAGCAGTACATATATGTTCTAATTTTAAAACTGTCACGTGACAAACAGCTGATGTAAGCGATGTCGCTTTGGCCGAACTCAGCAGAGACCCGATATATACCAGTTCAAACACCACAAATCCCATTTATCAAAACTAATGCTGTTAAAAAAAATATTAAAATTGTATTCCTTTTCCCTGAATATATTAAGGCGTATATTTCATGGGCGTCCTTAACCTAGTTGCGTACAAACTTATGGCTCTGATATGACAGAAACACAAGGTAATTCCCATATACTCCCCTTGCAAATTTTGTCCATAAAAAAGGCAAAATAACTATTATTTTTTTTTAGAAATCATCTCATCAGAAATTGTTGTCTTCTTCAGGAATATATGTATCAGTTAGCATGATTTCTTGACCTGTAACTGAGTAATCCCTTACTTGAAATATATAGAGGTAATGAACAATATTCAAGCTCAGAAATCCATAAAACAATACAGCTTTTGGAGCAGAGCAAGTACGGATCCCTAAAACATCAGAGGTGGGATCAGGTGCCATGGAAGAGTGCGCATCCCATGCCTACCGGTCACACTCACCATGTGCTCCTTGTCAGGATCGGGAAATAACGGAAAACCCGTCGACAATTCAGTATGTAACGCCAGTCACCATTTGATTCAATGATAGATTGTACATCCTGACAGGGTCAGTGTTTCGACCATAAAACTTGCGAAATGATGACTTTAAACGGGCCCGCTGATATTCTTGTTTCATCAACTTGTTTGTTAATATCACGGAACGAAAACCATCTTTAAGCAATCGCTTAATAGTGAATTAAAGGTGGCTTAAAGAAGATAATTCCTTTTAGCCACGATTAAGTCATCATTAAGCTGCAGCTTCTAGGTGCTTAATGTCCAAACTTCTTTCAGCCACCATTAAACCACCTTTAAGATGCAGCTTAATGGTAGCTTAATGTCCAAACTTGATTAAGCCATGAGTAAGTCATCTTTTAACCACCTTTACACATCACTGATAAGTCTTTTAACTGAAATATTAAGTTTAAATTATATTTCAGAATCATTAATTATGTCATCAAATTAAAAAGGATAAAATAAATGCTCTTGAAATTTTAAACATAGGACATAGAGAATCTCTCAATCATTTTTATTATTTTCTATGTAAATCTGAGATATATGTCATGTTTTGTTGTACTCCATAAGAACAGGCAAATATCAGGAATTTTGACATTTCGGGATTCCCCTGCTTAAATTGACACGGTAGAATTTTGTGTTTCTTACATAAAATGTACAATATAGTATTACCCATCAAAAATATGACTTGAGCAAAAAGTCTATAGTAACATTTATATAATTTGCTCCGAAGTGCGAAAAAAATGGTATTTCCCTATATAATCCTATATTAAATGTACCTGTATTTTGAGATGGACCCTAAAAAATAACCAGACGGTAGATTTTCACTAAACTTGGCATACACATGTATATACTGAAGTCAATGTAAGGTACATATGATATAAAATTAAAGAGTTTCTCTTTTGAAGTTTTCACACAATAAAACCCAAGTCGGCACTATTAAATACTTGTTTTAAAATTAGTTTTATCACAAACACATTTTATATATCAAGATTTAAAAAAAAAATGTTGTATTTTTCTTTCGTGTGTGGAACTAAGCCACGTTCCTCTGCTGAATTTGATAGGAAATTATGGTCTCTTTCGGTTGTGAATATGGTTTGTTATTCACCAGATAAAAACAATATTGACTGAGGCGAAAAATAAAAAAAAAATGATATTCCGTATATTGAATAAATCGAACTATGACATTTAGTTATACGTATTTTGTTTCAACAATGACGCATACTGCTATCTCTGTTAGTCTTTTTTTTCTTTGGGCAAAGAAATGATTAAGATTAAGGAAAATATAGGTAAAGACTAGATTGTCAATTATTGAACTACATCATGAACATTTTGAATTAATTTGTGGTATTTTTTTTTAATAATTCAAAAGTAAACATATATCAAAAAAGTCGGTTTTTAATGTTTTATATCTAATAAAAGAATTTTGTACAACAATACTTTATTTCTAAACCAATTTTCAGAAGAACAGCCGATCAGATAATAGATAACATCCGATAAGATTTATGCACAGTTGGAAGGAGGGTAAAATAAACAGTGTACAATTCATCGACTGGTTAGACAATAGATGACACTATATTAAGTATCCCAACCAGTCCCCAGTCAGCTAACAGGATACTATACACAACGTTCAGTGACAAAACAAAAATTTCTTTTTACAAAATATAAAAATTGAATGGAAACCTATAACAAATTAAATACCACGATTGTAAGCAAAAAGACAATTATTTTGATGTACATTATGATATAAGAAGAATGAAACCGAAGATGATATGTTAAAAAAAAAATTATAAACGTAAATGGTAAGCAAAGACTGTCATTTATATAGCACACAAAACCCGTAAATATCTGTATATTTCCTTTTCGGCGATATATTCGGTCTGAACAACAAAATTTTGTATATTTGTTGAATTTCAGTCTTATCATGGTTCTAGAGCTGCAATTTAAAGAGCGAAGAATTATTTAAATCAAAAAAATGTTTCCCACTTACATGACGGCCAGCTCCACGGTTAAGTGCTGTAAACCAACTTTTATTCGCGTGCGAGAAATATTCGAGAGTTTCGCGACATATATTTACTCACGAATATTAATCGCCGCGAATCATTTATTTTCCTTTGTATTTGTAGATAATGTTTCCTCAGTCGCGAAAATTAATCGTCGCGGATTGATTTTAAACTGACGAATCGCGAATAAAAGATGACACAAATAATAGTTGGTTTACAGTAATTTTAACGTAATATATATATATATATATATATATATATATATATATATATATATATATATATATATATATATATATATATATATATATTCTAATTCCTTTTTTTTCTTTATATTTGTCGAATTAACAAATGTGTAAATTTTCTTTAACCATTCTCTATCTGTTTAGTTGACAATCCTCTATCTGTTCAGAAAATTGAATTTTATTTAAACAAAGGTTTTTTTTTTTTTTTACCAGCAAAAAATGAGATTTTGTATCAGCTGACTTAATTATTTACAAAGTATTTTCTTTTTTTTTAATAAGGAAATTCCTTTACAAATTTTACAAATCGAATTTCAACAAGAGGCCCATGAGCTGAAATAGTGCTGATCCGGCGTAAAAACATTATTCAATCAATCAATCAATCCTATTGTAGACCTACCCTAACCCCTAGGGCCATGCTTTTATCAACTTAGAATCTACACTATGCCAGAAAACTTTCACATAAGTTCCTCTTTTTTAGGACAGTGGGTCTCATGATTTTTTTTTCAATATACTACGTGATAAAACTTTGACTCCTTATCGGGATCCTACCATATACCCAAAGGTCATGAATTGACGAATTTAGAATCTACAGCTTTCAAATCAGTATTATCCTCTATGGTAGAGTAGTTCTTGAGGAGATTTTTAAATTATAGATCCTATATATTCTGCAGTAAAATCTGAAGACCGATTTTAGCCCCACCCTAACCCTAGGGACCATGACTTTGAAATTTGCAATGAAATATGAAGATAACGAACAGTATTCAATCTCGAAAGTCCAATGAAACGATACAAATTTGGAGCAGAGTAAACACGGACCTCAAAATTTAAAGGTGGAATCAGGTGCCATGGAGGAGTGAGCATCCCCTGCCGACCAGTCACACCCACCATGTGCTCCCCAATCCATACTATGCCATAAATCTTTCCCAAAATTTTATTTTTTTTCTGGCATGGTTGTCCTTTTAAAGATTTTATAATGACCCAACTCTACTTTTACCTGTCTGCATTATGATCTTTTCTTTCATTTGGGCTTGACCCTTAATTTAAGAAACTTTGATTGTCCTTCTTTGTGCCACCTTTGATTGAAATTTGCCATAATTCTTAAGAAGAAGTTCAAAATTTGTCAAGTTTACAGATGGGCTGACAGACAAACATACACTAAGTGATCAGAATAAGCTTGATCTTACAGCTCATGTGGGCTAACCAAAAAATATCTGATTCATTATTTGATGTATATGCAAGGTTAAAAGAAAAGGGATCAGGTTATCTGATTTCTTTTCTTGGGTATTACCCTTATGATTGTTAAACATTCAGAATCTGTAAGTGAATAGTGAAGTCCATTCTTGGTTTAGGTTTACTAATAGATAAGTTTCAACCACAGCCCTGGAATGTACCGGTACATTTAAAAATAAATCGCATAAATGTCTCAATCTAAAATTATTTTTATATTCATAAGAATGATTTAAAAGGACAAAAACATATGAAAAATAAGTGTAAAATGCAGATCATAATTTGCAATATCTATAAATATATAGGGTGGTGGGGACTTTTCTATATAGGGTTTTATTAGGAGATTTATTGGTTAAATAAAAGTGTGTCATTGGAAAAGGCACTGTCATCTCTCAAAATTCTTCAACATTAATCAAATCATTTAGTTTTTTTTTAATAATTTTTATCATTATAATTTTTAATTAATTAATTTTTTAATTTTTTCTTAAATTCATTTATTTATTGAGTTAGTTTCAAATTTCATTGATTTGATGAGAAATAATTTGCAATAAATAAAAACTTGAATCTATAAATAAATTGAAATCAGGGTTGTTTTTGCAATAATTCCAGGCACTAATTAAACTTCCGTTTAATGAGAATCAAAGCACTGGAAACGCCCAGAATGAGAATCAAAGCATCGAAAACACCCGGAATGAAAATCAAAGCACCGAAAACACTCGGAATTAGAATCAAAGCACTTAAAATAGCCAGAATGAGAATCAAAGCACTGGAAACACCCAGAATGAGAATCAAAGCACTGGAAACACCCAGAATGAGAATCAAAGCACTGGAAACACCCAGAATGAGATTCAAAACACTGAAAACACCCAGAATGAGAATCACAGCACTGGAAACACCGAGAATGAAAATCAAAGCACCAAAAACACCTGGAATAAGAATCAAATCACTGGAAATAGCCATAATGAGAATCAAAGCACCAAAAACACCCAGAATGAGAATCAAAGCACTGAAAACACCCAGAATGAGAATCAAAGCACTGGAAACACTGAGAATGAAAATCAAAGCACCAAAAACACCTGGAATAAGAATCAAATCACTGAAAATAGCCATAATGAGAATCAAAGCACCAAAAACACCCAGAATGAGAATCAAAGCACTGAAAACACCCAGAATGAGAATCAAAGCACTGGAAACACCGAGAATGAAAATCAAAGCACCAAAAACACCTGGAATAAGAATCAAATCACTGAAAATAGCCATAATGAGAATCAAAGCACCAAAAACACCCAGAATGAGAATCAAAGCACTGGAAACATTGAGATTGACATTGAGAGAAGTATCAGAGAAGCCCTGTTATCGAAATCGCTCATGCCTAAATTGTATATCATATTTGCAGACAATCCACATATTTTTGAAGACCAAGAACATTCTTTGAGAAAATTTTTAGAAGAAGTTAAAGCATTTGGGAGTAAGGAAAAAATTGTAATACTTTTAGCTAAAACGAAACATGTTTTAAACAAAAATTTTAATTTTTAAACATTTAGTTTCAATATTGCACATTCGAAGCAGTATCTAAAATATTTTGCTCAGCTGATGTGAGAATAAGTTATTTTAATTCTTTCTGTCCTAGAAGTTCAGGAAAACCATTTTATTAAGAAACAATCTTTTTTTGTAGTAAAGACTGGCATGCCATGTTATGTAGTATCTAGAAAGATCCTTTTCTATGAGGGGGATGTAATTGTGCACAGGGAAACGACGAACGAAATTATCCAGGTAAAGGAAAAGTGAAGAATAGTATTAGATATTCTGCTCGTTTTACCATTTTAATGAGTATAGATCTTTTATTGACATGTTTCCTATTGGACTATCGATTAATTGTGATTTTTAAACCTCCTGTATAAATCAACGGTTTGTAAGTTAAATCAACCCTCCTTTTAAAAAGAAAAGTTACATTTAATGCCTGAGAAAAATATTGCACTTTAAAAAAAATTGATCTGAAATAGAATATCCATTAGTAATAAAATGTGTTATTTTAATTCAATATACGAGAAAAAGCGCAGTATAAATTATTTCCATGTGTTTTTTTTTTAAACTAAGAAGATTATATACAATATTTCAAACTTTCATGAAACGTTTATTTTTATTTCCTGTTTTGGAGAGGGAGTGGAGGGGCAATGCTGTGCTTTATCAAAACTTTTATTTATCTTAAAGTTCGGGTTAATCTTTCATTTATAAGATTTTTTTGTCTTACAGACCCTTTACACCATGAATATTTCTACAATTCACAGAGGTGATTCTGATGACAAAGAGGAATTTGTTTACTTCAAACGAATGGTAGAAAGTATGTTAAAACAAATGATTTTTGTTTAAAAATAACACGATTTGCTTTGGTTGTGATTAGGTTAACTGAATGGAAGTCTACGTGCGTGTGAAATAAACTTCAGAGTTCATTACATTACATACTAATACAGATGACACCATAATGATTTTTCTGCACATTTTAGGGTATGTAAATTTGATAAAACAGTCCTTTTTCCTCCTTAAACATACTTTGATAAATTAAGAAAAATGATTTATGCTTTAAATAAAAACACTTGGACATGTTTGCTTTAAAGAACTACTCATTCTAATTTTGCTTTTTTTTCTTTTTTGATGATTTAAGTTCATTCTGTAGTGCGGTGTTTAAAAACCTAGATTCGTTTGAATCGAGGAGACTAGTCTGTAAATTTGTTTATGTGATTAAGTACGCCGATTAAAATGTATAGATTAGATTCTGGGCAGTTATGTAATTGAAAACGAAATAAAAAGAATAAAAGAACAAAAAAAAAATGAAATTATATTTTTTTAAAAGAAAACATTTACATATAAATGCAATGTTATATTTTGTAGATCTGTGTGACAATCTCCTTCTACCAGTCGTTGTTTCCCTTGGAAATGGGAAGTCTTCAGAAAAAGTTTTAGACTTTGCAATGAAAGAGGACGACAACACACCTATCATATTTTTCAAGGTTCCAAATAATAATAATACATTAAATTTAAACATTGTGCATATTAAAAGTTAAGTAAAGGAATCAAATCAAACAGTCATTATAAAATTTCTTAACAGCATTTACATTATTGCGAATATTGTTTTGATTGATTGATTGTATATTATTTTTACGTCCAATTCAAGATTTTTTCACCCATAAAGAGACGTCAACATATACCGGTGAAGAGCTTCAAATTTAAACCTATACTCAGCACTCGGCGTCATTGAGTAAGGAGGGTTCTTTATCGTGCAAACGCCTATCGTGACACGGGACCTCGGTTTTTAAGGTTGTGAATTTAATTCATAACCCCAAAGACCCGTGACTTTCACTTCTTATGCCGGGCGCTTTGCGAAGGAACAGTTACCAACTATATTGACGTCTTAGGTGTGACGCGGTGCGGCGAAGAAAATATTTGTTTTAAGAAATAATATATATGTCTACATTATTTTAGTAGCAAAAAATTGATAAACAACAAATGCAGTTTTTGTTACGATAACGCAAACGCAATAAAGGATTCTGAGAAAGCTGTCATTCTAATAAAAGTGTCAATAATCATAAAAGAACATGTAGATAAGAAAGGTCAAAAATGAAGATGAAAAAACTATGGCTTCAAGATAAATTTGTCAGATATCATTTTGATACCGAGTACAGAGATTCGCGGTAAAAAAACCACTCCTGATTACCAACAATTAAGATAGAGATTCTTTCAAAAACACACGCATGTACAACAAGTTATTGAACTCTACTTGATGGGTAACTGAAGGAAGTCCTAAGCAGAATAGGAAATCTATGCATTTTCTTAAATTTTGAATGTACGTGAAAGAACTAAGTACGTTACGTATTATTCGAATGCTCACAATTTTTCGTATTTTGATATACGCGTTTGCAAAAATATAACTAATATGTACATGTAGAAGAAGATTGGTAGTTTTGATATATGCATAGCAAAATTTCGCAAATACGTTGATTAGAGGTATTCCCGGGATTTAAACATCCGTTCTTTCCGGAAATTGCTATTTTTTCCACTATTTTTTACAACAAATTCCCAAAATTGAAGTAGTGCACACCCCTCGAGCAAAATAAAACATATATTTTTGAAAATAATTTGATAAAAGAAAAGCAAAAATAATGGTAAGAATTTGCTCGAGGAATGTGCGGTATGTTAATTTTTACATTCCATGGCTATTTCCGGTGACGGATACCAAGTAAGTCGAGAGGCGAATTCTTCTCTAGGAGTAATAATAATGGTGTATTTCGTGTAAAAATAAATTTATCATTGATTGACCATATTTATATTGCTCATACATATATATTTGTCAGGAAAATAGCATAAAAACTAAAAAATAATTATAGAAATGACCAATTGCGATATTTTTTTTCATACAACTAAGCCTTAAAGTACACTTGATAAATGTTGCCAACAAGAAGGGAAGAGAACAATGTAATATACTAAATCAATAGAATAAAAATGTTCAGCTGACAAATGAAATCACTAAAAGTATTATTGTAGAAAAGAAAATTGCTTAAATCCTAGCCTTTATTATATTTTGCTACTGAAACGGCCTAGTTGACGTCTGCATGTATGTAAATAAATTACGCAATAAACTCAAAGATGACGTCACAATAAGTCTCCTTGCAACACATTTTTTTTTTTTTTTGGAAGAGGGGGAGGGGATAAATTCCCAATCATTTGGATGCCGTTGGTCAGGACTGATCAGATTAATTAATATTCTGAAGTCTCGTATTTTCAGTCATTTAAACAAGTGCACGGTTGATGTTTCAATATATTTTCAGATTTTTTAATACACGCACAATATAAGCGTGTTGCATCTGCATAAGTTTATGTAGACATTGCCGTTAATATTATGCATATAAAAACAAAGGCTCATATTTCACCTTGTAAAATTTATTTTTTTTACCCGTATATTCTGCTTAAGATCATTCCACATATACCAGAGTTGTAATTTCTAATCTGTCGAGGATCCAGTGAAGTTAAAAGAAGACTGGCATGAGAAAGCTACAGAAAGGTCCAAAAAGGAATTTCGGACAAAAAAAAAAAAATAAAAAGCTGTATCGGATGATGGGTTCACTTTTCACAAAGTTATCTGTCACTAAATTCTTTCACTCCATTACAACGGTGTACGTGTACATGTATCACACAAGTACTGTGGAACAAAATAATCTGTCAGCGTGGACAAGTCTGAAAACAAGTTATTTATCAGGTATGAAGAATCAGGGACGCAGGGCCCCTTCCCACTTTTTTCCAAACTTTGAAAACGTTCATTGAAAGACAACCCCCCCCCCCCCATTTGCTGAAACATAGGTAAGGTTTAGGAATTTAGTGTATTGGGAAAAATTGGTTGTGAAAAAAAGTTTGATCCTACCGTGACAAGGGGCCTCGTTTTTAAGGTCTCATCCGAAAGACCTGCAACTTTCATTTCAAAGTGCCGAGCGCTTGGCGCAGGAAGAGTTGCTACATGTACCTATTTTTTTATCGACTTAGGTCGATCGAGGCCGTGATTTGAACACACGACCTTCCGATCACGGCGCGAGAGCTCTACCTGAAATGGATTGAAATGCAGACATAAGTGCCTATGATCATTCTCTCCATAGGTTTGGTATCGATGACTTACAATATTTACTTAAAGATACGCTCTCATATTGAGCGAAATTTCAAGCAACACAGTCGAAACTTCAGACAACAGTAGTTATTTACAATGTATAATTATATGTACGTATTTAAAAAAAAAAGATCATAAAAGTGTTCTTCAAAGAAAGTAAATGTTTATACATGTTTATTTTTAATTTATTAATTTATTATTTTTTTATTTATTTACTATTATTTTTTTTTTGAGAAGCTATACTAAGTTGGTGAAAAGAGCCTCAATAAGTTGCTAAAGAAAATTCGATAGAAGGTTGCCTATGCCAACTATCCAAGGGAAGTGCTGCATTTTTAACAGCTTGAAAAGGGGCTAGGGTGATACTTGATTCGTGTATTTGGGGAGGGCCATCCGGTGACATATAAAATAATTAATCGAATGAAAGTACTTTTTCAGTTTTGTTTTTGTTTTTTTTTTTTTGAGGGGGGGGGGGGGACTTTTTCAGATGACAAGACAGAAACGTTTTAAATACATTTTGTTTAGATAAATTCGTGAATGACGCAGCGACTCGTTGGAAAGGATGGGCTGGGGAATTTGCCCTTTCAATGTTATTTATTAATCAAAATTTCAAATACTTTTCGAAAATATCTTTAATGCTTTCTCATAAAATTTTTATTGGGAATCTGACATTCTTTAAAATAGTGTTAAAAGTTTTAATGCAATCTTAAAAACAAATCAAGTAATTCGCATAAAAAATAGTCTAGCTTTAAAAAAGTTAAACTCTTCCTTGAATTAGAATAATCGGATTTTTATAGTAAACGTACCACAAAATATACGTTACACATCTTTCTTTCTCTCTCTCTCTCTCTCTCTCTCTCTCTCTCTCTCTCTCTCTCTCTCTCTCTCTCTCTCTCTCTCTCGTTTTAAAATAAATTAATCTTCCATTTGTACGTATATTGTCGGACCCGAAAACCAAACTGTTTCTCTCACTCTGGGGCCGTTATTTAACCATTCGATGGGTCAACAAAACGCATTTTGCCCGAGAACATAGTCAATAATTTTTTTTATAGCTGGTTTCCATGATGTAAATTTACTTAAACCACACTGTGGTTGAAATTGGTCAATTTCGTCACTGTCGAACACCAACGATTGCAAATGAGATTTAGCTGATCCCGCCCACAGTTTTGACGTAAGCGGTCCAATTTCTCATCGACAGGTCAAATATCTTACTCCAAGGTCAAACATATATATATGTGTATTAATGATAGAGGCTGTATCGAATGATAAAAACTCTTTATCAGACGGTCTGTGAGAAAATGGATAATATGTAAAAATCTGAACAGAAACTTTGAGTTGCTGAAGTCATGGAAAGAGGTAGACTCTGCACAGTTAGGCGGTAAAATAAAAAGAAATAAAACATGGACAAACAAAATTAAATTATGCTACTTGTACGATTGTTAGCGAAATAAATTAAAATTGATGGAGAAAAGTGTGGCTATTGGACCAAACTGTGTGAAATGTAAAGGGAGATTTTTTTTAAACACCATGACGCAATGTTTTAGACGTTGTAATGTAGCTCCAGGGATACCAAACATGTTGATTTTAAGATTAAGTAAATTGATTTCTGTAAAATCGAATGGAATGAAACTTCACACATCAACAAAAAATATATTTTTATAAAAGAAAATGTGTGGGGTTTTTATTATTATTATTATTTCTTGAAAGTAATATAACGAACTTTCCAACAACCCTCGTATTTGCGTAGTGCGGCTAGGTTGACGTCATAACGTCATAGTGTTATTTTTCAAAGAAACTATCTATATTCAGACAGCTTTGTAAGAAAATTGATTTGAGATAATTACAAAAATTAAGCTGAATTAAAAAGAGGACATCTTACGCATGTTTAAAAAAAAAAATCTTCATCAAGTTTGGGGACAGGGCCGATTTTGGTCCATAACGTACTTTCTTCTTTCTGATTACACATTATCACATATTACGTTAAACACACGCTAATTATAAATATCATAAATCACCCTCTCTCTCTCTCTCTCTCTCTCTCTCTCTCTCTCTCTCTCTCTCTCTCTCTCTCTCTATATATATAT
This sequence comes from Saccostrea echinata, assembly GCF_033153115.1. Taxonomy (NCBI): domain Eukaryota; kingdom Metazoa; phylum Mollusca; class Bivalvia; order Ostreida; family Ostreidae; genus Saccostrea; species Saccostrea echinata. Next base: position 7,417,713 of record NW_026889781.1, read on the forward strand.
ATATATATATATATATGATATACTTAGTAGTAAATATACCGATTCTGCACTCTGCGATACGGGTGACATCATATTACCCCATATCAAGGACCGGTCTGAAAATCCATATCACGTATCGGACAGGCGTGCAAAAATCCATATCAAACTGGAAGTTTCAGGCATACTGTGATATCATCATCATCAGTTATAGTATATAATTATTTTTTAGCTCACCTGTGCCGAAGGCTCAAGTGAGCTTATCTGATCAAATTTTCTCTGGCGTCCGTCTGTCTGTCTGTAAACTTTTCACTTTTTCTACTTCTTCTCAAGAATCACTGGGCCAATTTTAACCAACTTGCCAAAAGTTATCCCTGGGTGAAGGAAAATCAAGTTTTTTTTTTAATATAAAGGCCACACTTTTTCCAAAGGGAGATTAATTCAGATATGTGAAAAAATTGTTGGCATCTTCTAAAAAAATCTTCTTCTCAAAAACCACTGTGCCAAAGAATGTGAAACTTATGTAGAAGCATTCTCTAGAAGTGTAGATTCAATTTTATAAAAATCATGACAGGCAGAAAGGTGTGGTCACAATGGCCGATCAAAATTTTACTTTGGAATTCATCGGGAAAATCTTTAAATGCCTCCTTCTCTAGAATAGCAAAACCATTATTGGTTATATAAATATGGAAGCATCCTCAAGTAGTGTATATTACATATAATATCAAATCATGGCCCCAGGGCATAAGGAAGGACCACAATGGGGGATCAAAGTTTTTTTTAGAACACATAAGAAAATAATCTTTATAAATCTTCTTCTCTAGAATGACAAAGCCATTATTGGTCAAATTTCTATAGAAGCATTTTCAAGTAGTGTAGAATCAAATTTGTGCAAATCTTGGTGGTAGGGGGAGGGCAAAATGGGCGAGCAATTTTTTGACAAAGAAAACATAAAAATAATTTAAAATCTTCTTTTGAAGAACAGCAAAGCTATGATTGGTCCTACCGGGTATTTATCTGGAAACATCCTCAGGTAGTGTTGATTTAAGTTTTGTCAAATCATGACCCAAGCCGGTAGGGACAGAAAAGGCATGATTGGTTAAATTTAGAAAGAAGCAGCATCCTCAGATGCCTCAGGTTTGTTCAAATCATGCCCCCCCCTGGGGGTAGGGAGGGGCCACAATGGGCTATCAAAGTAAAGGTATATATAGGAAAAATAGTTAAAAATATTCCGTTTTTAGGAACAGTACAACCATTATTAGTCATGTTAATTCTGAAGTATTCTCAGGTAGTGTAGATTCAAGTTTGTTCATATCATATATCCAAAACGCCCCCCCCCCCCCACCTCCATACACACACTTTTATAATTAAACTGGTCAATACTGAACGTGAGCTTCTTTTTTATTTGCATGAGAGATTTGAGCGTAGTTATTTACTCTGTTGACTGTTTTGTGTCGTTTTTATTTAAAGACTCCTGGAGATGATGCTTCTGTTTTAACGGATTTAAACATCCATCATAAAAAGTACTATAAAGGATTGGAACATCGATTTAAAATGAAGATTCCTTGGAAAAGAGAAGAAATTCAACCTCTTGAGATAACTATTAATGAAGGTGACACAGAATCCAGGGATGAAATTGTTTTTCTGAGTGATTTGCTTTACGAACAATCGTTAACTGTCGACGCCATGCTTTGCTACTTACTTATTGGAGGTAAGAGGTTTATCATCATTTAGGAATTTCAATGTTTCGAATTTGCCAAGTCAATATTTTGATATTTAATTTAGACATTGAAATAATTATGACCTACAAATAGTTACCTTACAAAAGCAATTCTGAAATCACAAATGTGCAATGAATTGCTGCATTTATATTGCCATTTTTGTTTGTCGAAGAAATGACAAGAGAATTTTATTGAATTCCTCGTTAATTCCTAGTTAATGAACAAAGCAGTTTATCACAAGATTTTGGTTGTGAGCGGTTCAGTCTTTGCGTTGTTAAAGATCTCACAAGGTCGTCTGCTCAAACTTGCAAAGACATCAATCCAGCTTATTTCATTATATTCAGTCAATAACCTAAACATATCATCTACTAAATAGAATTTGACAAAATACTTTTTTAAAGTTTTTTCATTGTATATGTGCTTTGAACCCTCTTTTTTTTTTTTTAAATATTATTGTTACATGTATAATAATTCCCGGGATAGAACTTGCAGATTCACAACACGTGTAGGAAAACTTCTGTTATACGACACAATAAAAAAGTAAATCGTACAACATTTAGTTTATTCGCACATAAATACATTCGTATTCTAACCCTACATGTCCTTTCTTTTGAGTTAACAAAATGTATCCAAATATATATATATTTTTTTAATCTGAAAGACAAATATTTTGAATTGACAAATCCATATTCTTATTAAGATATTTACCTAGACACAGTTTCTTTGAATTTCAAAGTTTTACCATAACGAATGATATAAGGGATGGGGTTACCAGAAGAGTCATGTTTAGCCTCGGTGTGCTGGTTCTGAATATAATAAGTAGGACTAGCTAGAATGGTTACGACGTAAAGGTTCTGAGGAACTGCCAATATGGAGTCTGATATGTCTGGCTCAAATTTATCTCTCGACTGGTTAAATTTTTGTATGTTTCTCCTGTGTATTAACTCCCTCTGTATTTTTTAAAAATGCACTGGCATGATAAATGTCACTAGACCTCCCTAAAGAGTCACTTGCAGAATTAACTTTTTTTTCAGTTTAATAGGCTTCTGCGGACAGTTAATAGTACTCACATGGTTAATGCCATTTACTAATCGCGAAGAACAAAAACTGGCAAAGTTCCACTCGTGGCAGTTGCACTTCTGGCCTTGAGTATCTTGAATTTAATGTCGCTTTACCTACTTGCCGCCTGGCTTCGTTTTCGTCATTGCAGACGGAATCTTTATCAGGGTTCCTGAAGTCTTTGTTTGATTGAATCATGTTTTGTCTGCAGCTGGTAAGTTACCTCCTTCCGCTCTTCACTGTACCCAAATGCGTATGTGTTGTAGACTTTGGCACTGCTTGCAAATGTATTGGCTGCTGCCCCATAATTTATCTGGCTTTATCCAATATTAGATCTTTCCCAACATTACCAAGTTTGTTTTTTGTTTTTTTTTTTTTTTTTTTTTTTTTTTTTTTTTTTTTCAATTTTCTCTGATTGAATGCCGAACACAACCCTGTCTTTAATAATTTCATCGATTTTTTTTTAATTGTATTCTTTAACCTAAATGTTAAACTGTGTTACAAGCTAATCAATCGTGTTTGATCCCCTGTACTTTATTTTTAAACTTGTATCTGGCGAAGATACGGTTTATCGTGGGTTAAACATACCAGAGGAATCTATCGAAGAGTGGTTGTAGTTTTTATTCATTGTTAGAAGCAATGATAATGTGTTTAATATATATATCACGACACTTAACACCAATCTTCAATAGATTGCAAGTGACTTTTTCTTCATTCTTTTTTTCAATAGAACTGCGAAGTTTAGTTTCAGATGTTGTTGTTTTCTTTTTTTTTTTCAAGCTTCGGGCAAATTCGAACTAGAACAATTCATAGCCGGTAGGGGGAATGCTGCATAATTCCGTGATATACGTGTCTTACTTGTACCCCTGGGGACAATGGTTTGAACAATTTAGAATCTAGACTACCCCAGGATGTTTCCACTTTAGTTTCAACTTTTCTGAAAAAGTGGTTATTGAGAAGAAGATTATTAAAGATTTTGCCTTTATACTCCAATGTTAAACGTTGATTCCCAATTGTTGCCGCACCCTACCCCTGAGGGCCATGAGTTAAACAATTTAGAATCTACACTTTCCCAGGATGATTCCACAATAGTTTGATTTTTTTCTGGCCAAGTCGTTCTTGAGAAGAAGATTTTTAAAGACTTTTCCTATATATTTCAATGTAAAAATTTGATTCCCTATTGTGGCCCCAACATACCCCAGGGGCCATGATTTGAACAATTTTGAATCTTCACTACCCCAAAAAGCTTTCACGTGAGTTTCAGTTTTTCTGGTGCGGTGGTTTTTGAGAAGAAATTTTTTTAATGACCCAAACCTTTCTTGTCTTTTCTTGATTATCTCCCCTTGTAAAGGGGGGGGGGGGTGACCCTTCATTTTCACAATTTAAACTCGCCTTCACCCAAGAATGCTCTTTACTAACTGATAAAAATTGGCTCAGTATTTCTTAAGAAGTTAAAAATGAGAAAAGTTTACAGACGGACAGACAGACAGACGGACAGACAGAAAGACGGACGGACGACGGACAACAGGTGATCAGAAAAGCTCACATAAGATTTCAGCTCAGTTGAGCTAAAAAAATATTTATGAAACGACACAACACCAAGATAACTCGTACATCATGTAGTCCAATTGTACACAGATATATTTGTATTTTAACATTGCGATGTCTTTTTCGTGAAAATGTTAGAAAAAAAATCAAAGTGATTTTTGTATTTTTCATTTCTTATAGTTTTAATGGCACCTGAGTCAGACAGGAAATGCAGTGTTTTTGTAAGTTTTCTTCCGCATTATACAAAATAAAAACGAAATGGTTAATGATGATGATGATGTTTTTATTACCATCACCATCAGTAGTAGAAGTAGTAGTAATAATAGTAGTAGTAGTGATAGTAATAGTAGTAATTGTAGTAGTTTTAGGAAAAATACATTACTTTTTATCAAATTTTAGGGAAGCTTGTTTTACCTTGTTCTTCATGAAATATTTTCAATTGCTGTAATGTTTCTCGAGAGGTTATATCTTTTTTTTACATAGGGGAAGATGACAAATGAATATTCAAATGCTTTATCAATGTACCTCTTGAAAGAAGGAAAATGGAAAATACCAAAAGATGCTGTCGAAATGAGATTTTCCAAAAAAAACATTCAACAGGAAAAGTATCGAGTATATTGGAGAAAAAGTATGACAATTTTTAGTGAATTGTAATTTCAATGCAACTAAATATATGACTTTAAATGGTGTTATAAGAAGTAAAATTTTGAATTGATGCTTATATCCTTACACTGAATTTGTAAACTTAGTAAATGTCAATTTAAAAAAAAAAAATCATACAAATTTTTCTCAGTAATGTGCATAATGCTACATATCCCTTACAAACATAAATACGATATTGCAATTGTATTGATTTTTTTGTGGCTAAAAGTCTTTGAAATATATTCGCATTGTACTTAAACAAAACCAAAATACTTCTTCATAGACTGTAGAGAAGCAGATTTCTGATGGGTTGTGGACCGATTTAGTAGATTTAGCAAAAGGACGGTACCTACCTTCAACTTGGCCCAAAACAAAACAAAGTAAGTTCCTAATGAAAAATGAAGATGACAAACAGTGATCAATTTCAAAAGTCCGTGGAAACAATACAAGTTAGAGCCGAGCAAATACGAACCTCTAAATCACCATAGGCGGGATTAGGTGCCATGGAGGAGTAAGCATCCCCTGCCGACCGATCACACCTGCTGTGTGCTCAATGTCACGATCGAGCAAATGGAAAAATTCGTAGAGAACTCAGTGTTTGAATAATGGCATAACAATTAGTAGGGGGAGCATTTGACTTAATGTTAGGTTATATACGCTGATATGGTCATTGTATACGATCATAGAACTTCCAGATGATGAATTTAAACGAGATTGTTGACATCCTTCTATCATCAACAGGGTTCTCCATGGGTCGTTTAACGTGGCGTGCCCGCCACAATTAAAATTCTTAGCGCCACAGTTAAAAAAAAACCCAGCACAATAGTTCCGCCACAGTTAAAATATTAGCACACCACAGTCGTCGTCAGTACGACACAAATCAAATGAACCTCAAATGGACTTCTGAATTATGTACCGGTTTCGGTTTCTTATGCTAAATACGTTAATTTACTCTAATTAGGGCCAATTGCTTGGCTTGCACAATCAATTATCTTCTATATCTCTTCTGAACACATGAACGAAAAGAGACAAGCTATTTCCTTTCATATTTCACGATAATTGCAAATTAATTTAAGTATCAATTAATTCATGCTTTAGTATTTCTACAGATGACTTAAATTGTATTGTTACTGTCAAAACATTGTACGTTTATGTTTATCGAATACGGTAACTAATCATGTATTTTTGTAATGTTGAAAAATTAGCAATAGATAAACGAAAATATAATATTTTTTTTTACTTTAAACGTATTTTTGCAAGTGTTTAGATGCTCAGACCCATAATTGCAAATGTATAGAGATTTAAGCCTAATTGTGTGACTTGCCAGAATTTCCTCTGTCCTTCAATGAACACAGTTCTGTAGGTTTAAAGTTTACCTTTTATAAACAATTTTTTAAAAAAAGAAAAAAATTAGGTTTAAATGCTAAAAACAAGTTATGACTGGTAATATTATTTTCAGATTCTAATAGCTAATTTCTGTTTATTATAAGTACTTAATTGTTGGAAGGTTGGTTGGTTTTTTTCACAGTACACATGTACATATATTTTGGAATCATCCTAATTTTTGTTTTACATAATGTTTATTCGATATTGATTAATTGTTCTAATATTGAGTTTATACAATTCATACAATCATTTTCCCAAATAATATGCCATTTAGGTATTAAACTATTGATTCATAGGGGCTGTGTTTTCTTAAATCTATTTTGTTTTTCCTTCGCGAATGCTGTCGCGAAATGACCGCGAATATTAGCACTTTGTGTAAGCCTTGAGCCACAGTTAAGTTTAAAATGATTGAAAACCCTTATCAGCTTGTCTCCCGTTTTAAAAATCGTTCATACATGTACGTGGAGCATGCTCTTGTGTATCGAATCAACTGGGAGGTGTAAACCCCACATGCAGCCGAAAAGGATATATTGCTGCATAAGGAGGGGAAGTTGACGATCCAAAATTTGAAGACATCATGTTTCTCATTAAGTTTTGTTGTGAAGTTGTCATTAACGCCCTTTTCTAGTTAAATATATTATGAAAATGTGTCAGACTATCTGGTATCCTTTTCTAAAGTTCACGGGGTTATATCCAGTCGACATATGAATGGATAACTGCATGTATTAGTAATTGACAATACGTCGCCGATATATCTAAATATTGAGTTGAAGGCCACAGAAAGTGTCTACTTCTCATTTAGAAGTTTTTGAATACATTCTGCTTCATATGATTAAAAATAGGTCTACTAATGAAGGGACACAATTGATGCCAATGGAAATTCGAACAGATTGTTGGAAGACGTAATCTCCAAAAACTACATAGATATTGTCTATCGGGAACTCAAGCATCTTTTAAATATCTACTTCAGTGTACTTATATGTACAATGAGATTTTTTAAACAAACTAATTTTGTGAATAACCAGCGACAAGTTAAGTAATTTTATGAGTTCCTTTTTTCTTGTTTTTTTTTTTTTTTTTTTTTTTTTTTTTTTTTTTTTTTTTTTTTTGGAAAAGCAACTGTCTACGATGTCAAAAAACTGGACTTTAATTTATTGCTTGGAATAGTTGTATTGAGAATTGAAATATCGTACGTTTTAATGTTACTGATTTTAGTAAAATTTTCTGATTTCAAGTACCTTTGAGTTTATACTTAGTATCCACATCTGATTTACACCTCTTCTCAAATATATTGTTTAACATTACTCTTGAAGTTCCTCCTTAATATTTTTGATGCGCGGCTAGAATAAGGCTGTCCGAAGAATGTCACAGTGTAACAAGCGTAGTAGCTTCTCTGAACTACCTAGATATGACGTCTTAATGGCATATGACGTCAAGTCACTGCAAATTTGAGCAGACATGACAGGGAATGTGTCATAACTTTTACATTCCTTCACGTCACATGTAGAATTTCTTTACGTTGATGTTTAATTCATGTGTCTGGATTGTTGTTTTAAGGCTGTTATGATGGTAAATATTTGCAGTATAATATCGCTATTCCTTTTTCTTGTCTAACATGTACGTATTTAAACAATTACAAAAAAGAATGTGAAATACTCCCCCTTACACGTCCGTAGATAGAAGTAGAATTTATAAATCTTATATATATTAGACTGGCACAAGTGAATAGTGAGGATTAATTGAAGTTATTCTGTGTGAATCTACTAGAGAAATATATCATCTAACTGAATTTTGCTGGGGGATTGTATGTAATTTATCCTATATTGTATAAATTGCGATGAAGAGTGGAAAATGACCCCTTGCATGTGGGTAAGTTGAATTTCTCGTGAAATATTTTCTTAAGAAATAAAATTCAGACTTGCCCCCAGCACTTTATACATATCCAAAAATACGTTTAATTGGTTTATGTAACAAGCCGTTCACAATAACTTTGTTTTTCACTTGTGCCGATACGATTTTTGTGCAACATTTAAGAAAATTTATAAGTGTCCGTCACGTGATCAGCACAGTCATGTGACATCACAGCAAAATGCCTTTTTATAATACTTTATTCAACTCTCTTTACAACGTAACTATGTATGTATACATAGATTACAAATTGAAATCAAAACATAGCTCAAACTAAAATAGTATATATCTAATGCATATTTAGCCTTCGGACAGCCTTAACATAGCTGCGTGAGTAAAGAAAGAATCTGTCACATCTGTATTATATTTGGATGTCACATCTGTTTTATATTTGGATGTTATATTGACTATAGACAATAAGAGCCAACAACAAAACGAGATGATTTCAACTCTATGTCCTTTATCTCCTTATTCATGTAGTAATACCTAGCATTCACCTACATATGGGGTTTATATCTCCTAACTCAATACTCAAGAACATGCTCCGAGTACGATAAGTTTTTAACCCGAAGCAGGCGACTAACAAGTAAGTTGATGTTACAGGAATTTCAATAATCTCTTTTTAAGTCACCTCCAGTGTGACCGGTCGACAGGGGATCTTACTCCTCCTAGGAATCTGATCCCACCTCTGGAGTTTTCAGGGATCCGTGTTTATGCCCTCTTCACAGATTTGTATTGTGTAAAGATTTTTTGAGATCGATCACTGTTTGTTATATGAACTTTTCTCATCTGATAAGATTTCAAGGTCTTTTTCATGTTTGGCCCATCGTCTCTCGTTATCTTAAACAGAGTTGATAATATTCATAGAATTATGACGACAGTTGAAGAAACGGGTTTTATCAGTTTTGGCCTTTATAAAATATGGGGTTTAATGTCCTTATAAATAACTATTTACAACATCAGTAATTGTGGAGAGGTGTCCAAAAAGAATATAAGTGTAGTTGATTGATTGATTGTGTGTTGTTTTACGTACTGCTCGAGAATTTGTCACTCATATAGAGACGTAAAGTAGAACATAAATGCGTAGGAAGATTATGTTTCAGATGTTGGAAGTCAGGGCTTTGTAGAGTTGTTGTTGTTGTTTTTTTTTTTTTTTTTTGTTTTTTTTTTTTTTTATCGAAAAAAAAAAGGGGAGGGGGGCGTTGACTGCAAATAGAAATACGTTGGAATAAAAGACTGGACCCTTTTGCGATTAAAAATATTATTGATATTTACTGCGACAATTCCTTTAATGGCAAATTGAAAAAGTTTCTTCCGTTAAATGTGGTGGTTTAAAAAAACTATGATTTGCAATATCCATAATCAGGAATCCAAGCCTGTATTTTTGTGTAGAATATGGACTTTTCTTAACCTATTCAAATAGATTTTTAAGAACATCCGAAGGGTCATAGTAAAATTTGGTGTGAATGTGACGGAGACCTAACTGTTTACTTGCATAAGGAAGTAGAGAATCAAAAGACACATCGTGTATAATAGGTTTATTGTACATGTAAGACCGATGTCCTTGAGTACGCTTACTTCTCTTTGTGTTGTTGAAAAGTCCATTCACTTTCACATTGTTGCACTGTTAACTTGAAAGATTTTCAACACTATTGACATTATACGTTGAATTTTTACCATATGGAAAGGCTATGCCTAGTCTCCTAATTCAGTTAGTTGTCTGCAGAACGGTGTACTCAATAATGGGTAATTAGTACGGTTGTATATCTTTTGTAGAATTCTAACTTTCATTGACAAAAAGAATGATCAGGTAAATTTAAACGATTGTATAGAAGCTGCTGGCCCCCGTTGTTATCTTGGAATCTCTGTCCCGATATTCTTTTATTTAGTGACCCTTGGTTTCACCAACAGAAATAAATCCACAAAGGTCACACTCTATTCCGTAGACAACATTTGACAGCTACAGTGTACGATTTGCTGCAATTATGTAAATCCCACTTCACAAGAGTACACCCGAGAGACTGGACGTATTTCATAGCGGCCCGGATTTATTTCTTTACAACTGATTATAAAATTCAAATTCAACATGTAACATTGTAAATAAGTAGTGTTTGGTAATTTAGTAGTAGTGCTAGCCGTTTTTGTTTTTCTATTTCCTTTGTTTTTATGACTTCTTAACTTTTTCTTTGTCCTGAGGAAGGGACAGGGCGTCCCGAAAATTTGACAATTTCTATTGTTCGTCATTTTTAGTGCTTATATATATATATATATATATATATATATATATATATATATATATATATATATATATATATATATATATATATATATATATATATATATATATATATATAGCAAGCGCAAAGAAATTCAATTTTCAAATTTGAACGTTGTTTTAGTTTCCATTGGATTTTTCTATTCTTTATCTGTACATTTAAAAAAAAAAGAAAAAAAAAATTCTATAAATAGGGTTCAACTATTTCCTCATTCGAGAGCTTTGTATTAATTTGTAGAAGCCAAAGAATGTAAGAAGGCTGTAACCGTATCGGGGAATGAGTATGAATTGATATTATATTCTTTGGTCATACACAAACATTACAATGGAGCCTTACAGTGGATCAGAACAGGTTTTGTAAGTTTCACCAATATAATCAATGTTTTAGGGGTATAACAACTTACTTAACATCGTCGATACTATATTGTACAGTTTGCCTTTATCTTGTTCATGATACACAAACAAGTTGTCCTTTACATTATGTGATTAACTTGAAAGGAAACAATGTACATGTATATGTCGTTTTCAGAACAGAAATAAAATTGATTTAATTTTAATCATTTATCTGAACAAAATAGTCAAGGTAAGAACATATTTGGATTTTGCGATCGGGTAATGTTAAGGTGAAGATACATAAATGAGAATATTTCTGTTTAAATACTTGATTGACAAGTTGTATTTTTTTCAGGTGTCTGTTCATCATATACTGGTTGGTGCCTTTATTTTACAACAAAAAAAGAACAAATGGCAGACTGGACAGATCGAAAGGGATTATCTGGGGCTAATGCACAAGTAAATAAAATTATTGTTTTTGTATTATATATTGCACATTTTCGTGATTTTTTTTATACCTCATTGGTGATGTTTTTCTTGTATATAATTTACATATTCAATAACCTTTATCTTTGTGAGGAAATGAGAAAAATACATTATGTAGATCTTTATAATTTTCATCCAGTTATCAAAAATTAATTGTAACATTTTCAAAGTTCCATTGTTCTTCATACATTTTTAAGTATTTTTTTCTTCTGAAACTGTACTCATAGATGATTTTTTTTAAAGGACATTCACACAAGATGCACTTCGAATTATAAGTTATATTCATGAAGCTGATAGTCGGTATACCCTTAGGGAAAGAAAACAATATGCAGAAAAATGTTCCAAAGAAACTGTGCTTCATTCTGGGAGAATCCTTCTGAATCATAAATACCTCTTTGATGCAATTAAAACAAAAAATAAAATGTTTGTAGAAAGCGAACTTGTTAAAGATATTTTGAGTGAGATGTGGTATGGCAAAGACAGACTCACTAAAACTGAGGTAAAATTAACTAAATTCAGCCTTCTTAAAAAAGGCAGTTACTGTAAAATCACACATACCATTTTGTCAGTTTTATTCTTGTGGTTAAGGGAAGTATTATTCGTTCGAGGGGAGTTGAATTCGGGAATGAAGAATTGTTGAATATTATTCTGTATGAAATTATGCAATAGGTAGTGAACATGAATATGTGGATCTTTTTATCTCAAAAAAATAAATTAATAAAAAATTACCCCCCCCCCCGAAAATTAGTGATTTTACAGTATTTTTATCAAGCATTTACGTATATACATGCATATATATATATATATATATATATATATATATATATATATATATATATATATATATATATATATATATATATATGAAATATAATTATTGCTGGTTTTTGAGGTCAATACGATGATTTAGACACCTGGGGTGTACAATAGGCGAGGTGAATATTGTACTTTGAAGGTGGCTAAATCATTGTATTGACCAAATAAACAGTAATTGTTTTATTATATGATTAAATGACACACACTCATTAAGCATACCATGTCTTCTTACTTGTTCACATTTACGAAGTACTAGCCGAACATAATGAGAGAAACGGGTTAAAAAACAACCAGCTGTATTATTTTGGAATTTTTAATTCTTGTTTAGGTGCAATGTAGAAAAAAATGAATGTCATGCACATATATCGGATTGATTTTGGAAAGGGGCGCATTAAAAGGGAAAAAATGACAACTTACCTGAAAACAAATCTTTGACAAGTCCCCCCCCCCCCCACACACACACACACACGCAAAAGGAAAAGAATTCTCCAACTCAGAATTTTATTTGGTGGGATGTTAAGATTCATAAACGAGGGGTGGGGGCTTTCTTTGAAGTTTTTTATCATTAAAATTTAAATCAAAACTTAACATTCTCAAAAGGTGGGGAAAGGGGCAAGCCTCCTGCAACCCCATCCCCACCCTCACCCAAGAATCTATGTGTCTTAATGTTATGTTTATATGAGTGGAGTCAGGTGCAAGTGAAATAACTTTCCAAAACTATTTGCTTCAATTTGGAATTCCCACTTTCTATTTTTGGTCCAATGTAGAATAAATAATTCCTTATATTGACCTGGAAGGTCACGTGGAGGTCAATATAAGGTAGTATTTTTCTAACATTGTTTGATCTTAGCCAATCAGAGAGATGGGAATTCTTCAATCATATTATATATATGATTAAACCTTAAAAAAACAATACCTGTGATAATAAACCTATTTTTCTTCTCTCATATTCTCTGAATTTCAAATTACTGTTCTGTGATATAATAAGCTACATGTCTGAAGTCAGTACATGATTATTCATTTGTAGTTTCTCAATTTGATGTTTGCTGTATTTGATTACTAAGTATGTAATAAACACAATAAAAGTACCCTATTTCCACATCATATTCTCTATCAGTCCTCGACCAATATCAGTCCTCGTGCCTTCGGCCCTCTGGCTGATGTTGGTGGCTTGGGCTGATACAGAATGTATGGAAAAGGGTTATGTATTTCTCTCTCTCTCTCTCTCTCTCTCTCTCTCTCTTTTTTTTTCTCATGATTATCATTATTATTAATCACATATATAGTCACATATGTTGAACAAGGCACAGAAATTGCATGCATTATTTAATTTAGAAGTTTTCATTCATATTTTGTATCTATAAATAACTTTCTTTCGGCATGCCAACGTCAACAATGCTGGGCAAGGTCATCAATTTAAAAGTCTGCTATTTGGGCAAAAATCAATCAGTGGGTTACAATGGATTATCCCAATGTTCAAATAGTTACTGTGTGATTTAATACTTGCTTTATTGAAATCGTTAAAATTGTTTATATTCGCTCAGCAAACCTCGCAATTATACGAGGCTTGTCCCAATATTCCGTAGACAAGTGTTGTTTCGTAGGAACCCGGTGTCATATATTAATGAATCATTGTACATATATTAGATTACTAATAACGAATAAATTTTTGGATAAACATTGTGAGCAATTACTCAAAATAATCCTATTTCAATAAAATATTTCCTTCTCTAGTGTAGGAAGGTGGCACATACCCAAAATTTGCAATATCAATTTTTAACATTTTATATTAACTACCTTTCCTCAAATTTCCTTCAAATTTTGGTGTAAATAATTTAACGAATATTTACTGGTTTGAAATCTGACGTGTTGTCAAATGGCGACTGCGTTGACACGGACGGCACATTGGACTGTGATCAGATATTCCGATCGTGATTTCACTCCTACAGAATTGCATGTCATAAATGTTTTATGGTACTTTGTAGATGAAAATGCATCAAACGGTTTTGTTTAGTATGTGAAGAAGAAAACTAAAAAAAGAGATCGGCCGAGTTGAGTTGCAAGAGTGACACTGTGCAACTCCATCAGAGAAGACAGACGAAAACCGATAAAAACAGAGTTTTCAAAATATTATTTTTGATACATGTTCAAGTACATACTTTGTTCACACATTTTAATATTAAATCATATCATTATTAATAAAATACTTCATATTTATATCATTAATCTTAATGGTGAATTAAAGAATTATATTTTGGTAATAAGTGTATTTATTTCCCGAAAATCTGAACGGTGACGTTCATTTTGTTGACGTTGGAGATTGCTCCGGGTGCTAGGAAACGATAACACTACAATTCTTATTACTGGAATAGTGTTCACGTAATCACGTTAAAACTTCGTAATTTACCAGCCAAAAACACCTTTATCCACCCAGAAAATTTTATTGAGAAATATGACTTTCTGTTAAAAAAAAAAAAAAAAAAAAAAAAAAAAAAAAAAAAAAAAAAATTAGCTCAGTCCACGGAATTTTGGGACAAGCCTCGTACATTTAAACATTTAAACAGATACTTAAAATGGTGGCTTAAAATTCAAAGGTGATACATTACAATCAAATTACTGAATACTTCCCAGGTCTACATGTATTGCATGAAGATCTTTTATTTTGGTATTTTTTACAGGCATTAATTTTATTCCTGCATGTGATATCCCATTGGTTTCTTTTGCTACCAATGCTGATTTTCCTGGACAGCTGTGGTTTTGAACGGTAGGTTGATTTTCTAAAAAAAGTGAAACGCTAGACCAGTGCGGTTTAATGAAAAAAAAAAAAAAATCTACACTGATAGTAAAATACACAGTACTGAAAGAATGGCATTCCAGGTGGTTTTAAAATACTTTATCATGAATGTTATGTCAAAAATGTATCTTAAATGTGTTCGTGATTTTTTTTTTTTTTTTTTTTTTTTTTTTTTTTTTTTTTTTTTTGAAATTTAATTACTTAAACTGGAAACTTAGTATATTTTTCAAATACATACATCTTTATATTTTTAAAAAGTAAAATTATCAAAATTTTTGAGACATAAACTGCAAAGTTTGAAAAAAAAGTTCAGAGCCACAAAAAGGTCATGAAGTTTTTCTTTTCGAATTCGTAAGATTTATCAAAAATTGAATTACTGGATTTGTGTATAGGTATGCTTCTTTCTGCTCAAAAAGCTGAGCAATTCTTTTTAAGTATACTGATAGGTAAAGGAAAACCCAGGGTAACATCATTTGCTACAAAGGATAACTGCACTTAAGGACATGAGAAAATTGCGACGAAATAAACTTTCAAAACAAACATTTTTCTTTTAATCGCAGGAATGATCAAAATCTAATTACAACTTTAGGTAATTACATTAAATAAAAATATGTATTTACAAAGTACGAAGCTGTTTTCAAAGGCGGGGGTCTTCACAAATTCTTGAATCTCCGTAAGATAATGATGACGCCAACTTTTTCACTGAATTTATACATAGTCAGCGCATGTTTGGCCATCGTTCTGCGTTTAACAGTACTTGTATATTTGCATTAAAAATGTTATGTCAAAGGGAGATTAATAGACACACATGCGCTCATGGTTTAAAAGCGAAAAAGTGCTTCTTCTTACATTCGCTCTCTCTTTTGTAACCAAGGGCTGTGGCATGTTGATTATTATAATTCTCCACGTGATTTCTGACATCAGTTAACTCTGTGAATACTAAATTCCGTCACGTGACTTGTAAGATAGCTATTTTGCGCTAACTATAGGACACCGTGCTCGAACACGTTGAATTGTCAGGCATCGATTCAGAATATTCTTTATTACATGGACGTGCTGATATTGTTAATTTCGTTTTGAAACCTTTGTAAATAGTGTACTTGTGCCATACAGAATAAAGGGGGGGATGAGAAAGAGTAATCTCGTATTTTTATACATGTCATTGCTATTTATCTAGTCTAATTTTAGAGCCATTCTTACAATATTAGTTCCACCTCTCATGTATAACTAATGTTTAATCAAGGGCAGGTAAGTGTAAATTCTCTATGTCTGGAAAGCAGTAAGGACAAAAAACGTAGAATTATTTTATTGTATTACAGTCTAAAATCAGTTTAACATTTCAATTCGGTGCAAAATTGACAGAATTCTTTAGTAAATATACAAAAGTGAAATAAGGTTATGCTATAAAAACAACAGAAGCGACGTAAAAAGACTCAAAACCCAGTGTTAAGTGCAGTTATCCTTTTTGACTGCATTGCCGAAATTTACGAAAACTGATCAGAGAGTATCTCGGTAACTGTGCACTCAAATCGGTGTTCAGAATTTACTCAATCGTGAAATGTATGCCGTCACGAAGGAAAAATGGTAAAAGCAAAAGTTACGTGCATATTTATGATGATGTTGACGCGTAAAATGCCACTTACGAGCACTGAAACCAGTATTAAGTAGGCTATGATAATCGATACATTCACCCCAAAATTGAAACACTACAAAGTCAGAAACGTACTGACATTCCCATTTTTTACTGATAAACTTAGACAATTACTGACAATGTGCTGTCTTTACTGAAAAACTTAGACAGTTACTGACCTTTTCTACTGCCGGTGCTGATAAACTTAGAAAAGTGCTGACAATCTTAGTCGGTGCTGATAAACTTAGACAATTACTGACCCGTTTACTATCCCTGTTGAAAAATTTAGACAAGTGCTGACATTAACTGATAAATACTGTCCCTATTGTTCTCGCTCTCGGGGAGGCTGCAGTGGTGTGAAAATGTTTGCGTGTATTTTTTAATTTAGAAACAGTCTTATTTTAATTTTTATATTGTTTTGAAATAGTTCTAAGACAGTCAAAATGTTTAAACTAACACTTTTTTATTGATATCTATAAAATAGTTCATAACGAATACCATGTATAATTAGCTATGTGTGAATCAAGTTTAAATTATTGTGTGGAATAATTGTACTTTATCTTTATCCCTGTTAAATCTAAAGAAATAAATAAATTAATTAACAAATTCGTTATCATTAATTTATACCTTCGCAGACGGATGCTAGAAATACCTTTATTTAATGTATTTTGATGCATTGATTCCTGTTTAATCGATCGGAAATACATATTTGCATTTTTTTTTTTATTAAGTAACAGGAAAGTATATTTTCAGACTTTCTTTGAACTTAATGAAAATAAAAGCAATTGCTCTTCAAGGAAGGTAACAATTGCCAATAGAAATTGTTAAAAATTATGTTGATGATGGAAATTGTGGTGGCTTATGAACTAAAGTGCAGAAGGACTCATGGTATGAAAAAAAATCTTGAATAGATGTTCGATAAAATTTGAATTCTCAGTCGTATTCAATTAATTTAGATCATTATTATACATTTATGTAAGTCGAATTCAAATAATATTGAACAATATAATTCATTTATGTAATGAGTTAAACACAGTGATATGCAGCATAAAAATTAATTATTTCTCTCTCCTTTCTCGTAATTTTTAGATGTTCAAGGAATCGTGTTAATGCAACGCTTCTTTTCT
Organism: Saccostrea echinata; assembly: GCF_033153115.1. Classification (NCBI taxonomy): domain Eukaryota; kingdom Metazoa; phylum Mollusca; class Bivalvia; order Ostreida; family Ostreidae; genus Saccostrea; species Saccostrea echinata. The sequence continues at coordinate 7,435,414 of NW_026889781.1, forward strand.
TTCTTTTCCAATGTTTTGAAACAAAAGCAAACATTTTACATTGAAATATATATTAAAAATATTTAAAACCTTCTTAGGAACCACCAGCCCCGAAAACGTGAGAGCCACATGTATACGGAACCTTCCTGAGATAGCTTTTGTTCTAAATTGTTCAAATTATGACTCCTGTGGGAAGGGTGGGACCACAATATGGAATTAAAGATTTACATTGAAATCTTCGATGATTGATCCACACGTTCGTGGGATTTCTTTTTAAAATTTTATCGGGATGTGATTGAAGCAAACAATAAACATATTTATAAAATAGAGCAATTATTCTACAATACCTGAAAGTTTCACCAATTTCCAATTAACATTAAGGTTAAGAGTCTTCTTAACATGGACAGTTGTAAAACCTGGGGGAGACTTCGAATTAACGTCTTTAGGTACATGTATGTCACGTCACGTTGTACGAGCATCTCAGCCTTACGTTTAAATCGATTTGGAAATTCTACAGAACGATGCATTCTTTTCTCCATTTCTGCTCTCAAGAAAAAGCCTGGGTGGGCATATCGCACCCATTTCTTTTTTTACGATCATTTTTTTTTTTCAAAATACGCAGTACGTCAGCGGTCCACGTCCATTTACACTCTCAATTTGTACGAGGAAAAAAAACGACCTTCGAATAGGCGGCCACACCTTTCATCCTCCTCCACGGAAGTTCTATTTTCTTAAATTTCTCACGCCACTGAAAAGCCAGTGGCTTACTGCACTTTTGTCCTGCCTGTATCAGTAGTATTTGTGTTTAAGTCGGAGTGTTCCCGAGATTTTCACAAAACTTACTACTTGACCGAAAGTCATGATGAACATCAGAACATCAATTATAAAAAAAACAACTAAATATCCAGTAAAATCGATAAAGCTTTCACACAAAGGTTTATAAGAGGTCAAGCAATCGTAATAATGACATCATTTTCGTTTCTTCTGCTACTTGACGTGTTTTTATCCTCACGGTGAGTATTAAGTATTGAAAAAATAATGAACGAATAAATGTCTCCCTCGCATTTTCAAATATCCGTTTCTATGGCAATTGCCAAAGTGTTACTATTAAGAATAATTAAAATATTTTTTTTAGTTTAAAAAATCAACAAGTGAATATATCTCCATCTGTAAATTTCAATCACTTCCATAAATAAATAAATAAATAAAATATTAAGAAATTAAGGAATCAAAATCTTACATTGAGATATGTAGGAAAAATCTTTAAAAATCTTCTCAGGAACCACAAGACCAGAAATGCTTAAACTTATATCAAAGGTTTCTGAGGTAGTGTAGATTCTCGACTGGTCAAATCAAGGCCCCGGGAGTAGTATGGGGCAAGAGTAGAGAATAAGTTTTACATTTTATCTGGTAATATAAAGGAATAATTTTCTTCTCAAAAACCATTGCTTTTGAAAAGGTTAAACTTTTTAGAAGCTTCCTGAAGTAGTGTAAATTCTTAATTATTCAACTCATGACCCCGGGGGTAGGGAGGGTCCACAATAGGGAATTAAAGTTTATCATTGAAATATTCTAGAAAAATCTTTAAAAAATCTTCTCAAGAACCACTCGACCAGAAAGGTAGAAATATATGTGGAAGCTTTCTGGGATAGTTTAGATTCTAAATTATTCAAATCAAGACACCCGTTGGTAGAGTGGGACCAAAATGAGGAATTAATTTTTACATTGAAAGATATAGAAAAGATCTTTAAATATCTGATCAAGCACCACAGGACCAGAAAAGGTGAACCTTTTATAAAACCATCCTGATTAAGTGTAGATTTTAAATTGTTCAAATCACCCCCCCCCCCTTCCAGGGAGGGGGATTATGGTGATAGGGTTGGGCTATAGATAGGAAACAAAGTTTTACAAGGGAAAACTTATAAAAACAGCAGGGCAAAAGTGACTCAGGTGAGCGTTGTGGCCTATGGGCCTATGTTAGGTTTAGGTCTTAATTCATAAATGTATAAATTTTGTAACAGGAAGTATATGAAAGGATAATGGGGATATCCTTTTTCGCCTTTAAAGTGTCAAATATAATACAAACGTTTTTCCTAAGTTAACTTGTCTATTTCGAGCGCAGCTCTGTTAAGGCTGCATAAAGTGGGCGGGGCCTAATTTATACGGGAAATGTCTACAGTGACATCACACAAATATAGCAATTCCTCAAAACAACAGAAAATGAAATAATTTGCAGTTTTAAACTACTTAAGAGTGATGAACTACATCGAAACTTACCACTGCATTCATTTTTGTCGCTAGTTAAATCCCACACATCAAGATATAAACAAGTCACTGATCGCAATGCACTTGTCGACATGACGTCATCATGGTAAAATTTGACGCATTTTATGTGCAGTGAGAGGCGGATCAAGATATTTTTCCACAGTGTAAAACGCATTTTATTATTAAACAGAATATTTTTTGCAAATCTTAGGTAGACCATTATTACAAATCTGAAACCTTTGTTTAGTGCCAATATTTAAAAACTATCGAGAGAATGTATTGAATTAATTCTACCGTGTTTTTATGTACAGGGTGTGCATGTTTCACTCCGAGGTGCCTCATTAAATTGGCTCTTCGCAAGGGCATACACTTAATAGATCTTGACCATTTTTTGAATATGCATAACGGAAACATTCCTTAACTTGAAAAATGCTGCTGCTTTCCTGAAATCGAGAGCAATACTAAATAAATAAATAAAATACATGGTAAAGGTCACACATATTTCGACTACAGCCAAATAACTTGAAATTTAAACTAATAAAATGTGAATTCTATTTAAAGCAGCAGCACTTTTCATAAACTACAACTTATGTAGATACAATTTATTACTGAAATTTTTAATTATAACTAGGGTATGCCCTTGCGATATTGAAATTTTTTTATGACCTACATACAGTACACATTACATGCATTTATCACGTGACTATCAAATAACGTGACCAAACAAATTCAGAACAGAGCGGGGTATACAATATTATTTCAATTAAAATTAAAGTCATGTGATAATATATTAGCTTTACAAAAATTAATTCAGTTTAAAATGGTATGTATTGATGCACGTTTATATTCCGTTGATTTATTCGTAGTACGCCTTAACAGTCCTGCGAGATGTGTATTATCTTCACGCACTGAACATTGATGTTTTTATCATAGTAAAATGCTTTTGTAAATCTACAGATTATTCAGACACGTGATTTACAATGATTGAAACAATTTCTTATACTGAGTGATCGAAACATATGATGTTGAATAAAAGTATGCTTAATTTATTTTTAGGTTCTATAGAGTTTACAACATCCCATTTCTGAAAGTTGTAAATACTGTGGTAAGATTTTTCCCAAGGATTGAAAGGATAAAGTGGCATTCAATATATAAAAAGAAAGCTAATAATTCAAAAAAAAAAAAAAAATAAATAAATGTAAATTTTAAGTAGCATTGAAGAAATCTTTACAATTTAAACAATCAAAAAGGTAGATTGTTGATGATTAATGAAATAATTACGGCACATTATATGGTCTATTAGTTGGCAGGGTATTATTAACATATCTTCTCAGAAATAGATACCCTTTCAATGTTCATGTATGTAGGAGAGTTGCCCTAAAATTCAGTATTATGATGTCATTTCTTTTAAAGAAATTAACGTTTTTTAGCTCACCTGAGCTGAAAGCTCAAGAGAGCTTTTCTGATCACATTTTGTCTGTAGTCCGTCTGTCTGTCTGTCTGTCCGTCTGTCCGTCTGTCCGTCCGTCTGTAAACTTTTCACATTTTCGACTTCTTCTCCAGAACCACTGGGCCAATTTCAACCAAACTTGCCACAAAGCATCCTTGGGTGAACGGGGTTCAAGTTTGTTCAAATGAAGGGCCACGCCCTCTCCCAAGGGGAGATAATTAGGAATTTGTGAAAATTTGGTGTCATCTTTTAAAAATCTTCTTCTCAAGAACAATTGAGCCAGAAAAGTTTATACTTATGTGAAACTTTCACTACATAGTGTAGATTCAAGTTTGTTCAAATCATGACCCCCGGGGATTAGGGTGGGGCTACAATGGGGGATCAAGTTTTTACATAGGAATATATAGGAAAATTCTTTAAAAATCCTCTCCTCAAGAACAACAAAGCCACAATTAGTCATACTGATATGGAATCATCCTCAGGTAGTGTAGATTCAAATTTATTCAAATCATGACCCCCGGGGATTAGGGTGGGGCTACAATGGGGGATCAAATTTTTACATAGGAATATATAGGAAAATTCTTTAAAAATCTTCTTCTCAAGAACAACAAAGCCACAATTAGTCATTTGGTATGGAATCATCCTCAGATAGTGTAGATACTAGTTTGTTCAAATCATGACCCCTGGGGGGGGGGGGGGTAGGATGGGGCCACAGTGGAGGATCGAACTTTTACATAGGAATATGTAGGGAAAATCTTTAAAAATCTTCTTCTCAAGAACAACAAAGCCACAATTGGTCATACTGATATGGAATCATCCTCAGGTAGTGTAGATTCAAATTTGTTCAAATCATGACCCCCGGGGATTAGGGTGGGGCTACAATGGGGGATCAAATTTTTACATAGGAATATATAGGAAAATTCTTTAAAAATCTTCTTCTCAAGAACAACAAAGCCACAATTAGTCATATTGATTTGGAATCATCCTCAGGTAGTGTAGATTCAAGTTTGTTCAAATCATGACCCCTGGGGGTAGGGTGGGCCCACAATAAGGAATCAAAGTTTTATATAGGAATATATAGAAAAAAAAAATCTTCTCAAGAAAAACAGAGTTACAATTAGTCATGTTGATATGGAATCATCCTCAGGTTGTGTAGATTCAAGTTTGTTCAAATCATTACCTCAGGGGTAGGGTGGGGCCACAATTGGGGATCAAACTTTTACATAGGAATATATACGGAAAATCTTTAAAAATCTTCTTCTCAAGAACAACAAAGCCACAATTAGTCATATTGATTTGGAATCATCCTCAGGTAGTGTAGATTCAAGGTTGTTCAAATCATGACCCCTGGGGGTAGGGTGGGGCTACAATGGGGGATCAAATTTTTACATATTAATATCTCGGAAAATTCTTTAAAAATCTTCTTCTCAAGAACAACAAAGCCACAATTAGTCATATTGATATGGAATCATCCCCAAATATTGTAGAATCAAGCTTGTTCAAGGCTTCCTCCAGTAGTAGGGTGGGGCCATAATGGGGGATCAAAGTTTTACAAAAGAACATATACAGGAAATATCTTTAAAAATCTTCTTCATTCTCAAGAACAACAAAGCGATGATCAGTCATATTGATATGGAAGCATCCTCAGGTAGTGTACGTTCAAGTTTGTTCAAATCATGAACCCCCCCCACCCCACCCCCCACCCCCCCCCCCCCCCCCCGGTAGGGTGTTAGACATATTTAAAATTCTGTTTTAAAGAACAACAAAATCATGATTAGTTATATGAAGATAGAAGCATCCTCAGAAGGTTTATATTCAATTCATTCAAAACATGGCACCTTGGGGTAGGGTATGCCTAGAACAGGCGATCAAAGCTTTATATACAGACCATGAAACGTGCTACTACCCCAAAAAAGCGTGTGACTTTCGTGCGCTTTTCGTTTCGTGCAAACCGTGTAGCGTTTCGTGTAAACCGTGCAGCGTTTCGTGCAAACCGTGTAGCGTTTCGTGTAAACCGTGCAGCGTTTCGTGTAAGCCCCAAAGCGTTTCGTGCAAACCGTGTAGCGAGCGTGCGAGAAGCGTGTGAGAAACGTGCGACTTTCGTGTAAGAACCGTGTGAGAAACGTGCGACTTTCGTGCAAGAATCGTGTGAGAAACGTTTAGGATTCATTCGGAACTCATTTTATTTTAAATATGGCTATTGATGGATCAACATGTCATTCTGTGTTGTTTTTTACTAATATTATTCGAATATATTATACCGGTGGTATTTTAAGAGAGAAAAAACTACGGAAACAACAAAATAAAATTACTCGGTATGTATCACATATTTGTTTGATTTTCTTTCTTTTTTTTATTTAAATAAAGAAGGAAAGAAAATATTTGCAAAGTAATTAATTATACGCACATCAATTTTAAGGTATTTGATTCAATACATTTTTTAAAGGGAGCAATACTGAACATTGTTTTAAAAGAAATCATCAATAATCCGGTCTTGTCCTTGCATTCATTTATTTGAATATCTTCACCATTTTACAGTTGTGGTATATAAATATTACAAAAACATATGGGTGATTAATGCAAAATAATAAATAGATAAGGCAGGCGTGAAATATAAAATACTACTGTAAGTTTAGTGCGTTGCTATAAATGTGAAGTATGGAAATTCTAGGCCGGGGAGCACAATTTTTTTTTTCTTTATAAACGAACATAATTTTCTTATATTACAAGATTGTGATACAAATAATTTTTAAACGATGAGTCATTTGTAGTCTTTTTATGCATAAAATTGGTTGATTGATAATCGTCTTATAAATGAATCATAATTAACATGCATCGGCAAATACAAGGTTATAAATACTTCCGGGGGAGGGGGGGGGGGGAGGTGTTCAAATGTAAACACAAACTTTGAGTTCTTGTTATTAACATGTTTTTATAGATAATTTTCTTTTTAAAGAAAATATTTTTTTTCGGAGTGCGCCTGATGCACCCCTTAAAAATGTTATGGAATCTTCTTTACACTTCGACACTCTTCTTAAGACTGTGATCAAGGTCATTTACAACAGCGATCACGGGCTCCGCGTGCCGAGAACTGAAAACTTGTTCTGCTACATGTACATGTATTATCTCTTGTCAATCATGGCTAAGATGACACCCGACAATAACGATTGATTTTTAATTCGTGAGATTTGATAGTTTTATTAGTATTTAATGGGTAAAAATAAATACGCGTGGATTTTATTTCTTAAATTTGTCCGATTCTCTGTAAACAGTAAACTAATTTGCCAGTGTATTCGTGAATAATAAAATATAAAGAAAAAAATCCGGATTAATAATATATTAGTTGTTTTATTAATCACGCAGTTCTAGGGCATATTTTTTAGTTTTTAGGGCACTGGACATGTATTCATGTATATTGAATGTATTGTTAAGAACCGCGACTATTTATTACATTTTTTTGTCTAGACGGGATTTGAAATCAAGGATATTACAAGGTGGTGCGTATATTGTTTTTATTTGATAAACACAACGCCTCAAAATGGAGAACTAAAGCATTACAATACCTATTCCCCCGGCTTCTCTACCATGTTACATTTTAATGATAAGTCAAAGTTTGATTCTGTAATGAAGCGATATATTTACCATTCTAATTGAATAACATGTATCTGGTCCCGCTGAAGACATGGATATCCTTTTTTTTCTTAGAACGGGCATTTGTTTCTATAATAATTTTTTCCCAATGGTATACTTACTGAAACAAGTGCCAGTTATATTTAGCCATGAACAGAAGTAAGATCTCGGTAATCTACCCCCCACCCCCCACACCTCACAATGTTCTTATTTGATTTAGTGTACATATACATATTACCTTTGCAAATTATAAACAGAACCTAATTCAATCAAATGAAAGTGTTTATTTACTAACAGGTAAATGAAAAAATGAATAAATCAATCAATAATAATAATAAAAAAAGAAAATGAAAGAAAATCAATCCGTTTACAGAAATCATACACAATTAATTTAATCAATATTTTTTTTTCAAATCAATAACTGGGTTTATTTGTCAGTAATAAAACGATTTGTTAATATCAAACTATAATTGTAAAAATATTGAATGCTGTAAAGATTATGAATTACAAATATAATTATTTTTTTCAGTACGTAATTTAGAGTCTAGTGAAAAAGTTTTGTACATAGACGATGATAGGCTATTCACCGGGCGCGTCACATACTCAATGACAACTATAATATTAATTAAATACAACTTAACATTGTGTATTATCTGTTAATAGAGTACTGTTGTAGCGAGTTCTAATCCTAACTTAATCTGAATGATTACAATTCTTAACTAATCTTTGATTAATCCGTAATTTACTTGATTTAAATAAAGTCCGAGAGATTCCGAATAGAAAATCCAGATCGAGGCCAAAACGTGCGAGAATCGTGTACAAAGCGTGTGAGAAACGTGTACAAAGCGTTTCGTGCAGGCTTTCGTGTAAACCGTGCAGCCTTTCGTGCATAGCGTTTCGTGTAAACCGTGTAGCGTTTCGTGCAAACCGTGTAGCGTTTCGTGTAAACCGTGCAGCGTTTCGTGCAGACCGTGTAGCGAGCGTGTACCGTTCGTGCAGCGTGCGTGTGGGGTAGTAGCACGTTTCAGGGTCTGTATGAATATATAGGAGAAATATAGGAGAAGAAATCTGCTGACGAAGAACAGCAGGGCCATATTGACTCAGGTGAGCGTTGTGGCCCATGGGCCTCTTGTTATGAAATTTTCTGGATGGAAAAATGTTTTTGGTTGACATTTTATGAAGTTTAAACATAATTAGATAATTGAAGGCAATTTTAATTGTTGTTTCCGTTCCATTAAAAAATACATTTTTTGGGGTGGGATGAAGGGGGGGGGGGTTCTCTGAATTTGTCAGTGTCATTATTTAATTGTGTGGCTGGTCTTTTTTTTCGCTTTTTCACATATTCTTAGCACCGGAAAACATTCAATGTGTACCGGACACTCACGACTTATGGGTTTATCTGAGAGTGAAATCAAGATCAGAACATATGACCATATGAAGTGCACTGCCTATGTCATTGCAGCAACCATTTTTAACAAGTCAAATTCCAAACTGATGCATATTAAACGTTATAGAATTCATATTAATTAGAACATATACAACAACATTTTAGGAAAAGTTATTAACAATTAAATTTTTTTTCTATTCCTGAAATTCTGTTTATTAAATACTTCTTTGTAGGAATTTAGTAAGATTTTAAAGCTATCAACAATACAAAAGTAAGATTATTTTCTATACCCGAAATTCTGTGTATTAATTACTTCTTTGTAGGAGTTAAGTACGAGGGTTGTTCGGGCAGCTCGTGGACTACCGTCATAACTTTCTTTTTACTAAACGTCATATTTTATTCAAATTTTGAAGAAATATTTCAACAAAAAATTCAAATGATGTGTATTATTTTTTTTTAAATATCCTGGTTTATTTCAAACTTATAAAGACTTTAAAAAAATGCGAAAAACGGATCACGGAGCAAGTCAAAATTTTGAAATTAACAATCAAGACACTAAATAATGTCTGAAGTCAAAATCTCCTGTAAAATGACACAAAAACGGAAAAATTCTACACGTTCAAATTAAGAATTGTTTCATCGATTTTGATTCCAAATTATGACTTAATATTTTGCGTCGGTGAAAAGAAATCAGTTTCAGACGAAAGGTTGAACTCATTGAAAGAGTCAAAAAAAAAATAACGTCGTAGAACGTCACGGAGCAGCAGTTAATCATACAATTTTGTGTTGTACTCTTGACAACTCCAGAAAAACTCTGAAAATGCTGGAGAAAGAAGGAAACATGTCAGAAGCGAGCCATACATGTGTATGTATATGGTACAAGCGGTATTTGAATGATAGACTACGCTGCTTAGACGATGATGATCTCTGAGAAAACAGATTATCTGTAAAATTCTTATGAAAACATTGAGAAGTTAGTAACGCCATGCTAAAGGTGCGGTCACACGATGCGATTTTTCATTCGATTTCCCATCCGATTTTTCCATTCGATTTGCTTTCGACTAAAATCGTACCGTGTGACCACCCAAGTCTAAAGTCGAAAGCAAAATCTGAAAGTAGATTGGAAATCGGATGGCGTCCGATTTTCAATCGACTTTCCAGTGAAATCGTGACGTCACAATGACATTTCCCGCGACGCGAAATGAATGGTCGTTATTTTTGTCATCTATAATGAACGTATAAATTGTATTAATTGACAAAATATAAGGATACCCAGTAAACGGCAATTACTGGGTACAAATGGGTAATTATATAAAGCATACATGTCATGAAGTATTATTTTACCATAGTTTGAGGAGCACGGAGATTCATTTGTTTATAGAATGCCATTTATGATTAAAGATTTTTTTTTTTTTGAATATCGTAGATTTAGCTTGATTCACATCATCGCATTTATCTAAAAAAAAAAAGAAGAAGAAGAAGTTTAAGCTATTACTTTTAAAACCAGCATGAATGTTTATATATCTAATTAAAATTAGATGTTTCATGTGCTTATATGTTGCTGTAAATTAAGATCAGTGGTACACAACATATCAGTACTCCAGCATGCTAGAGGTTTACGGCGAGATACGTTGGACTTGACGTAAACACCCCAATCCTATCAATAATATGAACAAGTAGTTTTTTTTTTTTTAAGTATTTGCATGAATTCTAATTATAAGCGTTCGTCAAGAGATTCAACTTATTTCATGTATATATATATATATATATATATATATATATATATATATATATATATATATATATATATATATATATATATATATATATATATATATATATATATATATATATATATTTCAGAGAGAGAGAGAGAGATATATCAATGCACATATATGTATTACGTTACTAGTTTTTTTTATAAGTGCTTCTTCTTAATGCAGATTTTAGTGTAAATTTTACAAATTAATGTGTAAAATTTACACTTTAATGTGTAAAATTTACAGATTAAAGTGTATATTTTACACATTAAAGTGTAGATTTTACACATTAAAGTGTAGAAAATAAAAAATAAATAAATAAATAAAAATTGACAAGGTAAATAATATTAAGAATGTTTGGAAACTGAATTTAGACACATGCAACGACATCGATATCACGTTTTCAGTGAGTAACGTCAACGTTGCTTTGAAGCACCTTACTAAAATGCTCATAAAATACTGAAAAAATGAGATATTTCCAAAATTACGTATATTTGCATTCAGAACGAGTCAGGCTATCAAAATTTACTAAAAAATCAATTTGTGAAATTTTGACCTTCGCAGCTAGGTTAAGGACTCCCATATCTACGTCAGCCTATGCAGAGGTTTGGGAGAGTTATTATGACGTCACGTTAAAACAATACAAATGAATCTCGATGAATAATACTATAATGTTCTTCTTAAAACACACAAATACTTTCGTTTCTCATAAATGTTATAAAAATAAATGGATGTGCAACTTATCTTACTTAGCGTATGCGGAATGAAAGCTAGCTTGATCTCGTTGCACTTACTAAGATGACGTCATTTCTTAGTTTGACACGCAGTTTCTCTGTATTTGAGGCGTGGATCAAACTTTTATCGTCGCTTGTAAAAATAAAAATCAATACGAAACATGCGTAGTCAGACAAAAAGGGAGACATATTCTGAAATATATTAATCCACATTTTATTGTCAAACTAAATTGATAATGTGTAGATTTTATATATAGCCGTAGGGAGCACATTTGTACAGTAAAGTGCTAGAATGAGGGGTCCAGCCCCACGAAAATATCAAAAGTTCAACGATATCCGTTTCACTATAAATTCTGCATTTTTAAACACGTGTAGCCATTATTCCTACTATTCTGAAAAGTGCTGGGAGCTGGTTGTACATCGTTTATTTATTCCGTAATCTAACATTATTCAAATGCGTATTACATTTTTGTCTGGAGTTTATAGAAAGACGGTTAAATTTTAAACAATTCTCAAGCATGAGGAAGTTGCTCCCAGCACTTTTTGGGTTAAGGAATTTGTCTCAAAGAAAACAAAATAAATTTTATAGCGAAAGAATGTCCGTATATCGTTGAACTTTTACGACCTTTGTAGTAGTACATATATGGTCCAATTTTAAACCTGACAAACAGCTGATGTAAGCGATGTCACTTTGGCCGAACTCACAGAGACCCGATATATATAAATGCAATCACCACAATTCACATTTATCAAAACTACTGCTGTTAAAAAATATTAATATTGTATTCATTTTTCATGAATATATAAAGGCGTATATTTCATGGGCGTCCTTAACCTAGCTGCGTTAAGGGCCCTTTCCTCATGACAGCAGCTATTATCATATCCCTGGCTAAGGGTTTCTTGCTGATTTCTATCATCATATTGTATGCAAGTCCCCTGGTTCTGTTTTTGAATTCTGTTGTCCACTTGTCAACGTAAAAACAAATGCATAAGTTAAATTAGTAATGGAATCCCCTACTACTCACAACTACAACAAAGATGTATAAGATTCTCATGGATGAACTCTCTGATTCATGGGCACTGCTGCTTTGATGCTATAATCGTTTCGGCTACAGAGACAGACACTCATGTCTGAATCAAGGACAGCGATATGGAACCCACTCCACTTGTTCAAAAGACACTGTTGTAAGCTTGTCTGGGAAAAAAGGTGATGTTTCAAAATACGTATAAAATTGATACATGTAAAAATAATGTATTATAATTTAGTTTTATTTCTGTCACTTTTAAAAAAAAGGTGCTAAATACAATGTACTCGTACATGCAAGGAGACTTGCAAAAATACATTTCCCATGTTATCATATTTAAGTTAGAAACAATGCTAAAACTGTTGCCTTCACTATTAACCAATGACGGCGTGGAAAAATCTGGGGATTCCATAAGTCAACATTCAGCATTACAAAAAAAATTAACCGGTGATTAAGAATAATGGTTGTACAGATTTCAATATTTTCTCATCAGAAACTTTATTCCATAACCTTTACATTCAAACAATTCTGATTCGGTGTGGACCCTTACTTTTTAATTTTTTTTTTTATTTTCTTTACATTCTCATGTAAAATTATGACCCCCTTTTGTGACAAAACCCTATCCTTAAGATTTTTTCTAACATACGTGGTTCCCTGTAGTCAAACCAGGCCCTGGGGTCATGATGTGATCAAATTTGAATCTACACTAAGTCAGGAAACTTACACACAATAGTTATTATTATTTATTTATTTATCTATTTTTGTAAGGTAAGTTAAAGAAGATCATTTTTCATGTTGTTGCATTTATTTCTTGTCAACAATCCTTTAAAATGTAAATTATTTCTCGCTACTCTTAATTATTTTGTAAGTATTGTCAAAAGTCTTTTGTATCGTAAGTTTATACTTCCCAGCAATAAGCCAGCCTGTCCAATTTGCTCTGTAACTTTGTTTTGTTCTAAACATTACTTCATAAGTTGACTGTACATTTCTTTATCAGTGACCATTGTCCATGTACCCATGCTGCTGGCATATGATAAAAATCAGAGCCTCTGCATGATGATTGGTGAAAAAAACATACATATCTAATGTATAATTTCTTGGGTCATAAACAGAAGGAAAAGAATCATATGGCTTCTGAAATCTTCAAATGCCTGTCTAAAATGACCAAAATAATCGTGTTTATACTAAAATCTGGAATTGAGTGTTTCATTTAAAATAAAACGAAATTTTTAAAGCCACTTAATTTTGAGGATAAAGAGACGGAAGCAAGGTTTCTTTCTTTGTTTTTCACTATTGTGTGCATTTTCACAATAAATGTCAAACTCAACTATTTTGCCTTCATTTCTTTTATATGCATGTATGTATTTTATATAGATATATATGAATGAAGTTATTGACAATATAAATGATTTATCACCATATTACCTGGTTAAGAATTCAAGCTAATCGCCTGTTGAGGGAGGAAGATTTGATTTAAGAAGACAACTGGCGGTCTCTAATTTCTTCTTTTTTTGTCTTCCTGGTCCCGCCCCGTCATCGGAAGGTCGTGTGTTCGAATCACGGTTGCGTCTGACCTAAGTCGATAAAAAATAGGTAGTAACTGTTCCTTCACCAGGTGCTTGACACTACGTAATCTCCTTACGCCACGACTCTAGAGCAAACGCTCTAACAACTGCGCCACGCGGGCGAGAAATGGTCTTAATTTGAAGCCCTTCACCGGTTTATGGCGAGGTCTCTATATGAGTGAAAAATTCTCGAAAGGGACGTAAAACAATATACAATCAATCTTCCTGGTCTCTCAAGCATTTCTGCAACTGGATGCTGAGTAGCAGAGCTATCTTTACTCTTGAAAATTCAGTATGAAAACTGCTCTGAGACAGGGACTGACTGATATGCATTTCAAAAGTACTGCCTTTAAACAAACTATAATTATATTTTTGAGTGTGTTAAGACCTTCATTCGCCAAAACTGAAATTTAATATATGGACTTGAAAATAGGTTAATAAATTTAAGACCACTACTTTTAATTATGTCAAGTGGCAAATAAATTTCCCCTGAACATTAATAAACCTTATCAAAAAAAGTATGTTTAATATGCTGATTTCTGTTCATGAACAACACATGGCATTTCTACAAAACATTTAACTGTTAAGTGAAACAGGCACCTATTCTTCATACTGTATATGTACAGTAAACAGTATCCCTAAATCTGTGTATATTTTTTTCCCCAGGTGGTAGTGTGTATACGTATATATATTCACTTTGAATATCACTTACCTGAATTGATGGGGTTTTGATGGTCCAAACTGTTCGTCAATGTTACGTGTCCTGTACACGGACAATACGTCATCTACTACAACGAGAGACCACAAAACTCAAGTTTTGCAAGTCAATTTTCCGATAATTTAATGACTTATGCGAGGTGGAAGTGTTTGGTTTGTTTAATATTACTTTCAATCAATGCAGCTCTTTTCACAGGAAATATGTGGAGATAACGAACAGTATTCGAGCTCAAATGTCCACTAAACATTACAAAATAGGAGCAGAGCAAACACAGACCTCTAGGACATCAGAGGTGAAATCAGGTGCCATGGAGGAGTGAGCATCCCCTGCCGACCGGTCACGGAGCGAGACCAGGAAGTGACTCGTTAGCTTTAAAAAAATATCAGAACCTCTCATGTCAAAATTGCCAAAATACAACTCAATTTTATAACGCATTTGAATTTAGAAATTTGCAAATTACACAATGATCAATATAAAAACTGCTCGTAAAAGCGTTAAAAATAAGATTTATCGGGGACTTTTCTTGTAAAGAAGGAAGTTCAGAAAGACACTCTTCAATCTACATATTTCTTTAGTTAGGATTTTAAGGAACTTAAGCCATATAAATTATCACCCGGAGATTTTTCTCGTAATTATATGCTAGTTATATTTTAAATAAGTTTTAAATAGATTTTTGGAACAGATTTGTACTAAACATACTTTTTCAAAAAAAGAAAAAAACACAATTAATTAATTAAATGAATAAAAAATGAAGATAAATTGAAGTTGAAATTGATTTTTAAATTTTCGTCTGTAAATCACACATCTTGACCAATATCTGAAAAATACATGACTTTTTCTTTAATTATTTTATATTACACAATACTTTTAACTGATCAACACATCTATAATATACTTCTCAAAACAATTTCTAAAGTGGTAACTAAAATAGAAATTAATTTATACTATTGAACCTGTTGAATGAATAGAATTGAATGCTGCGGTAGAAAAACAAAAAGGTGATCAAAATTATATGTCCTAGAGGTATTGTCTAAAAATAAGTCTTTAAAAAACAGGTTTTTAAGTAGGCAGAGTAATAAACAGACATAGTCACGAAGCTTGGTTTAAAATTTTAAATTATCAATGCTTGCAAATGCCCTGTTTTGAGTATCAAGGGGGGTTAAAAAAATCAGCAGGATGTATCATTTTGTCAATAATAAATAAGAAAGTTACATTTTGTAAAGTTAAAACTTTCATATTCTCACATGACTATTCAATTTCATGGCGAATATTATGGCTCAGACATTCATTCTGTGATAAAAATAATAATAATAAAAAAAAAAAAAAGATTTGTATTCATAGAGAAGGAAAATGTTGACGAAAAATAACTTTGGCTCTATATTATTATCGGAGTCCTTATCGCCTGAGTAGTTGCCTTAGTAGTTGCTATTGTGCATCTAATACCTTACATAAGGTAACAATACTTTCATGAAAAAAAACCTCCTTAAACTTTTTGGATGTATTTTGCATTTGCAATTTTTATTCTAATTCTCTGTATATTTCTTCTTTTTATTGTAGAAACGAAAGAATTATAAGAAAAAACAATGCAAGCTGTGTGTTTTTCTGTATGATTTTATTTATGAGTGCAGAAGACACAACAAACGATTATGATAATTACAGTTCAATGAATGAAACAAATTTGGAATTCAAAAATTCCCATTCGTGTCTATCACAGTGCAGGGTCATATTTTGTAATGCTATATTCTTATAAGTTTTATTTTTTCCATTCACACTTTAATTTTTATCAGCTCATAAAAATGATTATTACGTTTAAGTGTTTATATTTTAGAATTTATACTTTTGTAAGGAATTTTGGACTTGGTTGTTTGTTTTGCTTAACTTTTCTGTGTACAAACATGTGATATTCCTTGTTGGTATCTTAATGTATCAATTATATAACAAATGATATTTTTCTCGATGTTTTCAACCTTCAAAACAAGTTAGAATTTATATGTTTTTGCCACAAGTCAAACATGTACTTTAGGTGCTGGATCTTTTACCAAAAGGGAGCTTATATTTTTTTCAAATCTGAAATATAATTATATATCATAATTGCAATCTTCAATATATTATGGTTTTCGTGCCTAGTCTTTTTAAAAAGATTTCAAACGGTTTCTAATCTTTGAGAAAACTAGGATTTTATTGAATCTGTTGCGTTTTTAAGACATTTTTTTTTATATAATTTAGTTGCATAAAATATATTTCACAAAAAGAACTAGTGCATGGATAAATTCTAACTGGTCTAATAAAAAATACATAAGATTCATGAAAATTCGTGAAAAGAAGAAAACACTTGCTGTGGCGTTCAACTCGACATTTAGATATATCGACGACGTATTGTCAATTAACAATGGCTATTTTCGTTCTTATGCCGATACGATATATCCTGGTGAACTTCAGATAAAAGATACCACAGAGTCTGACACATCTGTTTCATATTTGGATATTTTACTTGAAAAAGACGTTAATGGTAATCTAACAACCAAGCTTTATGATAAAGGTGATGACTTTAACTTTTTAATCGTCAACTTCCCTTACTTAAGCAGCAATATACCTTCATCACCAGCATACGGGGTATATATCTCTCAGTTGATACGATACGCAAGAGCATGCTCTACGTATGTACAATTTCTAAAACGAGGTAAAATATTGACAAATAAGTTGATGAAACAAGAATATCAGCTGTCTCGTTTAAAGTCATCATTTCGTAAGTTCTATGGTCGATATAATGACCTTGTCAGCAAATACAATTTATCATTGAGTCAAATGCTGACTGACGTTTTTCATACTAATTGTTAGGCCATTATTTACACACTGAATTGTCGACGGATTTTTCCGTTATTTCCCGATCATGACAAGGAGCACACGGCGGGTGTGACCGGTCGGCAGGGGATGCTCACTCCTCCATGGCAATCCCACCTCTGATGTTTGGAGGTCCGTGTTTGCTCTGCTCCTATTTTGTATTGTATAATGGACTTTTGAGCTTGAAAACTGTTCGTTATCTCCAAATATTTCATTCATGTACAGTATTTCATGTCATATAAATATACATTTGCGCCCATTACATTTTTTGGTTTATCTTAAATATGCTTATTGGATGAAATATTTTATTACATTTCCACGGTAATACTGTAAATATTTTTTAAATAAAAGTGATATTCTGTCACACTGTGAGAGGATATCAAACTAATATCCCTTCACAGTGTGATAGAATATCAGAAAAGTCGAAAAACTTCCCATAACGAAGAATGCGGTAAAAAAAAAAAACGTCTTGGTGTTTTATAAAATAGAGAAAGCAAATAAATCACTCTGACAGAAACTAAAACTGTCAGGGTTTCTCCGCATATGTTGTTTGTTGGTATCCACGTTTATGTATGTTTTCAATATCACGTCGCTCAACCGCTCACCTATTACGTCGTGTAATCTATGAAAATGTGTTACAAAAAGAAGGAGGCAAAAGAGAAAAGCAAAGAAAGTGTAATAAACAGAAAATTGAATGTTTTGTATGGCGTTTATAACGTTGCTTTATTCGATAATCTTGTGATGTATATTCAAAATCTTGTGATGCGTATTCAAAATCTTGTGCTGTATGTTCAAAATCTTGTGATGTATATTCAAAATCTTGTGGTGTATATTCAAATCTTTTGATGTGTGTGCAATATCTTGTGATGTATATTATGAATCTTGTGATGTATGTTCTATAATCTTGTGATGTATGTGCAAAATCTTGTTATGTATATTCAAAATCTTGTGATGTATGTTTTGTAATCTTGTGATGTGTGTGCTATATATTGTGATGTATATTCAAAATCTTGTGATGTATGTTATATACTCTTGTGATGTATGTGCAATATCTTGTTATGTATATGCAAAATCTTGTGATGTATGCTCTATATTCTTGTGATGTTTATGCAATAATTGCATTGTGAGTAATATTCGACTTAATTTTGATAACCTTTGTAAGGACTTTTTTTCATTGGTCTCCAAAGTGAAAGTAGAACTAGACGCCAGAACGCTGTGAAAAGGAGAGTCCTCAGTCCGGGCTTGGGGACGGTAACTTTATTTTACACTGATAAAGTCGATAACTTTTGCGCAAATCTGAGAATCCTGTTACCAGTGACCATGTCCTAAAGTTTTTGTACAACGAGGAAATGCTACATGTCCATCCAGGCGTAGATGAGAAGAAAGTTGTACAAAGTCACTGTAGGGTGGTACGTATAGGAGTGCACATTTGATTAAAAAGGAATCATCATGATCATAAACAATTTTTAATGAGAAAGTGATTGTACACGTACATGATTTCGAATTTTAGATTAACCCTTTTAAATTGTAGATTTACTTTCCATGACTTTTTCATCGAAAAAATAAATATAGCCTAATATTTTTTTCTTTGATCGAAGTATCAAACAAAAATTTGGATGGAAAACTTTTTCATCCTATGCGCATTGACGACGTTTTCTGTCCAAATTTTTGTTTGATACTTCGGTCAAAGAAAAAAATATTACATTCAATTCTTAATTCATTAACCTCCCTCCCCCCCCGGAGGTGGGTGGGTCAAGGCAGGTCTTTACTTTCAAATTTTCACTATGATCTATATTTTGTTTTATTCCAACTCTAGCTACGCAGTATCTGCTTGTACTGTGAATGCCCATTGGATAACTTCATATGACATCATTTTGAAACAATCTCTGCACCTCTGTTGTATGGGTAATTATAAAATATGCATTAAGATTTACATGTACAGTACTTATAATTTAAATGAACATCTACTTCTGTTGTAAAGTGAAATTAATTTGATTATTTTTCTACGATCAGTTAAGAGGTTAAAATGGAAACTGTATAAATTAACGGAATCAGTTAATAATTCTTGTGTATTCTGTACTAATTTGTTATAATGAAATTAATTATAATTATTATACCCCCCGGTTGAAAAGTTGGGGTGTTTAGTGATGGGGGTGTCAGTCCGTCTGTCAGTCCGTCTAGCTGTCCATCTTTCTGTACTACCATCCATTAATATATACTTTGGGGTACCCATTTCTTATCAGCATCTCCTCTTATACCACTGAATGAAATTTGATGAGACTTTTACAAAATCTTTATTACATAGTGCCATTTTGCATCCCCTATTTTACTTTTTGATCGGACACATATTTCAGGTTTCCCATAGCAAAAATATGGACTTTGCCATTATAATAACATGGGAGGCAGGGGGTATCATTTTGTGAGCTCAGTGCTCACAGTACCTCTAGTTTGTCTTTATTTTCATTTTCAGATATAAATGCATGCTGTGTATGTAAAACATATGTTAAGTGTTGGTGGCTTAAAAATCTGAAGACATCAATGAGAAGGAACACAAAAACCATGGTGCTTAAGTTATGTCCAAAAGGTCCTTTAAAATACAGGTAAAAATTACAGTACATTAATGAACAAAAATTTCTACTTTTAAGGATCCTTCAATCACTTTTCAACAAACAAACAAATTATCCTTGCTATTTTTGTCTCGCCTGCAAAGCAGAGTGACACTTAGGGATCTCTTTACCCGGTGTCTGCCTGTCACACCTTGAATTTGATATTTTGCACAAATTATTTGCATCGCACAATGACTTTTGTAAAATACCATAGTTACCATAGAGACCATTGAATTTGACCTTTGACTACTTTTTTTTAAATAGCTCATAACGTTAGACTTTTGATATATAAGAAATAAGTCTATGCTATTTAGTATGTGCACTGATTGTTGTCAATACCAACATTATGTGAACAGTCAACATGTCCTTGATCTTTGACCTACTTCGCAAAACATACTCCAGACATTTAATTCAACAAATGTATGCCTTTTGATTTTGAGAGGTAGGGTATCGATAATTAATTAGCATGTACATGTTTATGAGCTCATGACACTGTACTTGCTGGATTATGTACAGTTACCGCACACATTGAAATTTAAATACTCATATATTTCTATCAAAGTCTTACACACTTTACTATTCATGGATTTTTTTTTCTTAGCATGCAATAAGAACTATAATGCTAGTAGGAAATAAATAGCTGACCACTCTTAAGATTATTTACACTTTTAATGATGCAATATAGGGAACGTTACACTTCTTTGAAACATTCTAATTATATTATTCTGTATATTTTAAATCAAAATAAAAAAGCATTAGATATGCCATTTGACGATAATTACAGGATTTTCCTTAGAAAGATATTGGCAAGGCTTGTCTGGTTTATTGTTAAAATTTGGAACATTGTATAAATGATTTATTTTTTTTAGCTCACCTGACCTGAAAGCTTAACTAAGCATCTCATGTATTATGATGAGGTTTTGAAATTTCTAAACTGGACAAATCATGATTCCTGGAGGGTAAGATGGGGCTTTTAAATTGGGGATAAAAGTCTTTAAATATCTTCTTCTACAGAACAACTTACTAGGAAAAAAATGAAACTTTATAGAAAGCTTCCTAAGGTAGTGTAGATTCTAATCTGTTTTAATAACTTGTTGCCTCTAGGGGTAGGGTTGGTCCATAACAGAGGATCAAATTTTTGCATGGAACTATGTAAAAAAAAAAATTGAATAAAAAGTAACACATTAAAACCATTAATATGCAAACATTTCCAATTTTTATACTTTTTTTTAAATTATGAACCACAGGTTATAGAGTTAAAATATTAATTTGCATCATCAACTAAATGTTTTTAACATTTTCAGCTATGAATTGGATTCAGCAGTCAGAGTCACATGAGCACCAGATCCCTCTTGCTCCTATAACAGAGGATCCTTGATTTGTCTGAAATTTACTGATTCAGAAGCAGATGCTCCATTTCTCTGGTTATGCTATACAATGATTCTATCCAAATACTGCAGAGGCACCAAAAGGGTATTGAACAAATCTAATGGGGGAAGTAATGGGGACACAAAGAATAACTGTATCCAACTTTGAAGCTGTGCTTAATTTTAAGTGAAAAAGGTAATGGACGTGGACATCTGCAAATGGGTGTCTGAACTTGTGTAGAAAAAGTATATGTAGCCGTGTTCAAACAATTCAATGCAATGAAATTTAAATTTTAGTGTAATGTTATATATTTAAATGTTTATGAAAAAATCAATGAATTAAATCAGATTGTTTTATGCAAAAACTAATTAATTGCAGACTAGCTGTTTTTTACCTTCTTTTTGACCTTACTATTTTAAACTCAATTTAAAAGAAACTATTAAAGATATTTTTATCTTTATCACACATAATAAAACTTATTGGTGAAAACTTATCAACTCTGTCCATTATGTTTTACCTTGTCCTTCCCAATGACATTTTGACTTTACTAATAGTCTTGTTTTAATATTAGTTTGAAAGAAATTATTCTCAAGATTTTCTTTAAACCTCATTCACTAACACATATTGGTCACAGCTATTCAACTGTCACATCTTTCTGAATTAACTTTCACTGTGTCCTTGACCTCAGTATCTCTCATTTTCCTAATCTTTAACAAAGAAGCAAAGCACATTTCTTTTCATGTTGCATTACAATGAACACAGGGCAGGGCATTCATGTATTATGGACATATTTTTAGTTTTCAATGATTGAAATATCTTGGTTTACTTTTCAGGAATTTGGCTCGTTGAATTGATTCGGTGCTTAAGGTGTTTGACATAATTTAGTTCTGCATCCTCCTCTCTGTGAAGTATCTTACCAGACTCTGTATGCTAGGACAGCAATTTCCAAGTTTGTGAAAGTCAAGTGTACCAACTCTGCTGTATTATTCACAGCTAAAGATGCAGTCCATTATTTGAAAGACTTATACTTAGGTACATATTATTGTTTATAATATCATAAAAAGGTTTATTACTCCAGTGCTCCTTTGGGCTATCACCAACTACTTGGCGAAATGTATCTGTAAAAATATTACCTTAGTTTACATAAATTATAATTATATTTTCATATTTCAGAATACGAGGAAGATTCCTTACATCTGAAAACTGACCTTGCCTACTACCACCAGATTCAAGGTCAACACATGTGTAACAAGACATGTTGCATCTTTTTGGTTGGGACCTTGGTCAACAGTGTCATTATTATAAGAATTGTGTAGGATAAGGAATGTACTAAAAATATTGCACTGCTATAAATTTTTACTACAGTACCTTTATTCCAGCACCAAGAGAAAACTAGAAACTTTGACAAACTATGTTGGTCTCTGTTCTGTAATTGATATGACAATATAAATCTGAGATAAATAAAGTGAAGGAGATTTTGTTAAAAAAATAATAATAATAATAAAATTTCAATCCAGTACCTTTTTAGTGCATGGACATACAAAATTTGGTAGTGAATTCCATACACGTGTAGTTCAGTGACATGTAAAAATACACTGTCTGCATAATGCCTAATTTTTAATCATTCATTTGTAAAACATGATCATTTAAATATTGCAACAAGTAACATGTGTATTTAAAATACTTATATTGTCAAAGGAATAAGTGAAGTACTCATTGCCAGTGATTGCTGTCCAAGGGATAAGTGTGTTTGTTTGTATGTTGTTTAATGTCCCTCTCGAGTATTTTTCACTCATATGGAGGTGCCACCACTTGCCAATTGAGAGCTGCAAATTTTGTCTAATGCTCGGCTTTTAGGGCCATTGAGCAGGGAGGGATCTTTTTCGTACCAGCACCTTCTGTGGCACGGGACCTCGGTTTGTACGGTCTCATCTGAAGGACCGGTCTCCACGTCCCACAGTGGGATTCGAACCCACGACATAAGGATCAACTCCTTACTTCGGGACTCTAAAGCAAATGCTCTAACCACTGCACCACGCGGGCGACCTGATAAGTGTAAGATTTTTTTAAAACAAATAAAATGGTCAATTTCACTCTTAACGAATCTACAAAATGCAAAACTTCCATCAGAAACATTGGGAGAACATAAGTACATGTATATAAATAGTTGAACAGGTGACAAAAAGTTAATATTGAAGTTAAATTATGCAACTTCTTTCAAAAGAGGGATTTGCAAGTTAACAGGATGAACATAGTTGAAATATCTGTGAAAGTAAACCAAAAATGAAGTATTTCAGTTTTTGATCCTTTCATTGGCACGTGGCAGTGATGTTGTGCACTGGCAATTTTAAAGCACAATGCAGCCTCTACTTAAGTGAACTGACCTCGGAATAAAAGAAAAGCAGGTATATTTAGACACAGTCCTGATTCAGTGAATGATGAATCTTTCATGAGATACATGTAAGATAACTAAGGACTCCTGAACTGATTTTTTTTGTTTTTAGAATTTGAACCTCACTATGTAGGACTGTGACAAACTTCTGATGTTGAGCCAGGATATATTAGCTTTGAGCAAAGTGTTATGTAGCGAAATGGAGTTAAACACAAGTGAAAGCCTTCACAGTATGATGATTTATGTGAGAGACGTAAGCCATTGCAAGCATATCTATATGTGATGGAATGTCTTGTGTCATTTTAGTAGCATCTATTTAGGCTGTAGCTGATACAAATCTGCAGAAGATTCAGACAGTGATATTTTGCTTTTCAATTGACAGGGAAAGAACAGGGGTTTTATCTGACTTCCTCAAACAAGTTACGACTCTCGATGTAAAGCATGCATGTACTTTGTATATTTAAAAATGACTGAAAAGCTCACAAAAAATCTGTGAGATAAGTTTAGGTCACATAGGTTAAGCTTTGGGTTGCATCAAGTTGGTCATTAGCTTTAGCAATCATGATTGTAGGTGACCACTCACCATATCTCATGTCAAACCTAATCAGCTGTCTCACTACATGTGTAATACACTGAGAAAATCATATGACAGTGATGTATACAGTAGCTACGAACTGGAAAAAAAAAAAAAAAAAAAAAAACCATACAAAAGATAGAGTGTAGTTGACATTGTAATTAGATAAGCCTTAAACTTCTATATATTCTCTTCAAATTTATCATGAGTATATTCCAAATATAAAATTATGCTGGAAGTAATTACCCTGTTTAATATGACAAAAGATTATCTTTTTTTGTGTTTTCATTATCACTAGACTACCGATCAACTCTTTTACAGGAGAAGAAAAAAACTTGATGAACAGCTATTGTTTTTCTTTAGAAATAAGATTTTCGATGAATTGAGGACTTCACTCTATTTATCATATTAATTACATTTATATATCTTCCTCGCTGATATACTTGCACATACAATCCATATCTTATGTCTCTTTTCTTTGTATCAAAACGAAAGACTTGTTGATAATTATTGTTTAACGCCGAGTCGGCAATATTTCGGCGATCAAATCGAAAGAAATGAACGTCCAAGTGATCTATGTATGCATCACCCCGCTACTTTCGTTATTTCCAACCAATGAAAATTGTCCTTACTTTACTAGAACACTATTGCGTCATATTACCCAAAATGCAATTATTTTCACAAGTTTATTGCATATACATCACAAGATTATCGAATAAGCATCACAAGATTATAGAACATACTTCACAAGATTTTGCATATACATCACAATATTATCGAACATACATCACAAGAGTTTGAATATGCATCACATGATATTGCACATGCATCACAAGATAATAAAACATACATCACAAAATTTTGAATATACATCACAAGATTTTGAATACACATAACAAGATATTGCACATACATCACAAGTTTATAGAACAAATATCACAAGATTTTGAATATAAATAACAAGATATAGCACATACATCACAAGATTTTGAATATACTTCACAAGATATTGAATACACATCACAAGATTTTGAACATACATCACAAGATATTGAATATACATCACAAGATTTTGAATATACATCATAAGATTTTGAATATACTTCACAAAATTATCGAATAAAGCAACGTTTTACACGCCATATTTATATAGTTGGATTTGGAATTTATTTTACTCGTCAGACAGATTTTTTTTTTATTTTCACTCGTGCTTCGCACAGGTGGAAATATTTAAAAAAAAAATACTTTCCCACTCGTTAACTAAAATCCATATCCAATTACAAAACTTTGAATATCGTGTATTTATTTACATTCCCTGAGGCTGTATATTTTATCAGGTCTTGGTAATTTTATTATATATGGAACTGTTTGAAAAAAAATTTGTGTTTAGTTTTATTGATTTGATTGATGACAATTTTGTATTAAATCAAGGTTTTTTTTTTTTTTTTTTTTTTTTTTTTTTTTTTTTTTTTTGATAATTATAAATCAAATATATACATATCGCTTGATCACATGCCTCAATTCAAGTCAAAAAACGCTACATATATATTCATTTATTGTCAAATGATTATTTTTTTCTAAAAGAAAAAGGCAGTATTATGGAAAGGTGAATTTTGCAAACTAAATAAATAATGGATGAAACAAATGCAGACAACCTTTTTATTTACTGGTCTTCCTGCGGTACAATTTGTTTTTGTTATTTTGTTTTTATTTTTTAATGACTTCACAATGATAATTGCTAAATGGGGCCTCATAAACTTGAACTAGGGACGTCCTAAACGCAGCTCTGTATCTCTTTTCAAAAAAATGAAGAGGGTGAAGATTACGAACAGTGGTCAATTTACGAAAAACATAAGCAATGCAAATCAGTGAAGAGGACATAAAACACGGACCCTAAACAGTTCCAAAGGGGAGATAAGGTGCCTATGTGGAGTTATCATCCCCTTTACGGTTTTTCCGGCCGTGAGCCCTATATTTTGTCATTATTTTGTTAAAGGACGTTGCAGGAAACTAATTCTATAAAAAGTTTACTTTACTTTAAAAAGATATTAATATAAACCTAACAACCATGCTTTATGATAAACGTAATGACTTCAACTTTTCAATCGTCAACCTCCCTTACTTATTAAACAATGTGATCTTATCATCTGTATATTGGATTTATGTCGTTCAGTTGATTCGATACGCAAAATTATAAAGTATGAAAAATTTCTGAAACGAGGCAAGTTAATGACAAACAAGTTGATGAAACAAGGATATCAAAAGTATCGCTTGAAGTCATCATTTTGCAAGTTTTATGGCCAATTGGATGACCATGACAGCACATAAATTCAACATATCATTTAGTCAAATGATGACTGACGTTTTTCATACTAATGTATATCCATTATAAACACACTGAGTTGTCTACTTTTCCCCCTTTTTTTTCGATCATGACAAGGAGTACACTGCCGGTGTGACGAGTCGGCAGGGGATGCTCACCCCTCCATTTCGCAAGTTTCATGGCCAATATGATGATCAAAACATGCAACCTATCATTGAGTCAATTGCTGACTGACGTTTTTCATACTTACTATATATCCATTATCAACACACTTAATTGTCTACTTTGAGTTATGGCTAGGTATAGGCATTTTTATGCAAATAAACTAATCAAAATGCCTAGGGACTGTACCTATTGTACATAGAATAGCCGGTACACATTATGACGTCATATTATGACGTCATTGTTCTTTACTACACAAAATTATAATGGACATCAACTAAAATGCTTTGGCGCAAGGGCATGCTCTATTTTATTTAACTGAAACAAGGTATATTTAGAAGCAAAATATTTCAAAGTTTGCTGGTATGCTGCACAAATATCAACAGCTCAGTTGTATAATTTCTATTTGTAAAGTTTTAAGTTGAATAAGGGTAAAAATGTACAGTCCGGTATAAGTTTCCTCAAATTCCGATCAAAATAGAAAATGCATGGGATTTGCGCAGCAGTTTTATTAATCTACAGAATATTCTTCTTAGCATTATACAATTTTTTTGTAAAAAATAAATAGGGTAATCCCTTGCGCCGAAGCTGTTTTGTTGATGTGTTTAATAACCTCCTGTAGGTAAGATCAGTGACGTCATAATATGACGTCATAATGTGTACTGGCTATAACATATCTTGGGTACTAAGTATGCATAAGAAAATAAATCAAAACTTTCTCTGAATAATTTATATACCTCTTATGCGTTTTAATTAGCTAATTTGCATAGAAACGCCTACACCTAGCCTTAACTCACATCCGCGTTTTTTTTTTAATCACGACAAGGAGTGCACGACCGATGTGACCACTTGGCAGGGGATGATCACTACTCTATGGCACCTGATCCCACCCTCTGACGTTTAGGAAGTCCATGTTTGCTCTGCTTCTCATTTGTATTGTTTAAATGGACATTTGAGCTTGAATACTTATCGTTTCCTCCATATATTTCAATATTTCCATTTCTAATTCTTTTTCTCTGTTATAACTCTTTGAAAGTTAGAGATGTTGATTTCTTGATAATTCTACCAGAAGTTTAATTTCGCTAAGTGAAAGTTCAGGAGCCTTATATGCATATCATTCTCGTGCGGCTGTGCATGTGTCTGACGTCAGTGGGCGGGTACTTTGAAAATAACAAGTGAGGCCTCGTATATTTTAAATCTATTACACTCAGAACTCCTCGAATGGCTCTTACCTCGCACACTAATGGATAATGGAGCGTAGCAGAGTCAGCCGAGGATTGCCGTTTGAATCTATAAGACAGAATTTCTTATCTATATTTGCAATTTTATTTCACACAGAAATGTAAATATAATGAATCACTGTATAGTTTGTCGGGAATGCCAGGGACATAAACGATAGTTGGAAACGTGGGATAATTTATGCATAATGAGCTTCGCCCGTTATGCAAATAATCTCACGTTTCCAACAATCGTTGATGCCCTGGTATACCCGACAAATTAGACAGTGATTCCTTAATTATCAATAGTTTTAAAATCCATATATTGCTGACTCTAAAACTTTCTTTCCTCATCTTGTTATGCCAATTATGTTACTCAGATGCTACCTTTGTTTTTTCAAAGTCAGTGTTACTTCGAGTAGGATTACTCAAGGGGAATAACATACTGAAATTTAGAGTTTTAGTATTCCAGATGGAAACCTCAAAACTACTTTATAGGAGAGTTTGATTTTTTTTTTCTGTCATTTTTCTTATTCTTTTAAAAAATCAGTGATTTAAATGCTAATTGGTCTTTGCAGATTAAAGTACAATGCAGACATATAGTTGTTATACAAGTAAACTTTGTTTTGCTTATTGATATATATCCTGATAAAACTTCTTTTTTTCTGTTGTTGATGCTGATATTAAGTGGATGCTGATGTTTTTTTTTCCCTTGTACAGATTATAATTTAAGTGAGAAAGTGAGTTTCTTGCACTGAAATGTTCTATACATAATCATGTCTTAATCTAACTTACACTTTACTTTCCAAACATCTTTTATAAATAAATAAAAAAATAAATAAACAAGTTAATTTTTTTGGATGCGAAGTGATACATGTGCCAAAATGGCCTTTGTGAATAACATTTTTTCTCCTCAGAGTAATGTAAAGCAATTGTCATTTTTTCTTCATGCATGACTATGACATTGTCCTGATTTATAAACGAAGCGTAAATGTAAAATCAAGAATATGCTGAATTTTCTAATTAACGATATTGTGCACATTACTTAGCTAAATATGGTTCATTACTTTGTTGTATAGTTCTCGCCTTTTGTTCTTTTTTTGTAACTGATATAATACTGATATAATATAGACATGATTAGTTCGTTCAATAATATAAATCGCGCTTTTTTTTTCTTTTTATTTCAGTAAAAAAACAAAAAACAAACAAACAAACAAACAAACAAACAAAAAAAAAAAAACAACACGCTCAATCAAGCTTTATTATTATTATTATTATTATTATTATTGTAAAAGATAGATCAAAATAATACAATGTACCATAGTAGGTGACGACTGGACATACATGTACATTTATGCTGTTCATTTATTTATTTATTTATTTTGTTATTTTCAATTAAGAAGATAAATAATGTTGATGTTAATCTGGATTTAAACGAAAATGTAAATTAGAATTATAAAAATAAAATAATTGAACGAAAGCACGTTCATATACTTAATTTTGTACAGTATCTTAAGATGATGAAATGCTACAATTTGTCAAAAACCATTTTTTTTTCTTTTTTAGTAACAATTGTAATAACCATTATTTGCTTCTTTCTTTTATCCATTAAAGTTCTTTTTGTCTGATAAATTAACGCAATGTAAATTGATGGTTTTTAAAAATAAAAAAAAATAAAGAAAATAAATGTGTAAATACAACATGCTACTTGATAACTAAAGTATAAATATATTTTTTAAATCATGTTAATAATAATTTAACACTGTACATTAACATGCTTTGCTTGTACAATGTTTTATTTACATCGAATGACAAACTGGCAAGCTGATCGGTCGACGCACTGATTGGTTAATACGTCTTATCGCTAATCCCGATTGACAGCTCTGTTACGCAACACCGAAAGCGCGTTCGCTTTCTGGGTTCACTACTGAATTTGGGATTCGCTTTCGGCGTTCGCTCTGGGTCCACTGCGAGTTCGCTCCGGGTCCGCTCGGGGTGCGCTCCGGGTTCGCTGGGGGTCAGCTATAGCGAACCCCAAGCGAACCAAGAAAGCAAACCCAGGCTGCGCTTTGGGTTCGCTTTCTGTTAGGTTATGTCTGGTCGGTACTGTATATCGAGTGGACATTTGAATATAAGTAACTATTGTTAATTGATAATACGTCGTCGATATTTCGAAATGTCTTGTTGAAGGCCACAGCAAGTGTTTCCTTTATCTCATGTTGGAGTTTTTGAATAAATTCTGCTTCATATGAATACAAAAATAGGTCTGCTAATTAGGGGACGCAATTAGTACCCATGGGAATTCAAACAGATTGTTGGAAGACCTGATCTCCAAAAACTACATATATATTGTCAATCAGAAACTCAAGAATTTTTTTAATATCATCTTCAGAGTATTTGTGTGTACAATCAGAGTACTTTTTAAGAAAATAATTTTGTAAATGACCAATAACAAGTATCCACATCTGATTTACACCACTTCTCAAATATACTGTTAAACAGTACTCCCGAAGTTTCTCCTTCATTACAGTAAATATTTTAGTGAGGAGTAAAGAAAGAGGCTTCATAGAACATTTAATGTAACCCGCTATGCATATTTGATTATAAGGATTTTTATGAGGTTTATGAATCCAGTAAAGGTATGGTAATTCGAGATCATTTTGATTGTTGGAAATATTAAAATTATCTAAAACAGACATATGCTTTTGAAGAATTTCCTCCTTAGAAAGGGGGGTATGGGTGTAAGTTAGATTTGCACCCGTAGAATTAAATCTTAGTTCCTCTAAAATACAATTCAAATAATGAGCCTTACAAAAAAAAGATTATGTTGTTACCAGCTTTGTTAGCTGGGATCAGTACATATTGATCATGTAATCTATATAATTCCTTTTTGTTCACTTCTGATTTATTAAAGACAGAAGGATAAATAGTTTTCATACGCCCCTCAATTGCTTAACGCGAGATTTCAACATCCATATGATGCTCTTAATCCATTCTGAGAAAGTGTCAAGGTTTTCTTTTTCGAGTTTGGCCTATCGCCTGGCTTAATCTTCCACAGAATTCATGATATTTATAAAATTATGACGCCAGTTGAAAGAAAGGGGTTCCCTAAATTTATGTCCTTTTAAAATAAGCGTCCAGCAGGACTATTTTTGTAAGGTGAAGAAGAACATGAACACGTAGGAGGATTATATATCAGATGTTCGATATCTAGTTTGGATGCAATAGTCGATAAATATTTAAAAGAAATACCAGCTGTGGACTTCAACTTGAAATACGAGGGTTGTTCGAAAAGTTCGTGGATGATGTTAATCTTCGTTACACTACTTTCAAAAAAAATAAAATTAGCACAATATCATTTGTAAAAATATTTATTTTGTTGATGTGTTAAGTTTCATTCAATTCGATTTAATAGAAATAAATTTAATTCACTTTAAAATTAACATGTTTGATAACCCCGGAGCACTCTACACTCTAAACAACATTATAACGTCAAAAATATAGCGTCACAAAGTTAACAAAATATTTTCCTTATACATTTCACAAAGTCTGGTCCAATATCGGCTCATTAATAACCTGTTTCTATCAACTGAAATTTATTTTGCGAAAAATTGTTTCAGTAGCATATTTTTGTTCTGTCAGTGTTTTTTTTTTTACCGCTTAACTATGCTTTCACAAGATAAGCAATCGTTAAGTGCATTTCTCTTTCCAGGACCTTACCTAATGAAGGATTTTTTTTTTGTTAGTTATTTACAGATAATCAGTTACATCAGAGATCTTCCTCTTTTGAAGAGTCTATATCATTCAAATGCCGCCTGGGCAATACACACACACGCATGCATGACTCGCTTTTGTGATATTGCATGCTTCTTACAACATTTTTAGATTTTATTCTGACGTTTTACAGAGTATAACAGGAAATTGTATCGTAAACTGCTGCTCCGTGACTTTCTACGACCGCAACCTTTTTTGCCGTTTTCATTGAGAACTACCTATCTTCATAAATTTATTTCCTTTCAACGAAGCAAACTATAAATTCCTAATTTGGAATATGAAACAATGTAATAATTCTAACTTTGTTCATCTAGATTTTTGTAGTTTTGAGCCATTGCACAGAGTACATGACGACAGACATTAATTATAGTATTGTTTGTAAATAACTAAATTTTGACTTGCTCCGCGAACCAATTTTCACATTTTTTGAACTCCAAATAAGTTTGAAATAAATCAAGATATTTTTAAAAATGTTATACAAATCATGTGATTTATTGTTAAAATATTTCTACCAAATTTGGATGAAATATGACGTTAAATAATAGAAGAAAAGATATGACAGAAGTCTACGAACTTTCCGAACAACCCTCATATGGTGTAATACAAGACTGGACCCTTTTGTGAATAAGAACTTCACTGATATTAACTGCGTCGATTCCTTTGTTTGTAAATTGAAGTTTAAGGAACAATCGGGTTGTTTGAGCAGTCTTGTCTTCCGTACACGTGGCGGTTTACAAAGCCTATGATTTGCAATATCCATAATCACATATCCAAGCCTGTATATGTGTGAAGTCTTGCTCAAGCCATCAAGGAAACCTTCTGATAAACAATATTTTCCCGGAACATTTTACAAGCTATTTTGTTCTAATTTGTTTTAATTTTAGTCTATAAGAAATTTGGTATAAATCACTACTATTTTATAAATTCTTTTTAATAAAGCAACAGTCAATTAAGCCTAATGGTTGGGCACTGCTTTTGTCATCCGGAGAGGGCGGTGTCGGAGTTCAACTGTCATCCCTGTTGCCTCGACAAATATAAGACGTTTAACATTCATGAAGACCCCTAATTGACAGTTTTTTTCTGTATTTAAAGGGAAATTCACGTGTATTCAAACACAAACATTTATTGTTTAAGCGTACCGAATATACTGAACTTATTATGACTCATTGCAAGTAAATATCAGCTTTTACATGTAATTGACCTTTGAATTGGTCTTTTGTGGATGTCGGCCCGGATTTTCTTGTGGTTTTCACCATTTGCCGCATTCCATGACTTGACTTCTTCCTGCAAAGACGATTTAAACCCCGCCAACCTACCTCCCACATTTTTCTTTTGTTGTTAGGTGATAAAATATTTATCACCGTCTTAGCGACTCCACGAAATTTCTTCAATCATATCAAATGGTGCAATTTCTAAATGCTAATTAAATTTTATCAATATGTTGAGTGATTTACTCTTGTGAATATTATTTTTACACAATATTGTTTGTGTCTTATTTACGCAAAACTAGCTGGGACTTCTGCTGTTTAAAATTTAAAAGTGCAGTGGTTGAGATAAGAATTATCGATCCTACATGGACATGAAAAAGTGACCAAAAAATTGTCCTTTCCCTGTCAAAATCAAAAGATCGAATTTAATATGTTGAAAGTAAATTTTGTTAAACAGTACGATTCGTTTATAGGTCGCTCAAGATGTCTTTTGATGTGTTGAAACATGTGCAGAAGAGAATTGTAACTCCTATTTCATATCAATTTGCTGGGAAATTTCATCAGGTTACTCGTTTTAACTTTCTCATTTAAACATTTGAAACGCGCCGGATTTTTTTGTGGTTTACATTCTTTATTCCATATTAGAAATATAATGGCGAGGGCCTACAAAGTAACAATAAAATTTGATAAAATCTAACACCAACAGATATTGTGTAAATTTCATTTTGAAAGTAGTATGATTATAATAATAGCCATGAAATATATAGTTTGCAGTACAAATGCAGACATATGAGTACGCAATGAAATAAAATGAAAAAAAAAATCATATAACCCAGGCATTTGTATAACTTATTATGCCAAAATTATTTATAAAAATAGGTAGGATCTTTATCATTTATAAAACATACCCTAAGTAAGGGATGACTCATAGACCCATGGATCTTGATCTGTCACATCTCTCTTATTAACCTAATATGATAATGCATATATAATAAACCTTCAATGCATACCTTGGATCATTGATCAATATACATGTATTTTAAAGTCTCAAACTAAATGTATCAGTATTATACTTTGAATTATACAATGTAAATACTAGTTCACCGGTTTGACAAGACTACAATATTGTTTCACTATTGTATGTTATAATAATTATTTAACAGAATTAAAAAAAAAAAAATATCTATATTTCTTTAAAAAACAAATAATATCACATGTAAACCTAAACAATCAGCGTACTTAAATATAGAAAATAATCTATTAATATGCTGTAAATTACTAATAATTATTACGGGATACTATAACTAATAAATACTTACATACTTTGACAACTTTTTATGACGATAAACTAGAATTAATTTAGATTTATAGAGGCTTCTATTTAATAGAGCTTCCTAATAGTTATATGGCGTGTCATTCTATGAATAACCGACAATTCAAATAAAAGAATGATGGTAAATTATCTATACTTAAGGCGTTTTTCCTTTTTTTATTTTGTCACATCCGGTCGCAAGATACAGCCACTTTTCTCTTTGTCAAGTAGCATTTTGTCCGCCTGTGTTCTGAAAAATATTTAGAGATTGATTTTTGAAACTCTAATGGATGATAGATTGTGACTCGTAAATGTAAAAAAAATCTGTTAAGTTTTTGTTGCGGTGATACTCATTGTCCACCGGAGGAAGTTTAAAAATATGCAAATGCTATGTTTTTATTTTTCAAATGTTTATGAGGTGTGTTCCCGTTTTGCACACATTTGATGATTAGGTATAGAACAATAAGTGTGAAATATGTTTTGATAACAATTATAGTCTGCTTTCTGGTTAGGATTTACCTGGATTTTACCTATGTATTTCTAAAAAGGAAGAATAATTCTTAAATCTATATTCTTTTAAAAAAAAAAAAAAATATTTATGAAATTTTAATTATGAATATCTATTGCAAAAATGGATATTATTGAATATTTTATTGAATATTGATTATTATATTTAGAAAACAAATAATATTTTTTCGTTTAATTTCTTATTTCATTTTCCTGTTCTTTCCCTATAGGTTCATCTTTCGCATTTTTACCGACTGTGATACAGACTATTCCAATTAAGTAATTATCTTACTTGAAAAATTCCCGTTTTGCACACATTTTTTCTATACCTGAAATTTAAATGTGTGCAAAACGGGAACAAACCGTTTACGATAGTGGCAAATGTGGCTTAGTGTTTCGAGTCATATTTTTTCCAACGGAAGTTGTCAAACCAGAAGTTGTCAAAAAATGAGCATTTTTCCTCGAATCTATGAGGGATGATTCCTTCAAACTCACTTAGGAGTTATGTCATTTTGTACTTCCGGTCATACCAGAAGTGAAAAAAAGACTTGAAGTTCTTTAAATTGATAGATTCAACTCTCTCTATGTGTTGCTAAGCATAATTTGGAAAACTGATATTAATATTTTTATTGGAAGTTGATTTACATTCTTTCATCCACCTAAATTTCCAATCAAGATCTTATCAGAAATCTAACGGGAGACCTACATGTTGTTTGCAACGAAATTTCACTTGGTTATCATTATTATTATTATTATTATCAACGTCTCGTCGTCTACGAAGATCTCGTTTTTCTTAGGTTTTTTTCCCACTTTTATTAATCATTATTATTAGGATCTTCTGTCTTCTACGCAAGACCTTCTTGCTATTTTTAGGTTTCTTTTTCACTTTTATTATTACGGTCTTCTGTCTCATTATTATTATTATTATTACCTATTTAGTGCTTGCGATTGATTTTCATGATACTTTTAGCAATGATGGCAAGTTATAAAAACTTAAGGCATTTTCTTTCTTTTATTTTAATTATGTCACTTTCGGACGGAGCTATTCCTAACTTTCTTTTTTTCTTTTTTAATTGAATTTTTTCTGTGCATCTCATCAAAAACAGTTAAAGACAGAGTCATGACACTATCTAAGAAAATAAATCTTGATCTATGTGCATCCGGTGTTTCATTTTTTCCCCGGCGTCACTTCCGTTGTCCACCGGATGTAGTTTAAAAATATGTTTGTTTTTTTTTCTTTTCATTTTTAAATGTTTATAACATAGTCATATAGAGTGTTTTAAGTCATTTCATTTTCATCGTAAGTTGATCCTTCTTAACCTGAAGTTTTTAAAAATGCGTAATTTTACATCGAAACTTTCAGAAAAAAAGATTTGTTCACATTCTTTGTGGAGTTAAAAGTTGTTTTGGGCACTTCTGGTCATATCGGTAATGAATGGAAAAGAACACGAAATTGCTTGAAATTAAAAGATACCACTTCTTTCTGTGTTCTTAAGCATATTTTGACTCATTCAAGTGCCTATTTTTTTTTTTTTCATCTATGCTTGTTCTATTATTCAATTGTTTCTTTTTTACTATCATTAGAGTCTTCCATCTTCAGTGGAAGACTGTTCTATTATTCCTCTGTTTCTTTTTCACTTTTACAATTATTGGTGTGTCCCACTGTAAAACCGTTAAGGTGAGTGTGTTTTCATTTCTGTGATAATTATTCTACAACTCTAAACATGTCTCAAGTGTCGTTTTGTATTTTGCTTTTGGCGTTACACTTTTCAGTAAACGCCTTTAGTCTGCGTTTATTGCAGTTCGTTGGTTCATTTTCTTAAACGATATTTATGACAAAATAGAAATATTCTCTATCTTTGTAGGTTCCCAATGCAACGGGAATGAGATTCTGAAATTCTCGGATTTTTCCAACAAAATCGGAAATACCCGAGCCGTTGAACTGACGAAAATATGACGTTACATACAAAGTTGTTTACAGAAGATTTAAAGGAGAATTTGTAGCATGGAAATTGCATTAAATTCTTGTTTGTAATTTTTTCCAAGTACGTTGTTGCTATGCCTAAGCAACCATGTTGCTTTTCACTGCAATTGAAGAAGTGTATTTTTTGATCTAGTGGTTGCATTGAATCCAGAATCGAAGAAATTCGCAATCTGCAGTAGAGATTCTAACATTTAAGACCCACTTAAAGGGGTTCTATCGAATTTGGTAACGGTTGGAAGAGCATTATGGTAGAAAATAAATGATAAAAGTTGCTTTGAATAATAAGCTTGACAGGTTTTCAAAGACCCACGAAGTAACCTCAGATTCTCTACGATCTGCTTGACATTCTAACGGAGAAAAAAAAAACAGCAAAGAACGCCAAATACGCTGCACTCCTATCATACTACAAGTCTTCATCCGGTGTTATTTCTATCATTAGTATTTGCCCCAAGGTCTACAAGATAAGTGGGAGTCCCCAGCGTCCAAGTATAAGAAGTACTACAGCATACAATTTGCACCATTCAGTTTCCTAGTAAATTTCATACGGGAACACAGTATTGTCAAGAATGGTCCAGCATTCCAAAATTATGCATCTACCAGGGAAAAAAAGAACTAATGACCTGAAGCGATCAATAAGTATCAGTATTCATAATCGAGAAACTTATCTCAATGTAGATGATGGAAACAAGCATGAAAGACAAGAACAATACCCAGGATGTCCAATATGCAAAGCGACGCATTCATTGATTCACTGTAGAGCCTTTCGAACCATGCTGTTACGAGAAAATATGGATTTTCTCCCGGAGAAGGATTTCTGTTATAAATGCTGGGAATCTAAACATTTGTCAAGACATTGTAAAGCCAAGGTAAAATGTAAAATTTGTCGAAGCTTTAGTCAAGCAACAGCATTGCAAACAGAACAAAGAACGTTTGATCCTACAGAGGCTGGCGAAAGAGATGAGGAACAGTTTAAAGTAAACAAAAGACTTGTTTACAGCGGGGAAAACTTGGGCGAAAGAACATGTCCCTAATAAGTGAACTGAACTTTGTGGAGCAATGTTCAGTAGTTGATCCCGTGCAAAGGTTCTTCCTGTACGTGTTTATTCTTATGACAAAGAACTCGTTATCAATATGTATGCATTTATTGATGAACAGAGCAATCGTACATTAACTAGATTCGAATATTTTGACATAGATAATATGTACATACTGAGAAATGGAATAAGACACGTGTCTCACACAGCTTCCGTGGTTACACCGTGGTTACACTAAACAATAGCATGCATACAGATTTCTAAGACTCGCTCACCTCTGTATTTCTTACATGGCGCACATGCACTAAATTAATTGTTTTAGCTTATTAAAGACATGAAACAATCTAACAGAGGGTTTTATTAAAAAAGCAACATTTTTCAATAATTATGAATGTCAGAATAATTTCATACTGCATACCATTTTGTTTAACGAGCAAAGGAGGGGACCGAACCCGATGATAAAACGAGCAATTTTTCCCCTTCCATTTCTTTTCATTTCTTTTCATTTCTTTTCAGCTCAAATGATAGAGAATTACTTAAGAATGTGGAAAAGCCTTTAAATAATCTCCGAACAATCGGTTTAATAGTTTTATTACATTATTTGTTCCCTTTATTACATCGATGCTTAACGACTAAAATATGTTATGATGTAAATTATTTTCAACTTATTAACAAAATATGGCGTTTTACAGTGAACTATTCCTCTTGATTTTAAACAATTATTATTTTATTTTCCCTTCATATGTTCCCCCTCTTTTGTTTAATTACAGTACCGACCGGACACAACCTAACACCAGAGCGAACCCAAAGCGCACCCCGGGTTCGCTTCCTGGGTTCGCTCGGGGTCCGCTGCGGGTCCGCTTTCAGAAAATTTGGGACCGCTCTGGGTGCGCTTCGGGTTCGCTCTGCGTTCACTCGGGGTCAGCTCGGGGTCCGCTAGAGCGAACCCGCGCAAGTGAGTTAAGGCTGAGTATAGACGTTTCTAGGAAAATGAACTAATTAAAACGCATAAGGGTAATATACTTATTATACAGAAAAGTTTAAAACTTATTTTCTAATGCAAACTTGGTACCCACGACAAGTGATAGCCAGTACACATTATGACGTCATATTATGACGCCACTGCTCTCTACTACACAAAGTTATAAAGAACATCAACAAAAAAGCTTCAGCGCAAGGGCATACCCTATTTACTTTTACAAAAACAGGGTCTAATTAGAAGCAGAATATTCCAAGGATTTCTGATATTACTGCACAAATGTCGACAGATCAATTGTTTAGTTACTATTTGTGAAGTTTTGAGTTGAAACGGGGTAAAAATTCACAGTCCAGCGTAAGTTTCCTCAATTTTTTATCAAACGAGAAAGTGCATAGGATTTGTGCAGCACTTTTATCAATCTTTAGCATATTCCTCGCAGAATTATACATTATTTACTTAAAATTAAATAGGGTATGCCCTTGCGCCAAAGCCGTTTGTTGAATGGTTTTATTACTTTGAGTACTAAAGAATAATGACGTCATAATATGACGTCATAATGTGCATTAGCTATAACATGCCTTGGAAACTAAGTCTGTATAAGGAAATGAATTTAAGCCTTCTCTGTATAATAAATATACCTATTTTGCATTTTTATTAGCTCATTTGCATGGAAACGCCTGTACCTAGCCTTAAATCACTTGCGCGGCGTTCGCTTTCCGGGTTCGCTTTACGCACTCATGCGTGAAGCGGACCCCGCTTTAATCTTGCCGCCAGTAAGCCCCGTCCCTTGTATATTCCAAATACAGTGGTGAAATCGATCATTACTGTTTTTATTGCGATCGAAACATGTACATGTAAGTCACAGTATGGAGAATGTCGATAAATTTTCAAGAATTTCACCGTACATTCGATGTAGAATTATCACCTTTATTTTTCTTAACTTACAAGCTAAGTATATCTCGAAAGAAAAAGAAAAAAAGGTGTTAAAGAACGAGTGCACTTATGGGCCCCGGTAAAATGTGAAAAAAATGAAGAATCAAATAAAGCATAATTTTTCATCTTAAGTCATTATTTGATATCTAAACCATAAGAATCAACAAATTTTATCGCTGGTATTCATGAATATACAAAGAGAAAAGCCATACAATGTGGTAGGGGTCAGTAGACATTCGTGATTTTTTATAGTAAATCGAGGACGGTCATTCATTTCAAAGCTTTTGTTTACTGTCAGCCTAACGCTGTACAAACTTGTGCGAATGACAAAAAACGCATTATACATTTATAAAACTTGTGTGAAAGTAGGAAATTTGTACAAGATTAGGCTGGTACTTAAAATATTAAAAATGTATGTAAAGTTTAACGTTTTTCCTATAGCAAGCGAGAGCTATTTACCCGTATGACTTGTGTTGAAC
Source organism: Saccostrea echinata (assembly GCF_033153115.1). Taxonomy (NCBI): domain Eukaryota; kingdom Metazoa; phylum Mollusca; class Bivalvia; order Ostreida; family Ostreidae; genus Saccostrea; species Saccostrea echinata. The sequence continues at coordinate 7,475,620 of NW_026889781.1, forward strand.
CCACCTGTGGAATAAATTATTTAAAATACCGGTAGTCACGTGAGTTCTACCCAGGTAAACATTCTACAAATGTGCTCACTGTAAAACATAGCCACGTTTTGTATCATTATATCAAAGTCGTACCGCTTAGAGATGTTGTATGTATTTGGTTATAGCAACACGGGAGGGTTAGGAGTGTTAAGTGTCGTTAGAATGTCATCATACATAAAAGTGTCAAACATTTTTAACATTCATGCAAGACAATGGTACAGGTATTGAAAGCCACCTAAATACAATTTTTTCATTTCAAAATTTAAAGGAACTAATGTTAATACTTATTGCATTTTTTCAAATGCAAGCATGTAAATTTCTTAGTTTGAGCACTATGGCTACATGCATTTATAAACTTCATTCGATTTTTTACAGGTAAAATTGCACAAGACGTATTCGGCAAACGCGCCCGTCAATGATCCACCATCAGTTTGTTCAAGTGTCAATTTAAATGTCTCCTCCCCTTGCTTTAAATAAACGAAACTCAAAATAGGTTCGATACGACTTTTCCGGATTTGGGGTATCTATAGGCATTAAAATTCTTCATTTGTTTCAAATCCATGCTGATTTAGGTGATTTTTTAGCGTAATTTTTAATTAGAAATATCCACTTGTGTTTAATTATCACCAAAAGAGAACGATTTAGTCATATATTCTAAAGTAAAACCGCACTGAAAAAGGGCCCATTAAGCATTGCATAAGTGCACTTGTCCTTTATTTTCGATGTATCGGATGGAGTGAAATTGAGTATCTTAATAAAAAAAAGATTTCAAATTCATTTGTTTACATTATCCATCCGTTTTAAAATAAGTTGGAACTTCCAATTGTAATTGCAATTGCTAAATCGTAATTTAAATGTTTGAAAGAAAAACAACTGAATAATGATCTTATCTATGAAATAACTGAGACATACTGTACACGTAAAATGCTAAGTTTCCATATTTTGCAGTTTACATTTAAGCTAGGTAGTCGTCCATTACATGTATATGTAGGTCGTGATAATCACTGAAAATTCTCATACAGTGTAACATGAGTTTCTTTTTACAGATCATTTATAATTTACTTCCATGCTATAAATCGTTGTTTTATAAGGCGAGTTTTATATATATATATATATATATATATATATATATATATATATATATATATATATATATATATATATATATATATATATATATATATATATATATATATAAATTAAAAAAAACCAAAACAACTACAACAATCAAAAAACCAAAACAAACAAACAAAAACTTATAAATGGTCCACTGATAAGAATATATTATTTTTATAAGGTGTTTTCAAATACATGTAAATGATAATTTGAATAGTTTGTGTTCCTTACTGTTTCATGATCCCCCCCCCCCCCTACATACATGTACATACTGGAGCGGCATGTTAACAAGCAAAATTCTAAATGTTTAAAAATAAATAAAAAACAAGAAAGAAAACAAACAAAACAAGAATTCAATAACTGTAAACTCGCATGATTAAGTAGATGAAATTAAGATAATAACGCCCGATGTGTTTCTTTTTTAATTGTTTTATTTCGATGAGCCCCCCCCCCCCCCCACTCCTCTCTTTACTCGAATTGTTTTCTATGGGCCGGTTGTAGCAATTTTAATTTCAAATAATATACAGTGCTCTCTCTCTCTCTCTCTCTCTCTCTCTCTCTCTCTCTCTCTCTCTCTCTCGTAAAGCTATATTACTGATTTTCAGCATTCAGGTGGCAGCAAATTACATGAACATGTACTATTCATGCAACGTACAAGAACTATGGCGTTTCCAAATTCAAAAAAATAAAAAATAAAATAAAAATAAGAATAATAATTAAATTGAATTTCTCATAGATAACGTGCCCAGACGAAGTACATGTAACTTAAGAGGCATCGAATGTAAGGGGGGTGTATATACAGGTATACCGTGACCATGGAGACAGTATACATCCAGCTAGCAAGTGTCAATTTAAAATATATATATATATATATATATATATATATATATATATATATATATCGACGCGAAGGAAAGTGATAAGCATTTTTGCGTTTTTTTTTTTTTTTTTCTTTCTTTTTTTTTTTTTTTTTTTTTTTTTTTTTTTTTTTTTTTTTGCTTTTCAACTTCTTTCGTCTCTCTGGGTCTCTACTTGTTCACTGATCTTTAAAATTCATTTATTTATGGAAATATTTTATATTTTCTTCATTACTCATTCAGTTTTTATGAATAAAATACATAAATAGTCGATTTCATATCTGGAAAATTCTGGATTCCCCCTGAGAGCGTTTTTTAGAGCTAACATCCTTCTTCCCATTGCACATATAAAATGTTTTTTTTTTTTTTTTTTTTTTTTTTTGATTTGTATAATAATTTGTTAATGAAATGATTTGCAATGCACGGCAACGCATTTCGATACTAAGTGATCCAAAAATAGATAAATAAAATTAGTGGAAAATGGACTGGTTTAAACAAAATAAAGAAAAAAAATATCGCATTTATATATAATTGTCAGAATATTGTATATTTTAGCTCAATTTGGATTTAAATTAATTCTCTCAGATTTTGATTAGGTCACTTAAAACAATTCATGTTTTTGAATGAAGTAAAAAAGAAGCTTTGAATTGTAAATTTAATATTTTCAACGTTTAGTTATTGATGAGAAATCTTGAACTTTCAGTAAAATTCCACATCCATTATATTACCAATTAATTTTTGAAAAGAAGGGGGGGGGTACGACTCGTGCGATCTTAAATAAAGATGTATTATTCTATTTTTTTCTCAGAAGGAGCACATGCACTTGTTAAATCAATACTGTCGTGTTAATTTGTACACACGTTTTATCTGTTTATGCCTTGATGATATGAAGCGAAAATATCCCAGTATATTTAAAGTAGAACACAAAAAAGGAGAAACATTGATATAAATCTTGCAAGGTTTGAATAAATAAAATACCTGGACGAGGAAAATTCTGAGATAAATCATTTTCAAGAAATAAAAGTGTTTGTAGCGAAAAGTTTCAAGGTTTATGAAAATTCTGACACGAAGAATTCAACATTATGTAATTTTTGATTTTGTACAAGTGATTGTTCTGTCAATAAAACCGATAGCATTATTTTATACTATCTCGTCTGATTGAATAGCAAAGTATTGATGATACTGAGTGTGCATATTTCGTTAGTTTACATAATAATTTGTCTCTTATAAGGTACTGTAAATTAATTAAATAAATGTACAAAACAAAGTATTTACATGTGTATACACAAATACAGCAGATGATATCTTCGTTACCTATATCTGAAAGTGAATGATTTTTTTACTAACTCTGTATTTAAAAAAAAAAATCATCTTTTATTTCTTGTGGTTATTTATGGTTTTGTTTTCCTGAGATTTAAAACATTGTACAAGAATTCACATCAAATATTTTTAAGAAGCTCAAAGACATGCAAACAACTGACTCTAACAAACAAAAATTAAACTGACATTTTAAAGCCTAGTCGGGAACTTTGTTCAGTATATAAACCAGTTTGATTTCAAAGAAATAATATACTAATTATTCATCTAAAATTATTCAAGTGTTTCGCTTATAACCAGCAGAACTATATGAAACTCTATGAAGCACTCTGTGTAGAAGAAATCCGCTGAGGTAATCCGAGTGTGTACGATAGCTGGAAAATTTGACAATAGTTGTCACTACTGCATCGGATATCACAGGAATTGGTTACGCAACATAACGGCGACAGTAAGACCTCTCTCTTCTTCAATACAATTCTGAGCAGTTTAACAGATATGCACGGAAGCCCGTTGAGGCCAGTTCAGAGAAAGAAATATTTTTATTGCGTTTAAACGCAATAATTATTGCGTTTAAAACATTGCGTTTTATCGCAATAATTATTGCGATTAAACGCAAAACATTGCGTTTAATCGCAATAATCATTGCGTTTAAACGCAAAAGATTGCGATTAATCGCAATATATATTTGCGTTTAAACGCAAAACACTTTGCGTTTCAACGCAAAAGATTGCGATTAAACGCAATCTTTTGCGTTTACACGCAATAGTATTGCGATTAAACGCAATAATTTTTGTGATTTAACGCAATAATCTTTACGTTTAAACCCAATAATCCTTCCTTATAAGGCATATGGAGAAATTATGTACACTTTATTCATGAGGTTCCTCCCACGTGATTTACTTCTCATTAATATTCATAAGATTCTGCATAAACTCGAAATATTCAATTTCTTTAAATTTTTATATTAAAACCTGCAAGCAGAGTTTGTTTTGTTTTTTTAAGCTTTTAAGCTCAGAATTTTGGGTTATTAACAGTTGACAAGTCATGAAACTATCTTTTTTGGTAATAAGTAGGTCAACTGATGCAAGAAATTGCCATTTCCAAATTAAAAAGGCGGTCGTAAATCTTCATGAAAAAATAAATCATCTGTATTTTTTTTAAAAACAGACATTCATCTGCACCTATTAATCGGCGGAAGAACTCTGTCAACTTGCAATAAACACTTACAATTAATCACCAAAAATGATAAAGGCACCAATTTTGTGCTCTTTCCTTCATTAAAACATTATACTCTCGCTTCGGAATTTCAAATCGAAAAGGCGGTCGCAGCTTTCACTTTGGCATCAACAATATTGTTATTTCCGGTAGAAGATATTAAGAAAAATATAAACTTCGGCGGAAGAACTTTATCCGAAATAGTTAGTATATAAAAATCTGCGGGGTTTTGTTCGTTCTCTATATAAACGTACCTTTATGGAATCTGTCGCCATTATTGCTCCAATATGGCCGATATGTAAATGAGAAGAAAGAACACCATTTCTCCATATGGATATGTTTTGCATTTAAACACAATGATACTGTAGTTTCAAAATCAAACATGAATTAGTCAAAGCTTATAATTACATGTACATGTACTAGGAACCGACACTTTAACTTTAAGAAGATCCGATTTGTTCTGTGTCTTTTTTGCAAAATTTTCCAGTTTTTGAAAATTGTAGTAAAACAATGTTATCCTAACGACCTGAATGTCTTAAATGTATTAGAACCCCAAACTCTTAATGAAGTCCCTGATTAATTGCTTCCGTATATAACAACTTATAGAGAATGTTTCTGTGGTATTAATAGCACTTGTCAATTTGAAACATGCAGTACACATCGATCAATCTGTTTCCATTTGATTTTGATTTTGATCTCATATAAATCCATCACATATGTTTTTGTGTTTACTATATGAAACCATTAGAAGGGTTATGAATGTACATTTAAGTCTAAATACTTCATCATGTTGTACGTAATTCCAACATTTCCTCAGTCATTTCCAAAAATCACTTTATACATGGGTTAAACTTGTGACCGCAACGTGGGGGACAGTTTTTTTTAACAGAGCAACTGACCAAAACTTTATTAAGAATGTAGAGAATAATAAGCTTAATACATGTCTCGTTCTTCGGCTGCCTTCGTTTTTAAAAACCGAATTTGTTTTTTTTCTCCTCTATAAATTCTTATTAGTGATTTATCCTTTCAGAGAGCGTTTGCTCGGAGAAATCTTATTCTATAAAGCTAAATAATACGCAATTTCCTCATAAGTAAAAAGAGAAAGAAATAAAAGATATAAGTATGCGTGGGTCCATTGTACTCTGCAAGGATTGATACAAATGAATCCCTTTAAACACAAAGATTATTGCCTTTGAACTCAAAGATTATTGCGTTTAAGCATAAAAAAAATATTGCGTTTAATCGCAAAAGTTTTGTGTTTAGTCGCAAAAGTATTGCGTTTAATCGCAATATTATTGCCTTTAAACGCAAAAAGTATTACGTTTAATCGCAAAGTTATCGCGTTTAAACGCAAAAGATTGCGTTTAATCGCAATTTTTGCGATTAAACGCAGAGTGTTTTGCGTTTAAACGCATATACATTGCGATTAAACGCAATCTTTTGCGTTTAAAGGCAATACTTATAGCGTTTAAACGCAATAAAAAATAAACTGGCCTCAACAGGCTTTCGTAGATATGTAATCAACTGAAATATTTTTTTCTATAGCTCGATTACTACAATCTCTCACTTACTTAAAGTAATAAATGGTTTTAAATAAAATGTCACTACATTATTGTTTAGATAAATAAAATAAATTAAGAATGAAATGTGAAAAACCAATTAGAGAAAAGCACAAAGATCTCAGACTTAACAAAAAAAAAAAATAAAATAAAATAAATATAAAAGGGGGGAATTCACTGCTAAAGCGTTGCAAAAATATTTTTCAGTGGTTTATTCCTTTTGTTTTTTTTTTTTTTTTTTTTTTTTTGTTTTTTTTTTTTTTTTTTTTTTTTTTTTTTTTTTTTTGGTCAACTCAGTTAGTGTGAGTTGTACAAAACGCTTAAGAGACGAAAAAATGAGAGAACAATAATGCCTGTATAGTTGTTTGATCTGCATTTAACAAAAACGTTTTAGAGTTTTTAAGATGCTTATGAAGTGTGTATATAAAGCTACATTTTTACACCTCGGTCAATATTGATTTTTTTTTTAGATAGAGAGAGAGAGAGAGAGAGAGAGAGAGAGGAGAGAAAAACGAAAGACAACTCTACACAGGAAATGAATTGGGCCTATGATCTTAATCATTTAAGATATAAGGTATCATTTTTAAATATCTATCGGGCCATAAATACGGGTTGGTACGAGATCAAATTTACCATAAAGTCCTTCGGTCTTTATGGTAAATTTGATCTCGTACCAACCCGTATTTATAGCCCGATAGATGTTTTTAAATGATACCTTATTACATATATTTACATTTGTGACTTATTCATTTTTTATATTTGCCTGATTATAATCTTTAACGCGTGAAACGTTTTATTTTTCAAACCCAACGGCACGTGTTTGATCCTCTAATTGTGCGTCGACCCTTTATGACGTCATTGAGAAATTACGTCGAACGTTTATGACGCGAGGAACCCGTGTTTATACGGATATAGATACACGTTGCTTTCAATAGTGTTATATAAAGGAAATCATTTGCAAATGTAAATATAAATATTTTAAAAGCGATTAGATATTAAACATAAATAAGGCAAATAAATTTTAAAAAATGAAAATAATGATTATGATTGTTCCAAGCTGTCACAGGAATACGTTACATGAACAAATGAAATAAGTCCTTTTGATGCCAACTAGATACTGGGTTTTTCATATTTCTTGACAATCGAATATTTGTTCATATTTAAAGCGACAAAATGTTTTCTTGGAAAAGTTTTAAGAGACAAAATTAACAAGACACGCGATTTTCATATCGAAGATCTAGATATATTCCAAACTTTTCTCATTCAGAAATCCTAAATCGTTGTATAACTGTACAGATGTCCATGAACATTTGAAATAATTATCTAAGTGTTGGTAGATTTAGAGGGTTTTTTTTTTTTTTTAACAAGAGGTGCCCATACTGTTGATAAAAAGTTACCAGTCAACATGTATTTCCGATAGATATAAAAATTCAATAAAGCAATCTATACATATATAAGAACAGGTACATGTATATGTAACTACCGTCAGCGAAGGAATGAAAACTAATTTGTACAACTTAATTATTTTATTTCTTTATTGAACAGGGAAAGAGATGAAGTACAATCACTTCACACATTTATTTAAAGCTGATTCACACATAACTACTTGTGTATCGATTTATTTATGAATTATTCTACAGACATTAAAAAAATGGAAGTTTGAACAACTAAATTATCTTAACTGTCTCACAATATATTTCCGTATAACTTGATAATGAAGAAAACACTGCTGTCAATGTTATTTTTGAAAGTCAAGAAATTGCCGGGGGCCAATCATCGATAATTTACACCCTTGAAATGTTGTTTACTAATGCTTATGGCATGGAAACCTTATATTATTTAGCCAAAATGACAAAAATATAATTTCCTATCATTATGCAAAAAAAAAAAAAAAGAAATAATAATAATAATAATAATAATAATAATTTTGGTCAGGTAGCTTATGAAATATTTAAAAAGTTTGCGCTTTACTCGGACAACCCTCGAATATTAATATATATATATATGTATAAGACTTAGATTGGATAGCTTAAATAATAATGATAAAATTTAAAATGATTAAAACGGATGAATTTACAAGCAAATAAAAAAGGAATGAGTGTGCAAAAACCTCTAATGCAAATGTTGAACACATGTTAGAATGCATGTAAAGTCTTGCTCAAGCCATCAAGGAAACGTTCTGATAAACGATATTTTTCCAGAACATTTTACAAGCTATTTCGCTCTTATCTGTTTTCATTTAAATCTATGAGAAATGTAGTGTAAATCACTACTATTTTATTAGGTCTTTTTAATAAATCAACAGTCAATTAAGCCTAATGGTTTAGCGCTGCTTTTGTGATCCGGAGAGAGGGGTGTCAGAGTTCAATTGTCATCCCCGTTGCCAAGATAAACACCAGACATGTTAAATTCATGAAGACACTTAATTGGCGGTCTCTTCTGTATTTAAAGGGAAATTCAAGTGAATTCAAACACAGCACCTATTATTTAGGCCTACTCAAAAACATAAACTTAATATGACTCATTGCAAGTAAATATTAGCTTTTAATTGGCCTCTGAATTGGTCTTTTGTGGATGTCGGCCCGGATTTTCCTGTGGTTTTCACCATTAGCTGCATTCCATGACTTGACTTCTTGCTGCAAAGACGATTTAAACTCCGTCAACTTACCTCCCACATTTCTCTTTTGTTGTTAGGTGATAAAATAGTTATTATTTGATATTTGTCATTAAACATTTGAAACACACTGGATTTTTGTGGAGTAAACAAATTAAAACTGTAACAGAGAATCTGCAAATTTGGAATACACAAGGGCGAGTTATAGTGTCACTGGAACCTTTTTCACGCATGAGTGAACAAAGCAGTCTCAGAAAACAGTCCCGGGGACTGCTGGGACTGCTAGGTCTGCTTTCTTGAGCTGTCCATAAGCGGTCCCACAGCAGTCGTTTCAATGCAGTCCCAGGGCAGTCTCAGGGACTGCTTTCTGGGACTGCTTAGATGTCAGATTGGGTCTGGTTGGTACTATAGTTATCAAATACAATTCTTTTAAAATGTGCTTATATGAAATTTTCAATTTTTCTCAAAAACTGTTCGTCCGAGGCCGACCTTAGGCCGACCTTAGACACTCCAAAGTTCAAACAGTGCATTTTATATCCAATTCTGATAAACAAACGTTTTCATGCTGAAGACAGGATGGCAAAAATACAGAAAATTATTTTAAAATTGAATAAGGAACTTAAAGATAGCGTAAAATATTTCATAGATAATGTCTTGTAAGCTAAAATGTAATTCTGTAGAAAAAAAATACAGTACTTTCTGTTTCAATTTTGAGCTCACATAAGCTGAAAGCTTAATTGAGATTTCCTGATCACATTTTGTCTGTCTGTCCGTATGTCTTTCCATCTATAAAACTTTTCAGGATTTCGACAAAACCTCTGGACCATAGGCCAGTTTTAACCAAACTTTGCAACGTTGGATAATGGCCAGGTCCCTTTTCAGGAGGAATGTGATTAAGAAATAATGAATATTTGGTGGCATCTTTTGTGGCTAGGGTGAGACAACAACAGGGGATCAATGTTTTTCAAAGCAATATTTAGGAGAAAAAAAAATCTGATATTGAAGAAAAGCAGAGCCATATTGAGTCAGATGAGCGTTGCTGCCTATCGGTCTCTTATTTTCAAGTGCTTTACTTCATCTTCATTTTTCCTGTAGCCATGCACATATCACCATGCGTAAATCGCAAGACTTGCATGTGTCATGTATATTTCTGATGAAAAATCATTTGATAAATTGAATCATATTTGAAATTCTTAACATTTACCAGCTTGCATTTGCCATTTATTTCCTTTTTAGTGCCCTCAACAAAATTAAAAATCAATAAAAATATGATTATGATAAAAATATTTACACTGTGTGCGAATAAAGGTCTAATTTCAATAAAATTTGAAAGGAAGATTTTTATGTAAGTAACCAGTTATGCTCCAGTTTTTTTAATTAGTTACCTTTTTAGATCTTTCTAATAGTTTCTGTACTATACAGGGACAAAAACAGTGTTTTATGATATTTATTTGTTTTTTTTTTTTTATATTTAAGCTTGTGCCACATCGTTTATTTAAGGATGTACAACACACCTACCCCAAAAATTTCCTGTCGTTTAATTTTTGCTATTTTTGTATATCTTATACAGGACATTATCTTTTATGTGTATGTACGTTTTGGTCAAAATCGTTCGAGCCGAATTTGGACAGGAAGTTCCTAAAGTTACTCCCCTTTGGCTGATCACGAGTACAAAAAAATTTCAACCAACTAACTATAAAATCCCTTATTTTAAAATATTTAAGGTTAGCCTAGCTGTCAAAATTTGCCGAATCGTTCGTTTAACTATTAAACACACAAGCAAAGTGAATTTGTAGAGGTACACTTCGAGACAAACGATTTTGAAGAATTTAAACTGAAAAACTATGGTTCATTTTTGCATTGAAAAAAGCGTAATTTTCAAATGAAATATTTTTTTTATGAAAAAATCTGTCGTTTAATTTTGAAAAAAAAAAATAATTACTTCTTGTAACTGATGATCAAAATGTTCTTGATAATTTTTTGTATTTTTTTTTTAAACGACGCGTTTTGAATTGATAGCGGAAAATCTCTCCTCTCCCTCTCTCCGTAAGTTACGTTTCTCACAGCGTCTTTCAGATTTGGGACGAAAGCAATGCTATGAATCTACAAATACAGATAAAAATTCCTAGCTGGAAAATATCTTTACTTAAAAAATGTAATGTACATTATATTTATCACAAATATAAAACTTAACATCTGCATTTAAATGAAGATGAATAAGCAATTTCTAAAATTTTAAGACCCCCCCCCCCCCATTATTCTCTGCAATGTAGGGCATTCGAGCTTGAAAAAAAAAACATCGGTTACGTCTGCATAATATATATAATTGGCATATTGAACTCCTAAAGTAATGTCCTTCATTCGTGTATACAGATTAAATATTGACTACTAATAGTTTTTGGTTATTCTAATTTTCTTTTTTTTTATACTTAGTATTTAGATTTGGTAAAACTATTTTTCTAAGGATTTTATGACCACGTGTCCGGTTTGGAGTTTATATGACTTCTACTTGCATCGAATATTATTTTTTAAGTGAACCAACACTGATGTATGTACAGCTCTCTTGTGATGAAAATGGAATATGTGTACGTATGTACGTATGGGTTTTAAATTATTTCCGTTTTCAAACGAGAGGGTGCCCCCCCCCCCCCCCCGGATATAGTATCCTTCTGTTGTTTCAATAAATGGAAATAATGTATTCGTCCATATTAACTTTAATTGTACCAAATTGTAAATTATTTATCCATATTTTAAAATATTTCATGTGCCTGAATCATCTGCAATGATATTATTTACATTGGTATCAATCGTTTTGTTTTTATTCGAGGAAATGCGAACTGAAACTGTTTACAGTAAAAGATTTTCTCTATGAGGTGCAACCGTTGTATTAATTTTTCACTGTTGATTACTTACTTTAATTTGTATAAACTTTGGCTTTCAGTTCTTATATTCCTTGCAACACACTGTAAATGTATCTGTATATTTGTGAGGGAAATTAAAAAACATAATTCTTCGGAAAACAGGAGGAATAACTCAGCTAAGGGGAGTAAAGACATACACCTCTACATTTTTAGAGTTGTTTCTCTTCGATCAGTGACCTTCTGAAAACGGTAACTTTAATTTCATTTTTTTTTTCAAAGAAAAGAAAAGCAAGAAAATGTTTATTTTCGTAATATGATAATATTTAGACATACCGGTAATATTTATTCTCAATGTTATACGGCCGATTGTAACGGGAAAAAGCAATGTAGAGTAGCATTAACATTTTTAAATTAAAACATTGCCATTGTGTATATCATAAATACAATATTAAAGAATATTAACTAAATTTGAATTAAAGAAGGAACCTGTCTTTTTTTCTTATTTTTATGGAGGGGGGGGGGGAGTTATTGCACAAATGATCAAGGATAGGATTTGGTATTCCTAAAAAAAACCACAGTAAAAACCTCTTTTCTATTTTTTTTTTTTTTTTTTTTTTTTTTTTTTTTTTTTGCATTAATAACATCGGGATCGCATCGCTCGTCATTTTGACGCTTCGTAATTAACGTCAAATTTAACGTTATGTTAAACGTTTCATTGAAATCCAAAGAGTTATCTCTTGCCAGATTTCGGAAAAAAATGATAACCACAAAACTAGTGTGTAATCTTATATTTTAATGCTTGAATACTTGGCCATTTGCCCACATTTCTTTAAATCAATGACTTTCGGAGTCTTATTTCAATGGACAATTTCTATATGCTCTCATCTATAAAATTGTAATAAGAAGATTAAATAAATTAAATTCATCAATCAGTGTAATATGATCTCTACTTTACAAGGAAAAAAGTATCATGGTAAAGCTCTAAAACATGTTTAAACTCAACACGGAAATTGGGAGTTAGTATGTGCAATTCTTAGAAATATAGTTATAAAATGGTTGTCATTTTTGCTGGAAGCTGTCAATCATGAAATGGATAGCCAATCATATAACATATTTACATCTTTATTCTAATCGATCGTATATAAATAAAGAATTGACAGTCTCCTGTGATAGTCTGTTTGTAGACGAACATTCACCATGGAAACACCAGAGGTAAGTGAATTTATAGTTTTGAATTTATATTGTGATTTTATGACTAATTAAAACAATCCAAAACTACTATAACAGTTTTAATTCTACAGTTTTAAATTTTTAAAATAACGCAATTTTGATCGAATAATGTTTTTTAAATAAGAAGTTGCGCGAACAAGGCTTGCAAAATGCTTCAATTGTATAAAAAACTTTCTGTATGAACTAAGTATTAAGAACATTTTTTTTAATCGAAAGGCATGTCATTATGACAAACAAAGCGTTTCTGTGTAAAAATCTCCAGCCAAAAATTATTCCTTGAAAAAAATTGAATTTATCAAAATTTGAACCCAAGAAACAAAAATCCTGAATATCCGTTCTCTTTCTTGGATACAAGCTAACCATTAAACCAAGCAACTTAAAACAGTTAGCGGTGTAAAGACGACTAATGACCCCATAGAATAGTAACCGGGGATCATTTTTGACGTAGAAAAATGATTCCCGGTCATTATTCTATGTCAAAAATTTTGCCTGTAGAAAAAGTTGCAGCACCATACATGCAAAAACTAACCCCTGTAGAATAATGAATTCTTGAAGAATTTATTAGGGATATTTTTTCTTTTAGTTTAAAAGATAAAGAATTATAAATTGAGAGGCCCGTGGATCAAAATGCTCACCTGAGGTAAATTGAGGACATAGCGATGACCCGTTGTTCTCATGAAAGAAATCTTTCAAATGTCTTTTATGATAAATTTACAAAATCAATCGCTCTCATTCTATATGTACACTATGTGGAAATGTTTCCATATTGATTTGACTAATGTATATGTATCATTGTTTTAAAGATTTCTCTTTTTCTTATTTATTTTTCGATTAGAGAGAGAGAGAGAGAGAGAGAGAGAGAGAGAGAGAGAGAGAAGTTTGTTGTTTAACGTACCTTTCGAGAAATTTTCACTCACTGAGACGCCACAATTGCCAGTGGAGGGTTGCAAATATAGAACTGTACTCAGCACCTAGTGCACTTATGGTCTTTGAGCATTAAGGTATCATATTTGTGCCAGTACACACTGCAGCATGTGACCTCGGTTTATACGGTCTCATGAGAAGGACCGGTCTCCACATCGCACAGGGATTTCGAACCTGCTTACGCCGCGAATCTAGACCAAAACGGTTCAACCACTGTACCACGCGGGTGACTAGACAGAGAATTATTTATAATGTCTATCTACAGATTAATCAGTCGCTCGCGTGGCGTAGTGGTTAGAGCGTTCGCTCTAGAGTCGTGGAGTAAGGAGATGATCCTTATGTCGCGGGTTCGAATCCCACTGTGGGACTTGGAGACTGGTCCTTCAGATGAGACCGTATAAACCGAGGCCCCGTGTCGCAGTAGGTGCTGGCACGAAAAAGATCCCTTACTGCTCAATGGCCATGAGTGCCAAGTATAGGTCAAAATTTGCAGCTCTACACAGGCAAGTGGCGACATCTCCGTATGAGTGAAAAATTCTCGAGAGGGACGTTATACAATAAACAAACAAACAAAAACAGATTAATTAAGTTGCGTCTAAGTGCCTGTTTTTTTAAATCAATGATTTAACCAGTAAAATTGTAATTTTCGGACATAAAGCAAAAGTGTCGTACAATTTGAATTACGTGATGTTTTAGAGACTTTGGTGCATTTCCATGAAAATCGAAAGAAAAATCATTAATCAACTATCCAGTGTATATGGCAAGCAAAAGTTGAGATGCAAGCAAGTTTAACTTAAACTGCAAAGAATGGAGTCAAGAAAAAAATATCGAAATCTCGTACGAAACGTTTACTTGATTCAAGTTCTTTATAAATGTGCCAGCTTCATTTTTTTTGGATACTTTTCTATATCAGATAAAAGTCTTGTCCAAAGAGGAGCATTAAATCTGTTCGAAAAAAACGTTATTTATAAATTATACAATTCTCTTCATTATGCAAGTAAATATCCAGTTCATCCGAACAATTCCGAACGAAAAAAAATCTACTTTCTTCTAGCGTACGTGTATACTTAATTAGTCCGAAGAAAGAATGTATTTATCAAAACAATTCTTTTCTTCGTCCAAATGAAGAACTAACCTCTCAGAACTATTATCAAAACAAACATCTAATTTGTCCAAACAAATGTATATATTCATTTTCTGGGCTTTAAAGGAACCATACATTGCATGATATTCCGTTTTTAGAAAAGATATTGCCTTCATGAATTTTGTGTAAATTCGTAAAAGTTTTCAAGATTCTAAAATTACAAAATGTATTTACTAACAAAGTCATAACAATGACCCATTGGAGTATTAGAAATGCTACCTTGATTGAGGAGTTGAAAGCCCTGTAACATCAATTTATTCGTCAGCATTTTGTATCTGTTTGAATTTTGATTGTTCTGACCATGCTCTAGCGTACCGAGGCTAGATGCAAGCGAAAGTTGAATATTCCTACATAAATACAGGTAACAGGTTGGCGATGGAAAAGCCGAGTCTGAAGTAATTCCTGTTTGTTAGTTTGCCATAAGCGTCTGTTATAGGTACAGCTATCCGTTGTTCGCAACAAGATCTTATCTAGTAATTATAACAATAATAATTATAATAATTATTATAATTAGGGATTTCCATCACCAACGGAAGACCCTTCTATTATTCTATTTTTTTTTCTCTCATTTTTGTTAGAATCAAAATGCTGGAAACATTGTGATTGATGGCAGAAGTATCAGCGAGGCCCAGTTATCGAAATCGCTCAGGCCTAAATTGTATGTCATATTTGCAGACAATCCACATATTTTTGAAGACGACGAACCTTCTTTGAGAAAATTTTTAGAAGAAATTAAAACATTTGGGAGTAAGTAAAAAAATTGTAATACTTTAGTTAAAACGTACGGAAGCCGGTAGGTGCCAGGTAGAAAAATATTTTATCTGGCGGCTGCCAGTTATTTTTGTGGCGGTCGCCAGATAATTATTTGTCGGGCGCCAGAAAATTATCTGACGGCAGCCAGATAAAATATTTTCTACAGTCCCTGAAACGTTCTACTTTCCCATTTTTCCGTTCGCTCACCGTTCGTTCACCGTTCGTTCAGCGTGCGTTCACCGTTCGTTCACCGTGCGTTCACCGTTCGCTCTCCGTTCACAGTTTTGCGTTCACCGTTCACCGTGCGCTCGCGTTCACCGTTCACAAAGCGTTCAGCGTTCGCTCTTCGTTCCGTTCACTTTGCGTTCACCTTGCGTTCAGCGTTCACCTATCGTTCAGTTTTCATTGTCATTCGGAACTCCGAAGTGAAAGGACTTATCTTTTCGTACAGGTTTTTTAATTTAATAACTTACATATCGTGTTTGAAGAATCATTATTTCATGGGGGAAAATATCTACGATATATATTTTTATTATTCTAACTCAGCTGTTAGGTTATTTATTAAATTACTCTGGAAAATAAATGTTGTTATAAGCACATTCTGTACCTATGTAGAACGATGCTGAAATATTAAATTTAACTAAAGGCAATGTGCAAATACTTCAAGCACTGCAACATTTTGTTGTTTTGTTAAAGACGACAAATCGTTAATGGAGATATAATTACCCAAGTCAAATAATTACGCAGCAAAATTACGAAAATATTTATTTGTAACACTTTTTTTTCAATTACTACAGAAAATATGATACAATGATAGTTCTGAGAGTTATA
The DNA here is from genome assembly GCF_033153115.1 of Saccostrea echinata. Taxonomy (NCBI): domain Eukaryota; kingdom Metazoa; phylum Mollusca; class Bivalvia; order Ostreida; family Ostreidae; genus Saccostrea; species Saccostrea echinata. The sequence goes on from NW_026889781.1 coordinate 7,492,071, forward strand.
CATAGTACTGCGGATATCGTATTAATTTATTATCTTTAGAGCGAATTAAATTGATGGTGTGGTTAAAGGAAATATTTATTTAAAATGTAATGCACTACAGAATTTTCTCTACTATAATATGTAAAGTCTATAGTTATAGAGAAAAAAAAAAATCTTTCTTCACCGTAACTTTATATGTTTGTCATTCGATATGATTAATACCCCCCCCCCCCCTTTTCCCCCTAAATTGGTTACCTAGTTAGTATTGTATTTCCAGAATATTTTAATTAACATTTTAAAAAAAAGGTTAAGGTCTTATTTAGAACAAGAATTTCAGTCTCAAAACAAACAGGCATCTATAAAAGTCACAAAACAATAGTAGTTCAAAATGTACAGGTGTCGGCGGTGGTATTTGGAATTGGCAGAGAGTATGTTTCAAATTCAAGTGTTAATGCACTATGTATTTTATTCAATTATTATTCAAATGTTGGAATCAAATCTAGAAATGATAAAAATAAATGTTATAACTTGTTGGAAATACTCGCACTTCGTCTTCGATGTGACGAAACTTTCACACCTGCACAGTCGAATGATTTTGATTGACAGGACAAGCACGTGGACTTCGTGTGAACTTGAAACAGGAAAATAAAAACGAGTATGACTGTCAAACAAATGGATTTGATTTGTTGATAAAAAAAAAGTTACTTTCACTGTCTGATATACTTAGAAAAAAATTTCAGAGTTTTTTTTTGATATAGGTACAATATATTTCTCTCTCTCTCTCTCTCTCTCTCTCTCTCTCTCTCTCTCTCTCATTTGTCTGTTTAATAAAAACTATAACAGCATATTACTTGAATATCAAGTTCTGAAAATTGAATTTTTAACAAGTAATATGAATATGTATCTTTGTATTATCTTGTCCGAGTATAATCACGGCCATCTACAGATAAATGTAGAAGTCTGCTCAGTAAACATGGCCGTAGGAACCGAGGGGGGGGGGGGGCAAGGGGGGCGTGCCCCCCTCCCCAATAATTTTGCCGATATATAGATTATTATAGTAAACATAGATACTATATGCTTGTGCCCCCGCAATAAAAAGTCTGATGATCTTTTTTTTTTTTTTTTTTTTTTTGCTTGTCAGGAAATTTTTGGTAGTGCCCCCTCAACTATCAACTGAAAATGTATGGCTGTGCCCCCCCCCCCCAACCGAATTTGCTTCCTACGGGCCTGATAAACCATCAAGTAAAATAGAAATGACACATAATATATTATTGTATTAAAAATTTAAAATGCGAGCGTATAAATGCAAAACGTCCACTGACCTATGTAATTATTTTTTTTTTCATTACTTTACACGAAATCGCCTTAACACGGAGTTATATAAATGGATGTTACAACCACTTTAATTCATTCTATAAGTCAGAAGTTTTCTCTGATTTGTTATCAAATAAGAATAAACACATTTTTATTTTCCAACTAAAAAAATATCTCTTATACTTCAGCGTTCGGCAACAATTGCAATGTTTTAATGCGATAAAAATCGTGTGATTAAAAACTTAATGTGCATGCATCGTCTTTCTCAGGACAATTTTGGAGAATTTATTTTATTGACTTATTTATTCATTCAGTTATTGGTTTACTTATTTATTATTGATTGATTGATTTATTTATTTATTTTGGCACTTGACATAATAAAACAATAAAATAGTTTCAATGCAAGGAAAAGATCAGAGGCATTCCGAATATATCGTTCATCTTGCGTTCACCGTTCGTTCACCGTTCACTTTGCGTTCGCGTTTGCGCTCCGTTCGCGTTCTGCGTTCGCTCACCGTTCAGCGTTCACACATCGTTCACCAAGTTGCGTTCAGCGTTCACACATCGTTCACTCACCGTTCGCTCTGCGTTCGTTCAGCGTTCGTTCACCGTTCGTTCAGCGTTCGCTCACCGTTCAAGTGGGAAAGTAGAACGTTTCAGGGACTGTACCTGGTACCAACCGGCTTCCGTACAAACGAAACATGTTTTAAACATTTTTTTTTTAAGTTTATAGTTTTAATATTGCATATTTGAAGCAGTATCTAAAATATATTGCTCAGCTGATGTGAAAATAAGTTATTTCAATTCTTTCTGCCCTAGAAGTTTAGGAAAACCATTTAAAAACACATCATTTTTTGTAGTAAAGACAGGCATGCCATGCTATGTAGTATCTAAAAAGATCCTTTTCTATGAGGGGGATGTAATTGTGCACAGGGAAACGACGAACGAAATTATCCAGGTAAAGGAAAAGTGAAGAATAGTATTAGATATTTCTGCTCGTTTTACCATTTTAATGAGTATAGATCTTTTATTGGCATTTTTCATATTGGACTATCGATTAATTGTGATTTTTAAATCTTCTGTATAAATCAACGGTTTGTAAGTTAAATAACCCTCCTTTGAAAAGGAAAAGTAACATGTGATACGTGAGAAAAATAATGCACTTTAAAAAACATTAATCTGAAATAAATTGTCCATTAGTAATAAAATGTCTTATTTGAATTTAATATACGAGAAAAAGCGCAGTATAAATTATTTCCATATTTTTTTTTAGAAATATAAGAAGATTATGTACAATATTTCAAACTTTCATGAAACGTTTATTTTTAATTCCTTTTTTTTTTTTTTTTTTTTTTTTTTTTTGAGAGGGAGTAGAGGAGCAATGCTGTGCTTTATCAAGCATTTTATTAACCTTAGGGTAATCTTTCATTTATAAGAATTTCTTTGTCTTACAGACCCTTAACACCATGAATATTTCTACAATTCACAGAGGTGATTCTGATGACGAAGAAGAATTTCTTTACTTCAAACGAATGGTAGAAAGTATGTTAAAACAAATGATTAAAAAAAAAAATAACAAGATTTCCTTTGGTTGTGATTAGATTATCTGAATGGAAGTCTACGTGCGTGTGAAATAAACTTCACTGTTCATTACATTACATACTGCGTACTAAAACAGCTGACACCATAATGATTTTTCTGCACATTTTAGGGTATGTAAATTGATAAGACAGTTACTTTTTCCTCCTTAAACATACTTTGTTAACGTGAGAAAAATTATTAATGTTATTTAAAAACTTGAACAGGTTTGTTTAAAAGAAATGTTCATTCTTATTTTCCTTTTTTTTTCCGGAGACTGATTTAAGTTCGTTCATTTTGTATTGTGGTCTTTGAAAACCATGGAGGAGAATAGTCAGTAAATTTTGTTGATGTATTTAAGTACGTGGATTCAAATGCTCAGATTATATCCTAGGTAGTACTGCAATTCAAAACAAATGAAATAATAATAATAAAAAAAAACAAGATAAAGTTATATTTTTTTAAAAGAAAACATATACATATAAATGCAATGTTATATTTTGCAGATCTGTGTGACAATTTCCTTCTACCAGTAATTGTTTCCCTGGGAAATGGGAAGGCTTTAGAAAAAGTTTTAGACTATGCAATGGAAAAGGATGACAACAAGCCTATCATATTTTTCAAGGTTCCAATTAATAATACATTAAATTTAAACATTGTGCATATTAAAAGTTAAGCATATGGAATCGAAATTTTAACCAGTTAAACAGACATTATAAAATTTCTTAACAACATTGACATTATTTTGAATATTTGTTTTGATTGACTGATTACTTGTATATTGTTTTTACGCATTTACTCATAAAGATACATCATCATAAACCGGTGAAGGACTTCAAATTTAAACGTATACTCAGCACAAAAAAAGGAACCCTCACCATTGAGCAGGGAGGGTTCCTTTTCGTGCAACGCCTACCATGACACGCGACCTCGGTATTTAAGGTTGTGAATTGAATTCATAACACGAAAGACCCTAGACTTTCTCTTTTTATGCCGGGAGCTTGGCAAAGGAACAGTTACTACCTATATTTACGTCTTAGGTTGTCGCAGCGCGGCGAACGAAATATTTGTTTTAAGAAAAAAATATGTCAACATTGTTTAGTAGCAATAATTTGATAAATAACAATGCAGTTCTTGTTACGATAACGCAAACTCAGTAAAGGATTCTGAGGAAATATATCATTTTAATAAAAGTTTCAATAATCATAAAAGTACATGCAGATAAGAAAGGCAAAAAAAACGAAGATGAAAAAAATATGGCTTCGAGATATGTTTGTCATTTATCATTTTGATACCAATTACAGAGCTTCGTTGGGGGGGGGGGGGGCATTTGTGGAAGCATCCCCAGGAAGTGTAGATTCAAGTTTATATAAATCAGGACTCCAAGGGGTAGGGTGCTCCCAGAATGGCCGATCAAAATTGTACATTGGAATACACAGGGAAAATCTTTAATCAAATATTTCTTTCTCTAGCGTAGAAAAACATTATTGATCATATTATTATGGAAGCATCCTCAAGAAGTATAGATTTCATATAATATCAAATCATGACCCCTGGGGTAAGGAAAGACCACAATGGGAAATCAAAATTTCACATCCGAATGCATAAAATCTTTAAAAAAAACCTCTTTTCTGGAACAGAAAAACCGTTATTGGTCATATTTCTAAAGAAGCATCCTTAACTAGTGTAGAATCAAGTTTGTTAAATCATGAACCCTAGTGGTATGAAACACGATGGCAAAGGAAACAATAATTAACAATCTTCTTTTTAAGAACAGCAAAGCCATGATTGGTCCTATTTATATGGAAACATCCTCAGGTAGTGTTGACTCAAGTTTGTTTAAATCGCGCAGTACTGTCAAGGTGCGCAATGGAAATATCGGCATTTTTCTGATTAAAATATATTTTTAATCAGGATGGCGATTCTTTTTAGTACTTAATTGATATCGAACAAATGTAAATATGATTAATAACTACATATTGAGGACGATAAGATTTTATATTTAGACTTGTCATGTGATGCGGCAGTCACGTGATATAGTACATATACATGCAGTATTGAGGTCACCTATAAATTTCACTAGTGCAAGGACATAATCAAGTTAAAATTCTAAATTTAGAGTATAAATATTTTCAACACGCATTGTAGGTTCTGAAAAGTGCTGCGATCCTATATAGATTCTGCTATTTCATTGTTAAAATCCTATTTGTATGACAGCATGCTGTATTTTTTGCTGGCCAACGACATTAAATATAGATAAAATTTATTCATTTTCAAGAATTCATCAGGATCGCAGCACTTTTCAGATACCTTAATACTTCTAGAGATTGTTTGTAAAAGCTTACTATGATCCATTGAGTGTATGCCCTTGCACTAGATCGATTTATTAAGACCCTAACATCACCTTCCGATATACTTGCATACAAATATAGGACAGTATCTATTGAATAGGAAATTTACGGACTATATATGAATAAAATTATAAAGAAGACATTGGATCTAGGTTAATGGTCTCTTAAATATCTGTTTATAATATTTTTATTTAATTATAAAATACATTTCTCGTTGTGAAAATATTACTTGACCCGCCTCTCACTAAATACAAATGCGTCAAGTTTTAGGAAATGACGTCAGATCGACAAATGCATCGCATTCAGTGACTTGTTTATACCTCGCTATGTGGTACCTAACTTACAACAAAACAACATGTTATAGTACGTTTAGACGTAATGTGATTGTCTACTACAATTTAAAATAGCAGATTATTTCATTTTGTGGTATTTTAAAGAATTGTTGGTTTTGTATGATGTCATAATTAATATTTCCCCTACAAATTAGGCTCCGCCGCTTTTTGTAGCCTTAACTGTGCTGCGCATGACTATAGCGGTTAGGGACTGAAGATGCATAATCTATAGGGAAGCAGCATCCTCAGATAGTTTAGCTTCATATTTGTCCAAATCGTGCCCCCTGGGGGTAGGGAGGGGCCACAATGGGCTATCATAGTGAAGGAGTATATAGGAAACATCATTAAAAATCTTCCTCTTTTAAGAACAGTAAAACCATATATTAGTCATGTTAATTCAGAAGTATCCTCAGGTAGTGTAGATTCATATTTGTTTATATCATACCCCAAACCCTATTACCCTCACCACCCCCACCCCACCCCCATACACTCTTCTATAATTAAACTGAATGATATTGAACATGAGCCTCTTGTTTATTTGTATGAGAGATTTGGAGTTATTTACTTTGTTGACTGTGTTACATCCTTTTTATTCAAAGACTTCTGGGGATGATGCTTCTGTTTTAACGGATTTAAGCATCGGTCATAAAAAGTACTATAAAGGATTGGAACATCAATTTAAAATGGAGATTCCTTGGAAAAGAGAAGAAATTCAACCGCTTGAGATATCTATCAAAGAAGGTGACACAGAACCTGGTGATGAAATTATTTTTCTGAGTGATTTGCTTTACGAACAATCGTTAACTTTTGACGCCATGCTTTGCTTCTTACTTATTGGAGGTAAGAGAAATTTCAATGTTTCATTATTTGCCAAGTCAATATTTCAATATTAAATTTAGACTTTGAAATGATTATGACCTAGAAATAGTTAACATTCAACAGCAATTGTGAAATCAGAAAAATGCAATAAATTGTTGCATTCATATTGCTATTTTTATTAAGAAATGACAAGGGATTTTGATGAATTCCTAGTTAGTTCCTTGACAATTAACAAAGCAGTTTATAACAAGGTTTTGTTTGTGAGCGGCTTAGTCTTCGCAGCTAGGTTAAGGACTCCCATATCTACATCAGCCTATGCAGAGGTTCGGGAAAGCTATTATGACGTCACGTTAAAACATCTCATATGAATCTTGATGAATAAATATTATATGTTCCTTTTAAAACACACTAAAATGCTTTTGTTTCTCATGTATATTATAAAGATAAATCGATGTGCAACTTATCTTGCCAAAATAACACTTTGAGTATGTAGAATGAAAGCCAGCTTGATCTCGCTGTACCTACTGATATGACGTCATTTCTTAGTTTGACACGTAGTTTCTCTGTATGTGAGGCGTGGATCAAGCTTTTATCATAGTTTTTAAAAATAAAATTAAGTACGAAACAAGCTTATTTGGATCAAAATAAAGACATATTCTAAAATATATTAATCCATATTTTATTGTAAAACTAATTGATAATGTGTAGACTTTATATATAGCCATAGGGAGCACATTTGTACAGTAACGTGATAGAAAGAGGGGTCCAGCCCCTCGAAAATATCAAACGTTCAACAATATCCGCATCACTGTAAATTCTGAATTTTTAAACACGTGTAGCTGTTATTCCTGCTATTCTGAAAACTGCTGGGAGCTGGTTGTAGATTGTTTATATATTCCGTAATGTAACATTATCCCAGTGCGTATTACATCTTTGTCTGGAGTTTATAGAAAGACGGCTAAATTTTACACAATTCCTGAGCATGAGAAAATTGCTCCCAGCACTTTTCATGTTAATAAATTTGTCTCAAACAAAACAAAATAAATTTTATAGCGAAGAGATGCCCGTATATTGTTGAACTTTTACGATCTTTGTAGTAGTACATATATGTTCCAATTTTAAACCTGTCACGTGACAAACAGCTGATGTAAGCGATGTCGCTTTGGCCGAACTCAGCTGAGACCCAATATATACAAGTACAAACACCATAGTTCACATTCATAAAAAAATAATGCTGTCAAAAAAATTGTATTCATTTTCTCTGAATATACTAAGGCGTATATTTCATAGGCGTCCTTAACCTAGCTGCGTTTGCTCGAATACAGATCTCGCAAGCTCGTCCGCTTAAACTTGCAGACACATCAACCCAGCATATTCCCCTATATTCAGTCAATAACGTATACACACACACACACACACACACACACACACACACACACACACACACACACATATATATATATATATATATATATATATATATATATATATATATATATATATATATATATATATATATATATATATATATATATATATGTATGTATGTATGTATGTATATATCATCTAGTAAATAGAACTTGCGACCAAATACTTTTTTTTTTTTACCTTTTGTCATTGTCTATGTTCTCTGTTTTTTTTAATGTCACTGTTACATGCATGTATCGTTTTCGATGGGTTTATAATGTCGGTTTCTGGTGTAGAATTTCGAACTTGCCGATTGATAACACGTGTATTCAATAGGAAAACTTCTGTAATGTGACTCAATATAAAAGTGACTCGTACATCAATTAGTCTTTTCGTACATGAATAAATTCGTATTCCAACCCTTCATTTCCTTTCTTTTTAGTTTATAACATGTATCCAAATATATATTTTTAAATCTGAAAAACAAATCTTTTGAATTAACAAATCCATATTATCAATAGAATATTCATGTAAACAAAATTTCTTTGGATTTCAATGTTCTACCAGAACGAATGATGTAAGAGATGAGGTTAGCAGAAAAGTAATGTTCAGCCTCGGTTGCTGTTTCTGAATAGACTAAGGAGGACTAGCTGGAATGGGGACGACGCAGAGGATTCTGAGAATCTAACAATATTGGAGTCTGATATGTCTGGCTAAACTTTATCTCTTGACTGGTTTAATTTTCACTTGTTTTTCCAGGATATTGCTCCCTCTGTTCTTTTTAAAATGCATTAATGTCAGTAGATCTTCCTGGAGGCACTTGCAAAATTAACTTTGTTCTGTTTACTGGGCTTCTGCAGACAGTTAATAGTATTCATGTGGATAATGCTATTGACTAATCGCAAAGGACAAACACTGACGAAATGAATCAGTCGTGGTAGCTTTTGCACTTCTGGCCTAAACATGCTTAAGTATCTTGAGTTTCATGTCGTTACCTACTCGCCGCATGGCTTCGTTTTCGTCATTGCAGACGAAATCTTTATCTGCTTGTCTGAAGTCCTTGTTTGATTGAATCATGTTTTGTCTGCAGCTGGTAAGTTTATCGCCTTCGGTTCCTTTCTGTACCCAAGTGTATATGTGTGTATGAGGTGTAGACTTTGACACTGCTTACACATATACTGTCTGCTGTCCTATGAGTTATCTGGATTAATCGAAATTTAGATCTTCACCAACGTAAACAAGTTTTTTTTTTTTTTTTTTTTTTTTTTTTTTTTTTTTGCATTCTTTAGTCTAAAGCCTCAATTTTGTTCCAAGCTAATGAAAAGGTTGTTTCATGTACCTTATTAAATTTGCATTCGGCAAAGATTGGGTTTAGCTTGGATTAAACATGCTGGAAGATTCTAGCGAGGAGTGGTTGTAGTTTTCATGTCATAGCTAAAAAGCGATATAATGGTATATATATCACGACAATTAACACAAATCTACAAAAGATTGCAAGAGACTTGTTCCTCATCCCTTTTCTCTCAATGGGTCTGCGAAGATAAGATTCAATTGTTGTTCAAACTTTTACAAGCTTCGGGCATATTCGAACTTGACCAATTCGTAGTCGGTTGTGGAATGCAGCATAATTCCATGATATCCCTGTCTTGTAAAAATGCACTGATCCGCCGCTGCTTAAACCGTTTTCGTTTTTGATAGCCTTATATCGTAAATTTCTGGTATGGAACCTGCGGATCACAACACGTGTATCAATAAAAAATAAAATGTTTATAATACGACACAACAGAAGGGTAAATTGTACATTATGTAGTCCAATCGTACATAGATATATTCGTATTATAATTTAATTTTGTTTGTATTCTAGCCTCTGATGGATTAATATCCAAAAAGGAACACAAATTATTTCTGTATAACCTGGTTTGGTATGGGGACACACCCCCCTGACAACCAGCTGAATCATCTGTATCCATACAATCCTCTCATTTCCAGTCCTCGGGATTCATGGAAAATTCCAGATTTAATAAATGTACAAAACAATAATTCGATCTTACCACATGTAAACAAACAACAAGGCTCCTAGGCCTATTTATCAGTTTTTACCTCCCCTCCCTTCCCATCACTTCCGGTACTTCCGTTACTACGGTTGTATTATTGAGCGGCAAATTTGAACTAATAAAAAGCAACGAAATTTTACACCCATAGTTATTTAATAATTTTAAAATTAAATTATAAGGAATGACTCTAATTCTTAGCCAAATTATTCGAGTATAACCTGGTTTGGGTCAGTTTACGCTGTTTTATAATCCGCTTCGCGGATTATAAAGCGTAAACTGATCCAAACCAGGTTATACTCGAATAATTTGGCCAAGAATTAGAGTCATTCCTAAAATAACATAGCAATGTGAAATTCGTGAAAATGTTAGAAACTAATCGAATTGATGTATGTATTTTTCATTTTTTTATAGTTTTAATGGCATCAGAGTCAGACAAGAAATGCAGTGTTTTTGTAAGTTTTCTTCTGCACTAATCATGATAAAAGCCAAGATGTTGATGATGGTGCTACATGTATAATAATAATAATAATAATAATAATAATAATAATAATAATAATAATAATAATAATTATTATTATTATTATTATTATTATTATTATTATTATTATTATTATCATCATCATCATCATCATCATCATCTTCATCATCATCATCATTATTATTGGTCAAGAAAATAGTATTACTTTTTTATCAAAATTTAAGGAAGTTTGTTTTCCCTTGTTCATCATGAAAAAATTTTCTCCTGCTGTAATGTTTCTCGAGAGGGTATTTTTTTTTTTTCACAGGGGAAGCTGACAAATGAATATTCAAATGCCTTATCAATGTACCTCTTGAAAGAAGGAAAATGGAAAATACCAAAAGATAATATCGAAATGATATTTTTTCAAAATGCATTCAACAAGAAGAGTATAGAGTATATTGGAGAAAAAGTATGACCATTTTAAGTGAATTGCTTTTGAAATGCAACTAAATACATGAATTATACTGGTGTTATAAGAAGTAAAATTTTGATACCATCACAATAAAATTTTAAACATAGTAAAGATAAATTTATAAACCAAAAAAAAAAAAACAAAAAAAAAACAAACAAAAAAAAAAAATTGTTAATCAGTAATATGCATAAGGCAAAATAAAAACATGCCAGGTTTACATTATAAACATAATACGAAAGTGGAACTGTATTGATTTCTTTGTGGCTATAAATCTCTGAAATATATGTGCATTGTACTTATACAAAATCAAAATAATTTTTCAAAAGGATGCAATTCAGATCGATGCTTTGTAGACTGTAGAGAAGCAGATTTCTGATGGGTTGTGGACTGATTTACTACATTTAGCAAAGGGCAAGTACCTGCCCCCAGCATGGACCAAAACAATACAGAGTAAGTTCCTAATGTAAAATAAAGATGACAAACAGTAATCATTTTCAAAAGTCCATTGAACAATAAATATTTGGAGCAGAGCAAACAGAGACCTCTGAAACATCAAAGCCGGGAATAGGTGCCATGGAGGAGTAAGCATCCCCTGCCGACCGATCAAACCCGCCGTGTACTCAAAATCTATAGGGAATTCAGTGTTTAAATAATGGCATAACAATTATTATGAAAAAAAAAACAGTCACCATTTGACTTAATGATAGACTATATATGCTGATAAGGTCAATGTATACGATCATAGAACTTGCAAAATGATGACTTTAAAGGAGACTGTTGATATCCTTGTTTCATCAATTTGTTGTTATTAGCTTGCCTCGTTTTAGAAATTGTTCCTACATGTACTTCGAGCATGCCCCTGTGTATCGAATCAACTGAGAGGTGTAAAACCCATATGCAGCTGAAAAGGGTATAATGCTACATAAGGAAGGGAAGTCCACGATAGAAAAGTTGAAGTCATTATGTTTTTCATAAAGTCTGTTGTGAGGTTGGCATAAACGCCCTTTTCTAGTAAAACATATAAATATGAAAATGATATATTAGACTACGTGGTATATTTTTTTTTTAATTCACTTGGTTATATCGAGTCGGCATATGAATGGAAGTAACTATTAATAATTGGTAATACGTCGCCGATATATCCAATTATTTAGGAAAAGGTCACAGAAAGTGTTTTATTCTCATTTAGAAGTTTTTGAATAATTTGCATATAATAACAAAAATAGGTCAGCTTATAATAGGCCACAATGGGTACCCATGGATATTCCAACAGATTGTTGGAAGACCTTATCTCCAAAACTTACATATTTTGTCCATCGCAAACTCAAGCATCCCTTAAACATCTACTTCAGTGTACTTATTTGTACAATAAGCACTTTTTTAAAAAAATAATTTTGTAAATAACCAGCGACAAGTTAAGTAATTTTGCGAGTTCCATTTTTGTTGAAAAAGCAACTGTCTTCAATGTCTAATAAAAAAAACTGCTGGACTTTAATTTATCGTGTGGAATGGTTGTATTAACTATTGAAAAAAATCGTACGTTTTGATGTTATTGATTTTGGTAAAATTTTCTGGTTTTAAACTTTTTAAAAAGTACCTTTGCGTTTTGAAATGTCCCCATCTGATTTTCACTAATTCTTAAATATACTGATGAACAGTACTCTTCAAGTTTCCCCTTATATTTTTTGAGGAGTAAAGAAAGACGCTTGGTAGAACATTTACCAGAACCCACTATGTATCTTTGTTTGTAAGGATTTTATATAGTTTAGGAATATATCATAGGGATAGTAATTCAAATTAAGTTTGATTGTATGCAATATTAAAAATATTCAAAACGGACATATTATTTCAAGTATTTTCTCCTTAGAGAGAGAATATTTAGTTGATTATCACTAGCAAAATTAAATCTAAGATGCTCTAAAATACAATTAAAAAGACGAGCGTTTCAAACACAGACTATGTTGATCCTGCTTTGTCAGCTGGGACCTGTTTATTTTGATCGTGTTATCGATTTCTTTCTTTTTCACTTCTGAATTATTCAGGACAGAAGGATAGCTGGATTTCATATTGCCGAGCAATTGCTTAATGCGTGGTTTCAAGATCCATCTGATATTTTGATTCATTCATAAAACCTTCCACATGAGAAGAAGAAAACACTTGTTGTAGCCTTAAACTTGACAACTAGATATATCGACGATGTATTATTAATAGTATGTCGATTCGATATATTCAAGGAAACTTGAAATTATAGACACCAGAGAATCTGCGCAGCTATGTTAAGGCTGTCCGAAGGCTTAATATGCAGTAGATACATACTATTTTATATTGAGCTATGTTTTGAATTCAATTTGTAATTTATGTATACACACACAGTTAAGTTGTAAAAAGAGTTGGATAAGGTATTATAAAAAAGCATTTTTGTGATGTCAAATGACTGTATTGATCACGTGACGGACACTTATAAATTTTCTTAAATGTTGCACAAAAATCGCATCGGCACAAGTGAAAAACAAAATCATTGTGAACGGCTTGTTACACAAATCAATTAAATGTATTCTTTGGTATATATAAAGTGCTGGGGGCAAGTCTGAATTTTATTTCTTAAGAAAATTTTTTCACGAGAAATTCAACTTACCCACATACAAGGGGTCATTTTCAACTCTTCATCGCAATTTATACAAAATGGGATAAATTACATACAATCCCCCAGCAAAATTCAGTTACAGGACATATTTCTCTAGTAGATTCACACAGAATATCTTCAATTAATCCTTATTATTCACTTGTGCCAGTCTAATATATATAAGATTTATAAATTCTAACTCTGTCCACGGACCTGTAAGAAGGAGTATTTCACACTCTTTTTTTTTATAATTGTTTGAATACGTACATGTTAGACAAGAAAAAGTAATAACGATATTATACTGCAAATACTCACCATCATAACAGCCTTAAACAACATGGTCTTCTATTTTATGTTTTGTCCATCGCAGGGTATTATCGTCCACAGAGTTGATATATTTATAAAATTTTGACGTCATATGAAGAAACGGAGCCCTTTTGGCCCTTACATATACATACAAATATACAAATACACACCCACCCACACACCTACACACACGTGTGCGTATATATATATATATATATATATATATATATATATATATATATATATATATATATATATATATATATATATATATGCATATACATAAGGAAATTAACATTTACCATTTTTCAATAGGTAAAACTCTCACTTGTTGTACAATTCCATTTTGTTTTCAATTTTCAAATTTCAAAATTGTCTTAGTTTCCTTTGGTTTTATTTTCTAGATCTGTACGTTGTAAAAACGTCCCATAAATAAGGATTCAACTAATTCCTCAATCAAAAGCTTTGTTTTCATTTGTAGAAGTAAATGAATGTAAGGATCCTATAACCGTGTCGGAGAATGATCATGGATTGATATTATATGCTTTGCTCATACACAAACATTACAATGGAGCCATTCAGTGGATCAGAACAGGTTTTGTAAGTCTTTCTAATGTACATTAATTATCAATGTTTCAGGGGTATAACAACTTACTTAGCATAGTAGATACTGTATTTAATCTTATTCATGATACACAAAGATATCCTTTACAGATGTACAAAGCAAAGATATCCTTTACATAATGTAATAAATTTGAAAGGAAGCAATGCACATGTACATGTTGTTTTCAAAACAGAAATAAAATTGATTTAATTTTAATCTTTTATCAGAGAAAATAAGCACGATAAGAACATATTTGAATCTTGCGATCGAGTAATGTTTAGGTGAGGATACATAAATGAGGATATTTCACTTAAAGAAATGATTGACAAGTTGTAAAATTATATTTTTCCTCAGGTGTCCGTTCGAGATATATTGGTTGGCGCCTTTATTGTACAACAAAAAATGGAAAAATGGCAGACTGGACAAAATGAAAGGGATTATCTGGAGCTAATGCACAAGTAAATAAAATTATTGTATTATATATTGCAAATTTTCGTGGTTATTTTTTTTTTATTTATTCCTCATTGGTGATGTTTTTTCTTGTATATAATCTACATGTTCAATAACTTTTATCTTTGTGAGAAAATGAGAATTATACATCATGCAGATCTTTATAATTTTCATCCTGTAATCGAAAAATAAATCGTAATGTTTTCAAAGTTGCTTTGTTTTTCCTACAATTTTTAGTGTTTTTTTTTTTAAATTGTACTCATACATGTTTTTAAAGGACATTGACACAAGATGCACTTCGAATTATTAGCTGTATCTATGAAGCTGATAGTCGGCATGCAGTTTTCAGAGGAAAATGTTCCGAGGAAACTTTGCTACATTCTGGGAGAATCCTTCTAAATCATGAATGCCTATTTGTTGCAGTTGAAACAGGGAATAAGATGTTTGTAGAAAACGAAGTTGTTAAAGATATTTTGAATGAGATGTCGTATGGCAAAGAGAGGCTCACTAAAATCAAGGTAAAATTAACTAAATCCAACCTTTATAAAAAGGGTAGTTACATGTACTGTAAAATCACATAAATCATTTTGTCAAATTTTCGTGGTTTAGGGAAGAACTAATTCTTCGTGGGGACTTGAATTCGTTGACAAAGAATCGTTGAGTAGCTTTATATAAGAAATAATATAATAGGTAGTGGACAGTTATATGTGGATCTTTTTATACCTAAAAAGAAAACCCCGAAAATTTTATTCTAGCATTTACGCATATATATATATATATATATATATATATATATATATATATATATATATATATATATATATGTATATGTATATATATATATATATATATATATATATATATAGATAGATAGATAGATAGATAGATAGATAGATAGATAGATAGAGAGGCAGAGGCAGAGAGAGAGTGATCATATATGAGAAGGACCCTTTTCATTAAATAAATCTATGCTTTGTCCAAGGGTATGCTTTATCAAAAATATTTCGGTTCTAAAGAAAATTCCAGGCTTTGTTACAACGTGAAATGTAATAACAAAGCAAAATGTAATAAACTGAGATTATTACATTTTGCGTTATTAAATTTTGAGTCGAGATCATCGCAGAATTTAACACCGCAAACTTAAATATTACTATTTTTGGAGTATTACATTTTGAGTTATTACATTTTGCGTTGGGATTAACGCAAAATGTAATAATGTACTTATATTTCGTTGTTACATTTTGCGTTACTTAATTTTTGCGTTTAGGACAACGCAAAATGTAATAAAACAAAATGTGATAAAACAAAATACAATTATTTTTAGATATTGTGTTCAACGCAAAACTTCACAAAACTAATTTAAACATAAATAATGGGGAAACTCTCTTAACTAATTAGACAGGCACACCTAAGAAATTGAGACAATAAGAGGATTTTACGGACATTTCTAAATCTAAATGTATATTTTTTAACTCTGTTTCTAACAATTTTATCAAATACTGATACTTCGATTGACATGGTTCCCCCCGAGGCGCAGTAGTTAGATGCCAAAACTAAATAATAAAGAGCCAAAATGTATGTTAAAGTGAAGAAATATTTAGTATTCTTCCAATTGTCTAATTGAATTGTCAAGTTTCATCAATATATCGTACACAGGATGAAACTCTGTTCTTCAGTATACTGATTGATTCATTGATTGTATGTTGTTTGAAGTCCTATTCGGAATTTTTCACTCGTATAGAGACGTCGTCATATATCGGTGAAGGGCTTCAAATTTTGAACTTTACTCGGCACTCAGGGCCATTGAGCAGTGAGGGATCTTTATCGTGCCAACGCATGTCGTGACATGGGACCTCGGTTTTTAAGGTCTTATCCGAAAGCCTCGCAATTTTCACTTCAAAGTGTCGAGCGCATGGCGAAGGAACAGTTGCTACCTTTTTTTTTTATCGACTTACATGTGTAGGTCAGTCGCGTCCGAGATTCGAACTTACGACCTCCCGATCACTGAATGAGCGCTCTACCGACTGAGCTACCGTGATCGGTCAGTAAACTGAAAGGTGAGTGGAAGTCTATTGAAAGGTGACTGTATGGCAGAGCCCTGTCATTCAGTTACCTTTCAGTGACAATTTAGTTAACTGAATGGTGTACGTTTATCCTGTTGTACAGGTTACTGCGATGAGGATATCCCCTTCCCCTTTTCAAATGTTCTTACGGGTAACGTTAGGGCTTGCAGTTACGTTGTTTGTTAAATATTCATTTCAACATGCAGGAAACCCTTATCCCTTTTAACAATGCTTGATGTATAATGTTAGAAACAGATGATCTAACATACATCTATTAATAGCACTATCGCCTCAAATTCGTTGATGTTGGGATTCATGATTCCTTTTTCCATATTACTTCCAGACAAAAGTGTGCATGAAAAAAAAAAATCTCTAGCAGATAGTCACACATGTTTAACAAGGTACAGAAGATTCATGTGTTATTCGAAATTTTCATAGTTTGTATCTATAAATATATTTCTTTCGTCATGCCAACGTCAACAAGGCCAGGCAAGGTCATCAATTTAATAGTCTGCCATCTGGTCTGAAATCAATAAATGGGTTACAATGGATTACCTCAAAGTTTTGTCTAAAATCATACCAAACAAATATAACTGTGCGATTTAATCTATGCTCTAATTAGCAATGCCAGACCAAAATTTAAATATATGCTTGTAGAGTTTTCTGCAATTGTATTTTGTAGTTGAATGAAAATGCATTGCTTTTCTTTCAAAAAAAAAAAAAAAAATTCTAAAATGGGTATTTGTTAGACACATTCTTAGGGTAACCCCCTCAGCAGTAAAGAAGCATTTTTCCCGTTTATCAAAGAAAGTTGTCCCAGCTTTAAAACTTGAAAGAGATTTGATTTCTGGCATTTTTTTTCATTAATGTCTTTTTATACACTCCTTCTTATAAAATAAGACAGTAACCACTTGCCAAATATTAATTTAATATCCAGAATTTCCTTTGAAAATGAGCAATGTGACCTGTTTTCAATGTGACAATCAATGAAAATTGAAAGAAAATTTGTATTATAACAAAGTTACTTTATAAGTAAAATATTGAGATGCCATCCATATTTCATTCATTAGAAAGGTTATAATTATTGATGTGGGAAGAAAATGCAATTCGTGTCTATTATATTGTATTTATATTACTAATTTATGTACAATATATTCAATTTTTATAAATTTCATTTACTACTGACATCAATAATTATACATGTAACTTGTTTTTATAAATGATAACTGAAAGGAAGATTTTAATTATTTACAAGTCATCTATAAATATTCTTTCAATTTTCAGTGATTGTGACGTACTAGTACGAATATATCTGGTCAGGCTATGAAACAGGATTTTCAACTTGAATTCAAAATTAAAAAGTAGGGGAAAAATCATACTGAAAAACTATCACCATCAAAATTGGTTTTAAAAATTCCATTCTTCTTGAATGGTAAAAGCATAACATACAAAGGGGACCAGTATACTTTTAAAATCAAAACTTTCAAACATCTTTATTAAATTTGTTTATTTTATAATAGATATGTCATATGTTGCATATTTTTTAAGCTCAGATAAATAAAAAAAAAATCTTAATATGTATTTTATTAAATTGTATAGAGATAGAACTTTCATGTAATTTAAATTTAAATCAATATCGCTTTTCAACAGATATCAATATTTTAATACAATAACCGATTTATTTACCGACTCTACATTTAAATAATAGACATTTAACTATATAACGTGAGTATATTCAAGTTCAAAATCGGTGATTTTTTTTTATTTGAACGTTATTTATATCTACACTCAATCTCGTACAAGTACTTTTTTTGCTCAGATACCCCATACATAGCTTTATAAATTCTAATTTTGACTCTTCAAGTTCGCAATATATGTCTACAAAATCCTCTTTAAAATTTGAAAGAAATAGGTACATCGTAGACTGACTTCGAGTCAGTATACCGCGTTGTTTACAGTTCGGATTTCCCTAAACAGGTCACTTCCGGTTTAAGGGTACCTGAATATTTCACAGTGTTTTCAATATATTACTGCCAATTATGACATTAAAAAAGGTGCCAATTGTATTTAAAGGTATTAGTTGATTAACTCAAATGTGTTGAAGCACTGTTATAAATTGTTAAGATTGTAAAAATGCAAATCCAAGATTTTCAGCGACGATAAATACCACATTAATGTGACATTTCCCCCTCCCCCCTTTTTTTATTTTATTTTATTTTATTTTATTTTATTTTATTTTATTTTTTATTTTTTATTTTTATTTTTTTTTTTTTTTAAAGCATCTAAATACAGAAAGGTAAAGGTCAGTACTCTAAAATTATTAACCAAAGAAATCAGCAGAATCTATAGGGAACAAGTCAAAAGCCGTAATTTAAGGGTAGTATGCGTTGGGACACTTTCCCGCGAAATCCCAACTTTCGCGTTGCGCAGCGCCACCTAACCTTCCGGTAATGCTACTTTAATCAACTCGTTAAAATTGTGCACATTCGCTCGGCAATCCCTGCGATTATACGTCATTTAAAAATATACTTAAAATGGTGGCTTAAGATTTGTAAGCAAACAAACTACTGATTAAGTCTCTGGTCTATTGTATGAACAATTTTTTTTTTTTTTTTTTTTTTTTTTTTTTTTTTTTTTTACAGGCCTTCAGTTTTGTCCTGATATTCAATTGTTTTCTTTTTCTACCAATGCTGATTTTCCTAGACAGCAGTATTTTTGAAAGGTAAGTTGATAATGTTCTATTTTCTAAAACGGCGAATCTCTAGAAATGTGCGGTGTAATTTAAAAAAAGTTATCTACACTGATAGGAAAGTATGGACATCTGCGCGTGGTTTTAAATTACTTTATCATGAATATTATGTCAAATTGTATCTTAAATGTACTCGGGGACGTTTAAATACTTTAACTGGAAACGTAGTATATTTTTCAAATACGGAAATAATCACTTTTACAGTAAAATGATTTATTTTTGATATGAACCATTCATTTCCAGGAGAAACACAATCTTGATGTAATATATCATTAAAGGTTATTGAGTATATATGGAAGTATGCCCACTCTCGGCCTCTGCACGTTCAAGTGGACAGTATCTACTCAGAGACCGAGACTGCCATATTTCCTGATATCGAATCATTGACCTTTGAATTTGAAATAGTAGTTCAAATACATTATCTTCGATGCATATCAATTTCTAATATTAAATATCCTAACAACGGATAAATGCGACGTTCAATGTAGACGTATGTGATGAATTGAAAGACGTGCGAACATTTTTTTAAACAAGACATGCGATTGATAAATAAGTTGTGGACGGAAGAACATCAACAGTCTCTTTTATAAAGTCAAGAGTTCTCAAATTCTATGGTCGACACAATGATCTTGTCAGCAAATACAATCTTTCATTAAGTCAAGCGTTGAGTGACGCTTTTAATATTACATTTCTAGTGCCGTTATTTTCGCACTGAAATTCCTTCGTAATTCTCTATTTGCCCTATTATGTCACTATTTCATTAAAGTATCAACATTTTTACTATAAATCTTTGCTATGAACAAAGTCTTCTCATGAACCATTAGACCAATAAGTTAAAACTTTCAAAGCTTTCTGAGCTTTTGTAGATTTTTAATTGATCAAATCATGGCCTCCCGGTGGAGGGGGGGGGGGGTCGGACGGGGTAACAGTAGAGAATAAACGTTTCACATTTTAATATAAAGGAATGATTTTCTTCCCAAGTGCCATTGCTTCCGAAAAGGTTAAACTTTTGTGAAAGCTTCCTGAGGTAAATTCTAAATTATTCAAATCATGGCCCCAGGGGTGAGGAGAGGTTACAATAGGTATATTAAAATGTTCAGGAAAAATCTTTAAAAATCTTCCCAAGAACCACTTGGTATGAAAAGTTGAAACTTATGTGGAAACTTTTTGAGGTAGTGTATATTCTAAATTGTTCAAATCAAGGCCACCGTTGGTAGCGTTGGGCGAAATAAGTAATTAATTTTTACATTGCAAAATTTTGAAAAGATCTTTAAATATCTGATCAAGCTGCACAGGGCCAGAAAAGGTGAAACTTATATAGAAGCATCCTGAGATAGTGTAGATTTTGAATTGTTTAAATCATGCCCCCTCCCGGGAGGGGTGGTGGAGGTAAGGTGGGGCTACAAAAGGGAAACAAAGAATTACAAGGGAAAACCTTATGAAAAACAGAAGGACTGAAGAGACCCAGGTAAGCGTTGTGACCGATGGGCCACTTGTTGATGTATTTAAGGTGTTGTTTATAATTCATAAATACATAAATTTTGAACCAGGGAGTATATGAAGGGATATTGAGGATATCCTAAATAGCCTTAAAGTGTCAAATAAAACAAACTTTTTTTCTGAAGTCACTTTGCCTATATGGAGGTGTGTATTATCGTAAGGATACACCAAAGGCTTTTTTCAAGATTTTCAACAATTTTGTGATTTTTGGCTAAGAAAAAAGTTAATCACTGCTTTATAATGCATGTAAAATTCTTGGTAATTATGAAATGGTTTTCTAATTATTTAAAAATAATGAAACATAAACACTACCACATGTTAATGTTCCGTTATTGAAGCTTCTGATTTGATCTGTAACTGCTTGCTCATGAAAGATGCAATAAATCACTGTGACCACTTTGGGAATTCTTTACTAGCCACACAGAGTTTATCAGTAATTAAACTACAGTGGCTCTAGATTTAGAGAAGGAGATCTAACAGATCACTGATGACCATAAAATAGGAAGTAGAGCTTAGCTCTTGCCATTTTGCCGGGAAATCTTTCCGATTCAGAATTGAACATATTTTACTTAATTAAAAGCATCTAAATACAGAAAAGAACCTCCCATTCTTGTGAATATGCATAGGAAATATGGCTAAGTGAAGCTGAATATCCAAGGTGTCATATATTCCTAGCTTTGGCAAATTTTGTTGTGTAATAGGATTTGCCCTCTACTGTAAAGTAAGACCAGACGGTGTGTGGTATTATTTCAAAGGATTCAGCTCCCTTATTTGTTGACCAATTTCTCTGGCTTGCTTCTCAAATGTGTGTTCAAAAAAACGTATCTCAGATTTTTGATATCTAACTTAGTTTTGGAATTATTGAGAGAAATGTTAAATTAGGCCAATAAATTGGTATTATTGAAGTGCAAATGGATGTAACTTTTAAATTAGAAGATTTATCAAAAATCTGAAATACGGTTTTTAAGTTCAACTTTTTATCTACCTTGAGGCAAAATGACAACTTTGAGGAGGTAAATACAAAAAAAAGTTGGTTTATAAAATATTAATGCACTAAAATTTACATTAATATTCAAATATTTTTTAATAAGTTATCAATTAAAGTTTGAATTAGGATAATTAAATAGTAAATTTATCAAGCTTTCAAATTATTTATACTTTTGTTATGTTATCTTTGATAATGAAAGAATTTCATGCAAATTAAATTTTGGCATTTGGAAACCTTTGGTGTATCCTTAACGCACTGAACATTGATGTTTTTATCATAGTAAACTGCTTTAATAAATCTACAAATAATTCAGACACGTTATTTACAACGATTGCAACGATTTTTTATACTAAATGATCGAAACATATGATGTTGAAGAAAAGTGTGTTTAATTTATTTTTAGGTTCTATAGAGAAAGCAACACCCCATTTATGAAGGTTTTGAATGCTATGGTAAGATTTTGTATTCCAAGAACAGACAGGATAAATTGACTGTCAGTATATAAAAAGAAAGCTAACAATGAAAAAAAGTTTAAATCTGAATTTTACCTGGCATGGAACAAATCTTTTCAATTTAATCAAAAGGGTAGATTCATGATTGATGGGTAATAGAATAATTACGGCACATTAAACGATCTATTAGTTTGCAGGGTATTATTAAGAAAAAGATATAACTCTTCAGAAATTAAAAGTTTTTAATGTACATGTATGTAGGAGGGTTGCCCTAGAATGCAGTATGATTAAGTCATATCTTTGAAAGAAAGAAATTAAGGGATCTTTATGAAATTTTCTGGATGGATAAAATATGTTTCTGGTTAATAATTCCTGAATTTAAACATGAATAAATAGTTAAAGTCAAATAGAATTGCTGTTGTTGGTTTAATCTATGTTTGCTGGTTAGCACATTCTTCTTTGCAAAAAGACATTGTGCTTTTGTTTCTCCTTTTTTTAGTTTGGGTTTGGTCTTCTTCTCATTGGTTTTGCTTATATGCTTTTGTTCGACCATGAACAAGGTATTTCAAACACAGACATTTTCCTTATTATATGCATGACGAGTTTTTTCATTAATGAAATAAAACAGGTGAGTTTTTAAAAATATTTTTATACCTTTGTTACAAGTTCACAGGTTCATTCAGTGTTATAAGTTATAAGTTTTATAGAAATCACATGCTCATCCAAACACCCTCCCTAAATTAACGCATTAATGTCAGGAACATATCAACTGTAAATATTTTCTGAAGATGGGACTAGCATTAAGATAAGAAACTAGTATTGCTATATATTATGCATCATATCAGTTTGTCTCTGTAAAATCAATTAAATATTTTCCCCACAAAGGATTTATAAACTTTAAGCTTACTATGCCGAAAAAAATGTTAACTTCAGTTTTATAGAAAAATACATCAGCACCCACGCATGAAATCGAACTCACTTTGCCGGTTTTGACACAAAAACAGATTTTCAAATATATAAACATAGTTTTCATACACATGACACAAAACTAAAAATACCTGACTATCATTTCCAAAAGATTGCATCTTAAAGAAAAATCCATAAATTAAATTTTGAATTAATAAATAATAAAAATTGCAAGGTAACATGAACTGGTTCTTTAGAAATATTAAAATACGTTTTTTATATTATGCTTAATTAAAGCATTTTGCAGAAAATTTTCATTTAGATGTATCGTCTGCAAACAGTTTTGGGATTAAGAATTTAAATTAATTGTCATATTTATACAACGGTCACCATAATAATTATAATAGTGTTAATATTTGCATGCACTATGCCCAGATATTCAGAGTGTAACACCTAGTGCACTTGATTTTGGCTCTTGCACCATGTGTCAAACATTGTCTGCCATTTCGACATAATACATCCATATAATAACAATATTATATTAACATTATATCCAGCGAGCGAGGGGCTATTAAACCACTATTTGTATTTTTGTCAGATCTTTTAAAATAAAGCTTACATTGAAAGGATATGACGTATATGTACTAGTATGACATCTATATACAGCTCTTTTTTAAATATAAAATGCTTTTGTGAACTCATTAAATGCACATTTTAAAAATAAATATAGGGCTACTTAACAAAGGCGCAAACAGAAGCCATAATAATTTTTGAAATCCTATATATTTTGATACTTTTAATTGCTACTTTACTTTGAAGTACTAAGTTGCCCTCCTTGAGACTGGATAAACCCTTTATTGAATAAAACATGTAGAGGACCAAGTTTTCACATGTCCTTTTCTTGCCAGTTAAGGAATCTCCTTGTCAAGATGCTTTTCACATTTCATTTTATTTATAAGTTATTGGCATAAGATCGAGATCAATTTCTTTGATCCCAAATGACTTATTTGTGTTTGAATGATTAACAACCACTTTGTTACTATGTTACCGTTGTGTGTCCATTTTTGCAAAGCTTCTTAAGATTTCTAATGAAAGCGCTAAATCTTTACAGAGGATTTTTGTGTTTTCTTTTTTACACTTTTTTTTTAATATTGTAATCCGATTGCTGAAACTTTAATTCAATTTTGGATATACCTACAGTAAATCTGGAATTTTTTAATGTGGATAATTTTTAGCGAATTTGTCCTAAAAATAAATCAGCAACAAAAGATGTAAACAAAAATTTTGTTGACAGGTGATGTCTATTTTTAACCCGGTGAACCAATGTTCTTAAGCAGTGTCCATTTTTAGAAACCTGGTTACGACATATTGTTAACGAGATTTGATTTAATAAAGTGAAAGAAAACTTTAATAGTTTAGATGTTTTATCTCATCTAATATTTTTATCTGATTATTGAATGTTCGTATTGTTTAATATCGTATGTACGTGCGTGATCTTTTGTATATACATGTACATGCGTAACTTATAAACTGTTATGAAAATTTTAAGCGCTTTTTAAATTAAGCGCCAATGACAATTCGCAGAATTTTAAAACGTAAAAATTGATCAACAGCCTTTTGATCCAAATTCGCAATAATAAATCGACGTAAGAATTTCCAGATTTAGGGTATATATATATATATATATATATATATATATATATATATATATATATATATATATATATATATATATATATATATATATATTTATATATATATATATATATATATATATATATATATATATATATATATATATATATATATATATATATTTATATATATATATATATTTATATATATATATATATATTTATATATATATATATATATATATATATATATATATATATATATATATATATATATATATATATATATATATATATATATATATATATATATATATATATATATATATATATATATACCATTTTATATTTTATATTTTATTTTCTTGAAATTAGCTTTATATCGCCAAGCACAGAAATAGTGTCCACTTGTATCGAAAGAACTTCTGGAATATTCTTGATTGGCTGGTTTTTTTAACTTACTCAATTGGAATGTTGTTGAAGATTAAAAGTGGATTTGCGTGGACCTTTGATGCATCAAAAATGTGTCTGATTTTAACTTTCATCTTCTTAAGCATTCGCATACTTCATCTTTTCTGCATCTCAAAATTACTTGGTCCAAAACTTGCCATCATTAAAAAAATGGTAAATATATAAATGGCTGACCTTTTTTTGATAGCAAAAACATAGACAAACAGTTAAACATATAAATGTATAACCCTATCACATGCTGATAATAAAGTAAAATAAAGTAAAAAAAAAACCTATACATCTTATTAGATTGTATTTGAATACTTATTAAATTAATTTGCTTTTCCTGTACCATGTAGTCAAAGGATACAAAAGGGTTCATGGCAATCATGATGATCATAACAATGTGTTACAACATTTCCTACTACGCAATGTTATATTCTGGGAATTCAGAACTTTCCTATGACACATTTGAAAAAGTGATGTTCAATGGTTACTGGATGCTGTTTGGAGAATTAAACTTAGAGGGAGATAAGCGTAAGAGTTGTGTTTTCTTCAAGAATGAGAGCATTTGAATAATTCAAATCATTTTTTTTTTTCTGATCTATTCTTCAAGACTAGAGAGACTTAGAGAGAAAGAAATAGAGGGAGTTTGAAAGCATAATCTTTAATTTATGAAGTGAAGAACAATGCCAAAAATGTTTTAAAATATCTTTTTCATTGAATATAGTAACAGAACCCGACTGCTCAAATTTAAAAGAGGTTTATTCCAGTGGAAAAACAGAAAGATGTCCCTCGGCACTTGGTCGCAACTTTGCACCTTATATTAAGGCTGTCTATGGATTTGTGGCTGTGATAATGATGCTAAACCTTTTAATTGCTATATACAGGTGAAGATGATATTTTAATTTGACGTTTTTTTTCTTCTACATTAAAAACAATGAAAACTATAATACATGTGAAAAAGAAAGTGAGTATCTCGATACAAATATCCGTTTATTTTCAGCAAAACAGTTTCCAACATACATGTTCAATCCAAATTCCATTGGTCCAGACTTCAGATTAGCTTTTTAGAGGAATACAGTCTACAGTCAATTTTCCCGTTTCACATGCAACTTTTTTCTATGCTTCCTTGTTTTTTCCATCTTTTATATTGGATTTTCTTTGGTGAGCGAGCAAAAATTATTCCTAAAGATGGCTGTGGTGGAAATGCATTTTGGAATCAGCATCCAAAGTTTTTCAGGGGTAATAATCAATATATTGCCTTTAATACTTAATAAAAACATGATAACAATAATGATGATGGTAAAAAATGTATATTAATAGGACCTGTGTTTTGTAATATGTAAAATACTATGAAGGGAAAATGATGAAGACTTTGTTAAAATAAATAAAAAAACCCAATTCGAGATAAATTGTATTCAAAACACAAAACGCAAGATATAAACATATGCATACTACAATTTTTTGTTATTTGTATACGTAGACATTTATTGTAAATGTCCAATGCTGCAATTTTTGTTAAAATTCAATGCTTTATCGTTTTTTAGTTTTTCTGTATGATACAAATTTTGACATTCAACTTACGGAGACAAAGACTAGGGAAGATCTTGCTGCACTTAGAGCAAACATGTAAATATTGACTCCCTTACCTCTTATAAAGTTTGATTTAAAGAAAGATGAAGTCATTATAAATACATATATATACCAATATACAGGTTATATATCAATGTACTGGCATAAAGCTTTCTTTTTCAGTGATGTTGATATTGAAGATAGGGTTCAATTAACGGTAACTCTCTTATCTCTATCTCTCTAACTATCTCTTTCTGTGCGTGTGTGTAATTCTATGATTTCAGTGCATCCTCTCTCTCTCTCTCTCTCTCTCTCTCTCTCTCTCTCTCTCTCGTGTTTTGTGTTTCCAGTCAACTTTATGATCAGTAAACTTTAAAATTTTTATATAATTTAAATAGGTAGAATTTTCGAAAATTACGGAAGCCCGTTGAGGCCAGTTCAGAGAAAGAAATATTTTTTTTTGCGTTTAAACGCAATAATTATTGCGTTTAAACGCAAAAGATTGCGATTAATCGCAATGTATATTGCGTTTAAACGCAAAACACTTTGCGTTTAAACGCAAAAGATTGCGATTAAATGCAATCTTTTGCGTTTAAACGCAATACTTTTGCGATTAAACGCAATAATTTTTGCGTTTAAACGCAATAATTTTTGCGATTAAACGCAATACTTTTGCGATTAAACGCAATAGTTTTGCGATTAAACGCAATAATCTTTGCGTTTAAACGCAATAATCCTTCCTTATAAGGATTTGTTTTGCATTTAAACACAATGATACTGTAGTTTCAAAATCAAACATGAATTAGTCAAAGCTTATAATTACATGTACTAGGACCTGACACTTCAACTTTGAGAAGATCCGATTTGTTCTGTGTCTTTTTGCAAAATTTTCCAGTTTTTGAAAATTGTAATAAAACAATGGCATCCTAACAACCTGAATGCCTTAAATGTATTAGAATCCAAAACTCTTAATGAAATCTCTGATCAATTGTTTACGTGTATCACAACTTATAGAGAAAGTTTCAGTGGTATTAATAGCACTTGTCAATTTGATACAAGTAGTACACATCGATCAATCTGTTTTCATTTGATTTTGATATTGACCTCATATAAATCCATCACATATGTTCTTGTGTTTACTGTATGCAACCATAGGAAGGATTATGAATGTACATTGAAGTCTAAATACTTCATCATGTTGTACGTAATTCCAACATTTCCCCAGTCCTTTCCAAAAATCCCTTTATACATGATTTAAACTTGTGACTGCAACGTATGGGACAGTTCTTTTTAGCAGAACATCTGACCGAAACTTCATTAAAAATGTAGAGAATAAGCTTAAGACATGTCTCGTTCTTAGGATTCCTTTGTTTTTACAACACGACCTTTTTTTCTCCTCTATAAATTCTTATTAGTGATTTACCTTTCAGAGAGTGTTTGCTCGAAGAAATCTGATTCTATAAAGACAACACACAATTTCCTAATAAGTAAAAAGAGAAAAAAATAAAAGATATAAGTATGCGTGGGTCCATTGTTCTCTGCAAGGTTTGATACAAATGACTGCCTTTAAACACAAAGATTATTGCCTTTGAACGCAATGATTATTGCGTTTAAACGCAAAAAGTATTGCGTTTAATCGCAAAAGTATTGCGTTAAAACGCAAAAATTATTGCGTTTAAACGCAAAAATATCATTGCGATTAAACGCAAAAATTGTTGCGTTTAATCGCAAAAGTATTGCCTTTAAACGCAAAAGATTGCGTTTAATCGCAATCTTTTGCGATTAAACGCAAAGTGTTTTGCGTTTAAACGCAATATACATTGCGATTAAACGCAATCTTTTGCGTTTAAACGCAATGATTATTGCGATTAAACGCAATGTTTTGCGATTAAACGCAATAATTATTGCGTTTAAACGCAATAAAAAATATTTCTTTCTCTGAATTGGCCTCAACGGGCTTCCGTAGAAAATATATGGAACATGAAAACAAATTTCTGATCAAAAATATTTTTGATATTTAAATTCTATGCCCGCACTCCTATTCCTGAAACAAAATATCTTTCAGATTTTGATGTCAACATTTAACATCAATTCATACATTTTTTTTGTACTTTTAGACTCTTAAAGAGGAAGTAAAAGAGGTGAAGCAATGTATCGTTGAAAATAATCGAAAGGTAAGGTTCTCTGGATGTTTAAGCACAAAAATATTTGTACTCTGTTATGGCTGCTGTGTTTATTAGAAACTTTTTAATGAAAGGCATGGAAAATTCTAAGGATGGTCATTATGATTCAAGGTTTGTGGCTATGAGTATTTCAAACCAAGACAATCGAATGAAACATTTAAGATAACAGTGCTACTGGGCTAAAAGCTTTTTGGTTTATAAAAATCTACTTATATTTATAATTAAAAAGTAATTCTTATTATGTAAGTGTTTGATATGTAATGTTTTGACGTATTTTTAGATGAGGGACGAATTTCAAAGTTTCTTAAAAGTGATGGGAAAAAGCGGTAAACATTTTGTATAATTTTTGTACACTTACAATACTTCCTATGTATTTTACTTAATCCTGTATATCTTGATTGACAAGAACCAAATATCTATACACGAGGGTTGATTATTCTTTTTTTTTTATAATACTTTTCATTGAGAAATTAATTGCAGATTTTATTGTAATTCCAGAGAATCAAAATAACAGATTCAGAAAAGGGAGGGTACCTCGGACTCAGTGGCATGCTTTCCAGCTACAAGATAAATTGCTTTAGGTATAAAGAAGTATCCTTCTCCACTCTTTACTTCGTTCATGTACACACTCCACTAAAAACACCGATACATGAAAATACAGTAATAATATTTGAAATCTCATTGTCATTGGGTACACAATCTCTGGGGATAATACTTGGATTTTTCATATTCTTTTGTATGTTATATGGAAAAGAAACAGCATTCTCACAAGATACTTAACATTCAAGTTAACACGCTGTTCACTAACTTAATATATATGTTAATATCACCAGCTTATTTTACAGTATATTTTATATATTAAATTATATGTTCAACTCTGAGAGTGTGCATTGCTATGGTTTAGCAGGTTATTTTAAGAACGGTCCTACGTATAAACTGAAGTCCCGTGTCGCAGTAGGTCAAGAAAAAAAAAACACACTACTCAAGGACCTTAAAGCTGAACACGCTTCGTAAAAAGAATGTGTCCGCCATATTCAATTGGACTCGAGCTGTATCTGAGGGCCCCTATTTATAGAGCCGCTCACTTGGTCACTTTTCAGTGTAATCAATCGTCACCGGGGTAGACGGACGTATGCTATACAGCACTTGGTAGCGACAAAAATAACTGTGTGCTTCTTCTAATGCAGGAGAGTAAGATACCAAAGACACTTACAACAGTTGCACAGGTCAGTGCAGTATACAAACACAAATATACGTAACTGCAATAAAATGTAAGCAAAGGGAATGCAAGATAACCAGCACGAACACGGGTCGCCATTCCACGCCGATACCCGTGACAATAAAGCAGTCAGGTGTAACGAATGCGAAGAGTATACCCTGGTGCTGATATCTAAGATAGTAATATTGAAAATGGCGTATGCCTATTTACGAGTTGTGTTCAGCTTTAAGTACCAAGTACAGGTCTGATTTTGCAGCCCTCTACCGACAAGTGCTGGCGTCTCATTATGAGTGAAAATTCTCGAAATAGTGTTTAACAAACAAATACACACGCCAGCAATGGGATTGGAACCCATGACATAAGAATCGCTCGTGACTTTAGATCTTACGCTTTAATCACTGCAACATGCAGGCGACGAATAGGTTATTTAAAAATAGAATTTGTTAGTCGTGAACACACATAATTCATAAACTCTCCCTCTCTCTCTCTTACACCGACTCACATGATATACAAACACAATAAACAACATACATAGAACAGATACAGTCTGCACCTGAGTATCCTAATTTATCCTCTAGACTCAGAAAAATTTATCAAAGTCAGATTTATTTTATTTGTTTAAATTTAAACGAATAGAATATTTCTTAGGTATATAAATCCAGAAAATAAAATTGCATGATCACATAAATTGTATCGCTAAAATTTTAAATATAATTCTTTTTTTTTCAAATTTCAGAACATTCAATGGAAGTAAAAGAGACATTTCACACTTTTTATTTCAACCACTCCGACAGAAATTAAGCTGCAAAATCAAATTGACAAATTTGAAACAACAAAAGTTGCTCGTCATCAGTTAATATGTATATAGGTGTATGCATATATTATTCATCCGAATAATTTGGAAAAATACATAAATACACTTTTTTAATCATTATGATGGCATGTGTTATTGAACGTTACAGACACAAAAATGTATATAACAATTTTGTTTATTGATGGTTGTGCGGAACCTTGATGGAGCAAGAGCCACGAATCATAGAATGTATCCTAACTATTTTTTTTAAAAGGAATATTGAAGTCTCTAATTTGTTCATTACCTTTTAGCTCACATGAGCCGAAGGCTCAAGTGAGCTTTTCTGATCAAAATTTGTCCATTGTCTGTCGTCGTCCTTGTCGTCGTCGTTGTAAACTTTTCACATTTTCAACTTCTTCTGAAGAACCACTGGGTCAATTTCAACCAAACTGGCCATAAAGTATCCTTGGGTAATGGGGATTCAAGTTTGTTCAAATAAAGGGCCACGCCTTCTTCCAAGGGGAGAAAATTGGGAATTCTTGAAAAATTTATGGCATCATTTAAAAGCCTTCTTCTCAAGAACCAAAGTGCTAGAAAATATGAAACTTACGTGGAAGCATCTTCATGTAATGTAGATTCAAATTTGTTCAAATCATGACCCCCGGGGTAGGGTGGGGCCACAGTGGGCAAGATGGTTCCACTTCCCCGCAGTATTACATAGGAATAAATAGGAAAAGTTTTAAAAATCTTCTTCTCAACAACAACAAAGCCTTGATTGGTCATATTGTAAAACGAGAAAATTCAGCGCATACGTATTTACGCAAATGCAAGTTGGAATGCATTGGTGCAAATAAATTTTAGCGCTTGCGCTTGTCATCAAAATATATATCTTGGATCCACGCCCGTATTTGATTATGTCGTCACTCAAGCACGCAAATGCAATAGCATTGATTTCTAACTCACGTACACAGGTAAACATTTGTTCATTTTTCCGTGGTAATGCAAGCACATGGACATGGCAAAATTTCGATTTTAAACTTTTTTTATAAATGAAAACATGACGAGTTTCTTCTTAAAAACAATGCATGCATCGAAGGAACTGGTAAACATAATTCGCTATTGTCTGCAAGGTCGATCGCCGTGCTTGATCGCATTGTTTACCTCAAGGCGATAGATGATTGATACGACTAGAAGCCCAACTTTGAAGGTGCTAATGATAAGTACCGGGTAACAATTAAGAATAGTTTAATTAAATGATTAATTCATGATCTGGCAGAACTTTCTCGATCGATCCTACAGTTTGCAAGTGCGAGTGTGTATACAAAAAATACAGTTACCCTACGACATTTATAATCGCGCGTTCCGGTTTACATGTACATTGTACTTAAGTGATTGAAAGTTTAATATTTTGAAATCCGTTAGCGCACAATAAATTTAAGCGCTCAGGGGCCCTTGCTCCAAAGGCGTTAAAATTAGCAGTGCGCCATATTTTCTCGCTTTACAGTATTTATATGGAAGCATCTTCAGTTAGTGTAGATTCAAATTTGTTCAAATCATGACCCCCGTGGATAGGGTGGGGCCA
This sequence comes from Saccostrea echinata, assembly GCF_033153115.1. NCBI lineage: Eukaryota > Metazoa > Mollusca > Bivalvia > Ostreida > Ostreidae > Saccostrea > Saccostrea echinata. The sequence continues at coordinate 7,524,914 of NW_026889781.1, forward strand.
CAGTGGGCGATCAACGTTTTACATAGGAATACATTTGGAAAATCTTTAAAAATCTTCTTTTCAAGAACAGCAAAGCCTTGATTGGTCATATTTATATGGAAGCATGCTCAGGTAGTGTAGATTCAAATTTCTTCAAACCATGATCCCCGGGGGTAAGGTGGGGCCACGGTGGGCGATCAAAGTTTTTTTATAGATCCGAAATCCCGGGGAAGTGTCTTTTCTAACATAGCGTCGTGTATTTTGTTGTCAAAATTCATATATTCATTGTAGAATTAACGTAGATGAATGTCTTTTTTCTTTAAGGAACACTTTTTTTTTCATGATTCCGCATTGAAATGTAGTGTACATGTATAAAAGTAGAGATTTTAGTAGTTGTAATGGACTTGTGTCCGATTTATGATTATTTTTGTTTTTGATAATAAAATATATTCAGACAAACAACGTCTCTTCCATTTCCATTTAGATTGAACAAAAACTAAAGCAAGAGATCGAAATTAGTTACTTTTTTTTACAAACTAGTTATTTTCAAGGTACATGTAATAAGTGATGCAACTGGGTGTATATATATATATATATATATATATATATATATATATATATATATATATATATATATATATATATATATATATATATATATTATAACATATGACGTCAAGTAACTATAAATGTGAGCTGACATGGCTGGCAAAGTATTATAACTTTTAACATGACATCTTGAATTAATTTTACATTAATGTTTAATTCATTTACCAAGATTGTTGTTTAAAGCTTCAATGTGCTTTTATGATGGTGATCATTTCCAATATAAATTGTTATTCCTTTCTCTTATCTGATATGTACGTATTCAAACAATAACAAAAATATGAATGTGAAATGCTCCCCTTACACTGTCATACACGAAGTTAGAATTTATCAGTCGTGTATAAATTAAACTGGCACAAGTGCTTAATAAGGATAGATTGAAGATATACTGTGTGAATATACCAGAGAAGAAGGTCTTCTAACTGAATTTTGCTGGGGGATTGTTTGTAATTTATCCTATTTTATGAATTGCGTTGACGAGTGGAAAACACTCCCTAATAATTAATATGTGAGTAAGTTGAATTTCTCGTGAAATGTTTTCTTAAGAAATAAAATTCAGACCCCCCCCCCACCCCCCAGCACTATATATGTACTCAAGATTTTTTTTAATTATGTAACAAACCGTTCACGAAAATTTTGTTTTTCACTTGTGCCAATGCAATTTTTGTGCAACATTTAGGAAAATTTAAAATTGTCTGTCCCATGATCAACACAGTCATGTGACATAAAAAAATGCTTTTTATAATGCCTTAACACTCTCTTCACAAATTCACTGTACATGCATACATAAATTACAAACTGAAATAAAAACCTTGCTCAAAATACGACAGTATATTTCTAATGCATTTTAAGCATTTGGACAGCCTTATTATAGCTGGGTAGTACCTGTTCCCACCTCTGATAATTTTGGATGTCTCTGTTTGCTCTGCTTCCGGCGTATATTGTTTAAGTGCACTTTGAGTTTGTTATCTCCATATTTCATTTTATCCTTGCTGGTGGACAGTCTGCTCCCGAAGGTACTTGTCATTCGGTACTTATTCATTTATGAAAAGTACGCAACATAACGGAAAGATACTGACAGACGAGTCGCCCATGGCCAGTATAAAAAGACGTTACTCTTTGAGTCTATAGGGGACACAGACTCTAAGAGTTTAATCGGTGTCCCTCATATTATCCTCAGGGATATTAAACATATGCCATATATGTGCAATCTCTGCATTCCCGGTTTTGGTATAAAATCAACATTTTGTGCAAAAAATTGAATGAATGAAAAGTTTCTATTTGAATTTATTTGAAAATTCCTTTTCTGATCCCATGTGTTCATTTCAAAATGTCCTGCAAATGTCTGTAATAATGTGATGTTTTTATTACAATTCCTTCGTTTACCAATAATCTTACTGGAAGACCTTCTTTACCAAAACTTAGAAAAATCTGAACTGCAAATCTCTTAACGTGTATGGAAAAGAATGTGCACTTAATAAAAGAATATAGGGTTATAAATTTTAAATTACCAAGAGGGGCCAGAAGCTTTTCTACAAGCATTTTAATTCACCTTATCATTCTATTTCGTCAATGAAAGTCAGAATTCTAGAAAAGATTTACCTTCATATTAATATCACATCACTGAGTACACCATTCCGTAGACAACGAGGAGAATACTAGATTAAAAAAAACTAGGCACTGTCTTTCCATATAGGAGCAATTACATTGTCGATAGTGTTGGAAATATTTCAAGCCCACAGTGTAGCAATGTGAACAGTACACAGATGTAAGCGTATTCATGGACATCGGTCACATAATGAAAGTATTATACAGTCAAGATTTTTTTTTTTCTTTTAATTCACTATTACCTTATGTAAATAAGCAGTTAGGCTTTCATCACATTTGCACCAAACTCTACTCTGTCCGATTGATACTTTTAAGAAGTATATTTGTAAAAATTAAGGGTAAACCGTATTTGGATTCTTCGACATCAGAAAACAGGCTCTGATCTGTGATTCTGGATACTGCATTTCATAGGCTCTTTAAACCGGTTCAACAAAGGAAATACTGCTCAAACAATCCGTTTGTTCCTCAATTTTCAATATGCCAACAAAGGAAATGACACAGTTAATAAAGGTAATATTCTTAATCACAAATTTGTCAAGTCTTGTATTTCAGCATATATCAAGTTGTTCACACCTTGTTTTTCTTACAAATATACATGATTGCTTCCAAAGTGTTTAATTAAAAAATAACTTCTACAATGCCTTGATATCGAACATTTTGTAAATCATCTTTAATCACCTTCATGTACTTCTTGACCCTACAACTATACACCTAGTCCTACTTCACACGTCTTTACTGGTATCGTAAATGTAGTTCATGTTAAGGACCTTAAATCACTTATTCTAAACGGGCGAAAAATTTAGGGAACCCCGGTCTTTCAACTGGCGTCATAATTTCAAATATAAATTCTGTGGAAGATAACGCCAGGCGATGGGCTAAACATCAAAAAGAAAACATTGACACTTTATCAAAATCGATTATAAGTATCAAATGGATTTTGAAATCACGCATTAAGAGATTAAACGGCAATATGAAAACCCTCTTTCCTTCTGTTTTTAATAAATTAAGAAGTGAAAAAATAGATACATTAAAAGATCAATATAATTATACTAGTCCAATCTGAAAAAGCAGGAAACATCATTGTTTTTGTTTGTAAACCTTATGATTTGAATTTTATTTGAAATGTATTTTAGCGGAACTAGGTGTTAATTTGCAAATTTATACCCTTAGCTCACTCCCTAGGGAGAAAATTCCTCACAACCAAATGTCAGTTTTAAATATTTTAATGTTCCCAACAATCAAAGTGAATGTGAATTACCATACCTATACTGGATTCCAAAACTCATAAACCATAAAATCTTTACAAACAAAGACACCTAGCGGGTTACAGTAAATGTCATAACAAGCCTCTTTCTTTACACCTCACTAAAAATTACAGCAGTGCAGAAGAAACTTCAGGAGTACTGTATAACAATATATTCAAGAAATGGTGTAAATCAGATGATGATACATATGCTTAAAATCTCCAAGGAACGTTAAGAAAAATTTAAATCACAAAATTTCACCGAAATCAATAACATCAAAAGTTATGATTTTTCAACACTTTTGCGATTCCCCAAAATAGAGTCAAGGTTTTTTTTTACATCATAGAGAGCTGCTTAAAAAACCCATAAATATACTAACCTTGTCATTAGTCGTTTGCAAAATTATTGTGTTAAAAAATATTCTGATTGTTTAACAAAGTACTTTGAAGTTGATATTTATAGATTTATAGATTTTGTATTTGTATGAAGCAGAATTTGTTGAAAAAAGTCTAATTGAAAGAAGACAACACTTGCTGTGGCCTTCAACTCGAGATTAAGACGAAGCATTATCAACTACCAGTAGTTACTTTCAATTATATGTCGATTAGATACATCCCAGTGAACATGAAATAAAAGACACCAGAACGTGACTTTAAGTAGGAATTATTTTTTAAAAAAAAAATCACATGAAAGATAAAATACTTCCTGTGGCCTTCAACTCGACATTTAATGATATCAACGATGTTTTGAAAATTAACAAAATTCGAAGTTATCTCCATTCATTTCGATTCGAAATATCCCGGTGAACACGAAATAAAAGACACCAAAGATTCTGTCACATCTGTTTCATATTCGGATTATTTACTGACTATAGACGATATGGGCCAACTAACAACAAAACTGTAATTAAGCGGAATAACATCAGGTTTTTTCGTTGTCAACTTTCCCTATTTTTTAGTAACATTCCGCTATCACTTGCATATGGTCTTAACGTCTCCCTTCCTATTTGATACTCAAGAGCATTCTCTAAATACGACCAATTCTTAAACTAAGGAAGGCTACTGACAGATAAGTTAATGTTACAGGAATTTCATAAACCTCGTTTAAAGACAGCATTTCGTAAATTCTATTGGTTATATAATGAATTTGTTAGCAAATATAACCTTTCTTTGGATCTTATTTTGGCTGACGTATTTCATACCAATTCTTAGGCCTTTGTTTGTACGCTAAACTTGACCACGGAATATTCTTTCTTCCTAGTCAGTACATAAGGTTCACAGCGGGTATGGCTGGTCGACAGGGGATGTTTACTCGCCCTAGGCAATGAAACCGCCACTGGAGATTCCGGGGGTCTCTGTTTTATGCCCTGTTCACATATTTTTATTGTTTGTAGATGTTTTTTTTAAGATCGATCAAAGTTCTTTACCTTCATTTTTTTCATAATTGATATTCCGCACTTCTGACCATAATATTCCTGAGATAACTTTGAACTGAATATTCAATGAAGTCCTTAAAAAGTTGCTATTGAATGACTTATCTACTGATTGTTGCTTAAGTTAACATTCGAGATTTTTTCACTCATATGGAGACGTCAACATGTACTTTTGAAGGGCATCAAATTTGGACTAATGCTCGGCACTCAGGGCTATTGAGCAGAGAGGGATGTTTATCATTCCAACGTGTTTAGGGTATTGTCAAAAACAGCCTGTGACTTTCACTTCTATTGCTTTTGTAACTTTCATTTCTAGTGCCGGGCGCTTGGCAAAGGGACAGCAAATTACTTTAACATATTTGGTTTGACAAGAATCGGACCCAGTACCTCCCGATCACAAAGTGAAATCCCTACCACTAGGTAACAACGACCTGCCTTTTATGTGTATAATAAAATGGGAAATATGATGAATTCCAGCTTATCAAATCTGTTTTCTTGTAAAATAAAAATTTCAAAATAAATAGTTCATGAATTCCTGTGATTTCTATATAAAGGAGTAAAAATATAGGTATCATTTTTTTAAGCCATTTTAAGCGGTGCAGATAATCATTATCGTAATATGTATTATGATTTTTAAGAATTCTGTGCAATTGAGAATGAAAATTATATAATATTTTACTCTTTTACCCATCATTCTCGTATATTTTCCCTGTTTTCTCTCTTTATATCTGTGAATTTAGCACCAGACTTACTGAATTATATACATATATGACGACAAGATAATTTAAAATTTGATAAGATTGTACAGGAATGCATTCGTTAATATTCTGATTATAAAACAAATATCAATACAGGTAGGAGGTGATAATGTTATATATTATGCGTTATTTATGAGATTCTGGAGATTTGCTATTTCAAACAATAGGCAGAGGAGTGTGTAAACCTTAATATTTACAAATCGATTAGATATGAAATAGCAACTTGTTTGTGTTGGTTATATGAAATCACGATCTTTGAAAAATTCTGTATTTTTTTTTTAATAAGGGTATTAAAAATGTGTACTCTGTAAACATGTTTGCATTTATTTTTATAATCTAAAAAGTAGAAAAAATGACAAAGATGTTTAGACAACCATTCCTTTAGTTTTTGCAGGAACTGAGATCAGAGGATTGTATTTGACTCTTCCTTTTCGTTCATTTTCACTGAGATATTACATAGGTAGATATATGAGTAATACTTAATTTATTCATATCATATTATGTCATACAAATATATACAGTGTTGCATAAAATATGCATAGGGTAAATGAAATAAATTTTAATGTAAAGAATTCAAAAGAAAGGAATTTAGGGAATTCTACGTTGCGTATTTTTATAAAATCTTGTATTAAATCCCCCCCCCCCCCAAAAAAAAAAAAAAAATTAATCTCGTGGTAAAAATGTACTTTATGCTTTATATTAAACGGCTAGAAGAAAAAAAGTTATAAAACAATTTATACTGCTTTTAAACTTAACATTATAATGCAGTTTTTGATTACCAAACATAAGATATGTGTAATACAAATAAACTTTAGATGAATAATGTACACAGATAAAAGAGCAAATGGCATTAGACTGACAGAGCTATAAGATCTTTATTTCTGAAAGGATTCGCTGCCCGTGTCCACGCACTCTTTATTTCCAATATCCTTTAATTTCACTAAAAGAAAAAAAAATTATTTAAAATCTGATTGCAAGAACAATATGGTTAACCTATGATGTTTTACTATATTTATGATTTTTTTCTTCTTCTATTTTTATAAGGATATAATACAATTAATACTTCGTGCCCTTAAGCCATATTTTTGAATCCGTGAGAAAACATTTTTTTTTTTTTTTTTTAGTTTTCGACAAAGGATTCAAAAACAAAATTATGTACTATCATTTATTTTTCAAAAGTTTGATTTTTGATATATCAAATTAATTCATTCCTTTATATTCCTTAACAGTTATCACATATCTTCATTAGGTTTTTTTTTTTTTTTAACTGAGACTGAAATAGGATTTTCCACAAAGGTTTCATAAATAAAAATAATAACACCTGAAGATACAAAAAAAAAAAAAAAAAAAAAACGAAAACATTTAATGAATGGATGTCAATATTACATACATGAAATAATAATTGGAATGCTCTGCACAGTGGCTGGAAAAACAGCACAAACGGCAAAATATTTGTGACCAAAATATTTGAAAACCTGCATTCGGTTATTCATAGTTTTTACTGAAAGTTGATAAAGACACATCTAACCTTTTACACGCTTGGAAAATAATGTTGCTTAGCAAATAGTCCACATCACCAAAATTTTAATTTTTTCCACTGTTTTAACCATAATGTTAGTTTTAACATATCATTTAACAATTATAGTTATAGAAAATTCTACATTATTATATTCAAGAAGAATTTCAGTGTTGCATGATTTTTTTTTTCTGTCCCCACAGAAACAGAAACATATAGTAACAGACCTGGTTTTGAACAGAAATGAAATTCACTAATTTATTGTTCAGAATTGTGTTTATGGTCACAGAAGTCCTCATTAATAATTGAATTTACACCCGCAATTTTTAAGTGTGTATTTTTTTTTCACATTTCTGTTGCTTAGCAACTCCATTTATTAGTATGTGAGAGAATCATTACACCTCCTGCGATCCAAAAACTGCTTTGTTATGAAGAGGCAATAGAAATGTATACTTTACAAAGATGGTTCCCTTGACCCAAAGTGCGTAATGACCTTGGCATGAATTTATCTTGTTACGTTCCAGATAATTTGCTGAAAATGTGTAAATATCATGTTTGGTCCTTAATTTTGATATGTCAATACATGTATATCAAATCTGAGCATTTGACGCAATTGACTCTGGATAAGACTGGCCATGAAATTGAACTGGAGATTTGTATAATTTTTATTTCCCTGGTTTAGGAGTTTCCTGCTGATTTCTATCACCATATAGTATGCAAGTCCCCTGGTTCTGTTTTTTTTTTTATTTTCTGTTGTCTTCTTGTCAACGTAAAAACAATTGCATAAGTTAAACTAGTAATGGAATCTCCTACATGTACTACTCACAATTTCAAAAAGAGGTATTAGATTCTCATTGACGAACTCCCTAATTCCAGCTGGACACTGCTGCTTTGATGCTATAATCCGTTTGTCTACAGACACAGACGGTATGGCTGAATCCAGGACAGCGATATGGAACCCGCTTGTTCAAAAGATTGATTAATTTACTGTATGTTGTTTAACGTCCCATTCGAGAATTTTAAACTAATATAGAGACGTCACCATATACCGGTTAATGGCTTCAAATTTTGACCTTTACTCGGCACTCATGGAGCAGTGACACCGGTTAGAACGGTACATTCGGGGTGTCGGCAATGCGTGACTTGTATTCTACGGAAGAGAGCAAATATCAACCTACTTCTGACCGTAAAAAGCAGCCTATAAGAGTGCTCCGTTTTCTCAAACACTCCTCCTCACTTTTCGGGGTATCAACGTTTTCGACTTTTGACACAATATTCTGTTTCAAAATTGACCTCAGAAAGTTTTTTTCTTTATATCTAAAACAGTAATAAAGTAATACGATAGAATAAACTTCAATCCTACTTTATAAGTCAATATATTTTACAAATTAAGCCAATTTAGGCTTCAAACTCGATGCGACGCGCGGGGTGGCGGTTTCTGTGTCTTGCGGGGTGGCAGCATGTCTGAGAAATAGGGATTATTTTTTCATGTAGCGTTCTTCTGGTCCCCTTTCGAAACAAAAAAAAAAGATTCAGATCTCTTAGAAGAATTAAGATTATGTCATGGTACGATGTTATTTCGCTATAAATGTGGCTATGTCAAACTTTAAGAAGTATATTTTTTTTATAATTTAAAGACCGGAATGAACAAGGAATGGGCACTACATAATGATAGTAGTGCGTTGCTAATATTGGTATTACTTTATACAGTTCCTACATTTAAGTTTTGAAGAGAAGTCCAATTTAAGCAGAATAATCAAGATAATTACAATCAATGTTTATATACACATATGATTGCGCCCATGGGAAAAGGGCCCTTATGGCAATTTTTACATATTTTAAGTTTTTCATGGATATTTAGAGAGCAATGTTAGAAGTTGCCAAATTTGAATTTTTATGGCCCTACATCAACTCTAAGTAGGTATTTTCTTCATTTATATCAATGATACTTTAACAGGTAAACAATGACGTCATGTTACTTTCGCACCAAAGTCAAAAGTTTTCAGAGTGAAAATGACTTTCACTTCGCATTGTAATGTTATTACGGTAATGAATGTATGTTATTGAGCATTTCCAGAGACATTTGTAAGTCATTGTCTCTGACAATAATTGTATAATATGATAATAAATAGTTGTATTAACTATTATCCATCATGCAGTGGTGTATAGAATTATAAGTGTTTGTTCGTTTGTTTGTTTTACATTTCACTATGCTGGAATGTCAGGAAAACCCGAGAAGCAAGCGGCTTCTGTTCAATATCAATTTATTCTCTCAAATCCAAAGTATTTATCTCGTGTAATAATCGTTTGAGAAACCTGTAGAATTCATTCAAAAATCATTCTCATTCCAAGCATGGCTCTCGATAGGACAAGATGTCTTTTTTTTTTTTTTCTTTTTTTTTTTTTTTTTTTGGAGGGGGGGTTGAATCCAGTATAAACGATATCTCTTTCGAAATGTGAAGTTAAAAAATATTTCAAAAAATTCTCGGGAACAACAATAAAATAGATGCTGCTGGGTAGTGAAAATTTGTCGTATTTTTGTTTTTGTTTTCTAAATAAGACAGGAAATTTGTGAAATGTAGTGAGCTACCGTATACGCTGTACAACAATTTAAGGACATTAAGTTGATTCACTGCATGTTAAGCAATATTCGATAAAAAAAAAAAAAATTCAAACAAAAACTCAGAAGGACTTCTGCCCGCATGTGGTAACAAAACTTCTTTTTTAAATTGAAATGATGCACATTTTTTCAGTCACAGCAAGGAAAATTTTTGAATAATTAATTTTAAGTAAGCAGGTTGATAAATTATAAACAAATGGATGAATTATAATTCAGACGCATTTAAAATGAAAGGAACAGATCCAGGATGACCAGTGGTTGGATTGTGTGTGTGTGTGTGGGGGGGGGGGGGGGTTTAAAAGTTAAATGACAGAAACATGCAATACTTGTAGTTAACATGAGTTTAATAGCATACGAGGGTTGTCGTATTTTTTAAAATCTTCCTACATTTTAGGTGTGCAGGGGGGATGCCTTCCCACCACCAACCCCATAACCTCCAAATACGTCATTTGGTTAGGTTTGAAATAATATTGAAATAATTCCTCAATTTATTTTTGCACCTTGAACTCTCTCCTTACGTACATGTATATGAGCAGGGTCATTTTCAAAACAAACAGCGATCGTGAGCTCCACATGCCTGGAACTGGAAACTTAACTGTTATCAAATCTAGTTAATCGTGAGAAAAATTGCGTCCTAGAATAACGATTTTGTTTGATTTTGTAAAATTAAATGGTTTTAGAAGAACATGTATACACTGGATATTAATAGATATCGAGTATTTTATTGTCATTTCAACAAATTTTATCCGAACTTTGAATTAAATCAGTATGTCATTTTCTAAAATTAATATCAAATAGATTTTTCTAAGAAATAAATCATAAATAATTATATATATATATATATATATATATATATATATATATATATATATATATATATATATATATATATATATATATATATATATATATATATGGTCGTTATGAATCAATGACATGCAGTTTAATTAATAGAATTTTTTCGGCTGGGGGGGGGGTGTAAAAATTAATTGAAAGTTTTATATATCCAGTCAGTTAAATGCGACTGGTTCATAATATTCCTTGACTGGCTGAGTTTTTAAATGACAAATTTTTACGATGTGACACACATTTAGGTACATGTAAATATTGTTATGTAATGGTGTGTGTAGACCCCCCCCCCTTTCTCGCGGCTTCTTTATCATATGAAATTCTAATGTTATTGTTTTCAAATTATTGTATATGAAGTTTTACAATATAAAAATTCCAATCTGGCCCCATGCCAGAGACTTGGATATGCTTATCCTTGTAAAGCTTTACAGATATACTGTAAAGTAGTTAGGTCCCGGTAATATAAAATGACCCTGGCCCTCTTCCCCGGTCTCCTGCACTGCCACAAAAATAAAAACTTGCAAACATATTCTTAGTCTTTTGTGTAGTATATTTTTAGCATTTAATTTAATTTGTACAATGCATGTTTAAATACAATTTGATCTTAACAAGATTTATTTCAATAAATCCAAATATCAAAATCAGCCCGTTTACATAATTCAACGGTAAGTTAAGCAATATCATACTAAACCGATAACTGAGATTATTATTTCAATAAGAAAACGAGTTTTAGATTGATAATAGAACTGTAATGACATACAATGCTGAGATTCTATGAATCTATGAAACTTGCAAGAATACTTTTCTTTTCTGTTGGAAGAAGTGTGATCAGTTTCAAATTTTTGGCAATTAAAGCATTTTACAACAAAAATTTATGCACGATGTACCAATGCTTCAATGTTTACATGATCGATGTGTTGAGAATGGTGGGGCGGATCTTATACAGGAAAACGATTTCCTCTGCAATATTTTGATAATATACCCGTGTCTAACAAATAACTTCAATTTGTCTATATATCAAAATCGCATTCGTTCATCCATATTCAATTATCCAGAAAATCACCTTGTCTGAAGCTTCTATACATAGAATGCATAGCCCAGATCAGAGACGTATATAAAGCTACAATAACATGTAGTAAAGAAACGGGTCTCGAATAAAATTCTAAATATTTTAATTAATATCAGTGGACTAGAAGATCAAGACGTGAATTAAAGATATAAATGAAAATAAATAATTATTTCAATGTTGAGAACAACGACTAAAATGAGCTAGACGTGTCAAAACGTAAAACACGTGGATAAAAAAATCTGCGTCGACGCTCACCGTCTGCAACGTCATATCTTTATGACGTTATTTCTCTGTTTTTGCAAAATTGCCATAAGGCCCTTTTGTCATGGGCGCAATCATATACAAATCCTTGTTGTTGTCCCTACAATAAAAAAAACAACTGAATGACTGCATGTTAAATAATTAATTGTGATAATCTGCTAACTCGGGACATATGTTTAAAGCCGAAAGATAGGAGTTTTAAAAAGTAACAAAATGATTATATTGTGGGTGTCAACTTTTTGCATGAAACCCCCTGTCTTTTTCTTTAAAAGACTTCTTATTGTTTCAAAAAATATATATAATTTTATCCCTGACCTGTGATACACATAAATCGACAATTTTAATTTAGTAGGAAGCTGCCTGGAAAATGATGTATACAGGAATACCGCAGATCAGAAAATGGGAAATGTTCATTAATCAATCAGTATGCATCATTGTCATTAATCAAAATCGCCTTTATTTCAATTTTTCACCAGAAGTACTTTCGACTTCACATTAATTTTTGCTATTCGAAAATATGGCTCATATATGTCATTTAAACCAACTTTTATACATTTTCAAGTTACATGTAATCCAATCCAAAATCACATTTAAAATTGTCAGAAAAGGAAAAGTACCAACATTTTTGTTTCTCATATGAATGGGATTTTTACCTACAAGTGGTAATCATTTACCCCATCCCTCTAGATAGCTTATGCAAAAAAACTTCATGTTACATAGACATTAATTTGACTTTGTAACACAAAATGAGGGTGGGGCATATACTTTTTTATATAAAGTATAGGACCAAGACATTTATTTTACTCTTTTTTTTGCACAAATCCTACTCTGGGGAATATAATGCCTGGTCCCAGTTGAATACAGAACACGTCGTTTTTGACAAAAAAGGTCTTTTTTGTGTTGTCTTAAATAATTTAGTAGGAAATTGTAGCCCTTTATTTTCTGGTTGCATTAATATTTTTTTATTGTCTCGACAGAAACATTTATTATTGATAACAGTTATCAGAGTTATAAAGAAAAGAATTTGAGAATTGTTTCATATCACTTATTAATTGTTATCCCGAGTTTCCGGATCGTTACAGCTCAACATAAGCTCAATATGTTGTTCAGCACGTTGAAAGTTTGCTTCGGATCGATGCTTTGCACCGCATACTAATAATGTTTAATATTAATGCTAGTTTTTGTTTCTTTGTGTACCGTCATCAGTAATGCATGACAGCAGTCTGAAGACGTTTGTTCATTGTCCGTTAAATGTAATATACCAAATATCGATTGTTTTTTTTTATTTCTTTTCTACTTTTGACTTTCTTATAGCGAATAAACAACTGTCTCATTATACCACAAAACACATTTGATTATTCTGGCGTATAAAGTATTATTATATCGCGGATTGTAGCTAAACTCAGAAATGCATTTAAAACAATAATTCTCATCACTTAATAAGGATGGCGTATGTACTTTATAAGAAACTGGTCCGCTTTATTCTTTTTATATCCATTGAATATATGATATATATGAAATGTGCAGCAAATGTGGAATCAGTGAAGTTAAAGCAGATATCTTATTTAAGTGGTGTATTACCTACGAGTGGAAGCTGCTACGTTTCCGAGTTAGAGGATATCCGGCTTGTAGAGTGTTCATTGAGATGTTTGAAGGCGGTATGTGCAGGGGTGTTCTATAACAACAACCTGAAGTCATGTAAATTACTGAGAAAAACCTGCAATGAAAACTTACTATATGCTACACATGCAGGCTGGGATTTCATCTCTGGTAAATATATCACAATAACATATTATCAATATTAATTACGGTCTCAATATTAATTACGGTTTAACTTCGGTATCTGTAACATCATAATATTGAATACCGTGGATATGTCGTATTAAGTTAATAGAATGTGCAACATTTTTCCTTCTCATGGATAACACATTTACCAAACACAACACTATGGTATGTGTTTTATGAACTTTAAATTTGCTCCTTATCACTTTGATGTGTTTTAAATTCAAGATCTAAAATCCATAGATATCTCGAAGTATTTTTTGGGGCCCAATCAAGTTCTAGACAACGGAGTGCGAATAAGTATAATTTGTACAAATCTTATGCAGAATATGGTCGATTGGGAGTGTTATCATGGAACAAAAAAAAATTATTTTTTTACCGTTGATTTTCTTCACTTTCAATCTTCACCTCTGTTGAACATTTACTGATGGTTGTACATAAAAAGGGATAAAAGGTGAATTCTAATACTTATTCCAGATTGAATTACTCTAAAATGGCATGGTTGCTATTGCTTTTGAATCCAGAAAATAGAATAAAGACTTTTTATGCGGCTTATTTAACAGTTAGCATATTTCCAAATATTGCATGACACCTAGCAAATCATAATTATATTACTTAGCCTTTATGCTGGGGTTTAATAAAATAGAGCGAAATCTTGGAAATATGGAACAAATAAAAAGCGTTGTTTTAGAAATAAGATGGAAAAGTTCATTTTGTATGGATCATCACTAGGGCTGTATCAATATATCGATACGCATCAATATTCAAGATTATATCATATTGAAAAAATGACTTCCAATACGTATCGGGCAAGTAGTTTTTCCTATAATTCTTTAAAAAGTTGGAATTTTCAATCACCAAAGTTTGTATTTAACTATTTTGAATTAAAATTTATCAATAATAATGTAATCATTAAGGAGGTACGACATCTTAGATAATTATTAAAATATACATAGACACCTTTATTTAACATGTTGATTTTACAGTCGTTTAAAGTTTGAATTTGAAATGTAATTTGTAATGACAGTGAGACGAGAACTTTGAAATGAGTTGTAAAACAGTTAGTTTTTATAAGACTCATGCATTCAATGATTTTTAAGACTTTTCTGATAGACTTCTTAAAGAATCCAATATATTGCATATCGCATTATAAAATATCATATTGTATCGTATCGAATTTTTTTTGCTCAATACACAGCCCTAATTATCACATCTGTTCTTGAATGAAAAGTGAAGATAAGGATTAGTTATCATGAATCAAAGTCCATTGAAACAATACAGATTTGGAGCAGAGCAAACAAGGACCCCTTCAAACATAAAACGTGAGATTATGTGCCATGGAGGAGTAAGCATTCACTGTCGACCGATCACACCCACCGTGTGTTCCTTGTCATTATCAGCAAATAAAAAAAAAATAGTGCAATATTTGGAAATTTCTTACATTTTCTAAAACAAAATTTATAAATCATTTTACTATCTTTCATTTTGACTACATGTTTTTTTCTTTCTTTTTTTCCTTTTATTATTATTAGGGTCTTCCGTCTCCAACGGAAGACCCTTCTATTATTGTATTGTTTCTTTTTCACTTTTATTATTATTATTATTATTCCACTTTTTCTTTACAATTTTTGTGCAGAAGATATCTCGCAAACGGTTCGATCGATTTTCATGAAATTTTCAGGGATACTGCCTTTTGATCTGAAGATGATCCTTTTTTGTTCAAATCCTTAAAATTCACTTCCGGTCGGAAGTTATCGCCCTTTAATCGATTTTCAGATAACCATTTTGTCGACACAAAAACTAAAAAACGGCAAAAGCTAGAGCGCTGAAATTTTCAGCGATTATAGACGACATGTTGAAGTTTTGCACCTGGGTTTTCAAATTTTCCGGAAATACCTAGTATGGAAGCTCGGTAGGGGTCGAAATTTAGGACATGAATCAGGAGTGAATTTTCGAGACATTTTTTATCATATCTCTAAAACTATGGAGATTTTCTAAAAACATTTTGAATAGAAATTGTGTAGAATTACAAGATCTTTTATATGATATCAAAGAAAAGGGGCTGACTCATCACATTAGGGGCCGAGAGGGGCCGAAAGTCTTTAGTCAATAGCTCTTTAACGATCAAAATTTTGTAATGCATTACTGAAGCAAAAATGTTTATCTCAACAATTTACAACTATATATTATAATATTCACATCATATGTTACATAATTAGGGGCCATAAGGGGCCAGAATGCAAAATCTTTGACGCTTTATATTTCAAAAGTGGGAAATATTTTTATAAGCAATATTGAACAAAAGATGTTCAAAATCATGTTCTAAACAATATGCAACGTTTCATTTTTCTATAAACTTCCCCATTAAGGAGTTAAAGAGCCTGCCCCTAAATACTTCTTTTGCTAATATCTCGGAAACGAAAAAGAATTTCTGAATAGTTGTTGAACAAAAAGTGTTCAAAATCATAAGAGCTTTAAAGTGGTATGAAGAAAAAGGGGCTGGCCCCTCAAAATAAGGGCCGAGAGGGACCGAAAGTCTTTTATCAATAACTCGTTAACGATCAATATTTTGTAATGCATTACTGAAGCAAAAATGTTAATATTAACGATTTACAACTATATATTGTGATAATCAAATTATATTTTACATAATTAGGGGTCATAAGGGGCCAAAATTCAAAATATTTAACGCTATATATCTCAAAAGTGTGAAATATTTTGATATGCAATACTGAACAAAAGATGTTCAACATAATGTTCTGAACAATATGCAACCTTTTATTTTTTGCTCAACGTCCCCAGTAAGGAGTTAAAGGGCCGGCCCCTAAATGCTTCTTTTGCAAATATCTGGGAAACGAAAAAGAATTTCTGAATAGTTGTTGAACGAAAAATGTTCAAAATCATAAGAGCTTTAAAGTGATATGAAGAAAAAGGGACTGGCCCCTCAAAATAGGGGCTGAGAGGGGCCGATAGTCTTTGATGAATAACTCTTTAATGGTCAATATTTTGTAATTCATTACTGAAGCAAACATGTTTATCTCAACAATTTACAACTATATATTATAATATTCACATCATATGTTACATAATTAGGGGCCACAAGGAGCCAGAATGACAAATCTTTGGCACTCTATATCCCGAAATTGGGAAATATTTTGATAAGCAGTGTTGAACAAAAGATGTTCAAAATAATGTTCTGAACAGTATGCAACCTTTTATTTTTTGCTAAACGCCCCCATTAAGGAGTTGAAGGACCAGCCCCTAAATATTTCTTTTGCATATATCTCGGAAGCGAAAAAGAATTTCAGAATAGTTGTTGAACAAAAATGTTAAAAATCATGAGAGCTATAAGAAGATACCAAGAAAAAAGGACTGGCCCCTCAAAATAGGGGCCAGGACGGGCCGAAAGTCTTTAATCTATAACTCTTAAATGATCAATATTTTAATACACACTACTGAAGCAAAATTTTCGTCTTAACAATTTATTTTTATCATTATATTTGAACAAAAATCTCAGTCAACTTCTGATCTCATCTTATCAAAAATCGGACGGAAGACTCACTCGTTGCTCGCAACGAGATCGCATCTAGTTATTATTATTATTTTTACTACGTAACATTTACATTTGCAAATGTTTCCCTTATATAACGTTATTTGAACAAGACTATTTAAGCTTGTATAGTGAACCCTGTCTTATCCAGATGTTATGTATACCGAAATCTTGCCTAATACGATGTAAACTTTAAATCCCTCCCAATAAATTCAATTGTTGAAAATGTTGTCTAATCCGCAATGTTGACTAATCCGTTCAATTTCTCTGGAGCAAGTGATGTCCAGATTAGACTAATTTCATTGTATCTAAAACAGGTTCGTCACATGGGATTGGGGGATACAAATTTTGCATTGGTCTAAATAGGAAGAAATCTATAATGAATGAAAACAGCAAGATCATGATTAGTTATATCAATAAGCAAGTATTCACAGTCAGTACAGATTCACGCTTTCTCAATTTATGGCTTCTTGGAGAAGGTAGGCGCCATAATATAGGGCTAGTGTCAAAAAAACTGATATCAGCAGCTACTCAAAAAAATAGACAAGGACAATAGGGCTGCAGAGACCACTTTTTGGAATGTTGTGAACCAACTTTTATTCGCGTGAGAGAAATATCTGCGAGTGTCCCGACCTACGTTCATTCTAGAAAAATAATCGCTACGAACCATTTATTTTGCTTTGTATTTGTATGGAATGTTTCCTCAGTTGCGAAAATTAATCGTCGCAGATTGATTTCAAACTGACGAATCGCGAATAAAAAATGACGCAAATAATAGTTGGTTTACAAGTAAACTAATTTTTATTAGCATGCGAGAAATATCCGAGAGTCTCATGACCTTCTTTAACTCGCGAACATTAATCGCCGCAGACCAATTATTTTGCTTTGTATCTGTAGAGAATGTTTCTCCAGTCGCGAAAAATAATAGTTGCGGATTGATTTCAAACTGACGACGTCGCGGGTTCGAATCCCACTGTGGGACGTAGAGACCGGTCTTTCGGATTTATAAACCGAGGTCCCGTGTCGCAGTAGGTGCTGGCACGAATAAGATCCCTCACTGCTCAATGGCCGTAAGTGCCGAGTATAGGACAAAATTTGCAGCTCTCCACCGGCAAGTGGTGGCGTCTCCATATGAGTGAAAAATTCTCGAGAGGGATGTTAAACAACAAACAAACAAACAAACAAACAAACTGAGGAATCGTGAATAAAAGATTACGCGAATAGTTGTTGGTAGTATGAGCTCTGATTTAGCATATGTCTGATTAGATCCAAAAAGTATTCACAGATTATTTTTGTGATAATGAGAATTTCAGGAACAAAACCTACTTCTCAATGCAGACTTCGCAGCAACAAGGCCACGTTACTATAGCAACGACCTTGTAGGTATAAAAAGAAAAAGCAAAGTTATCTTTCTTTCCGTAAATCTATATTTTTTTAATTTCTTCTAGGAACTGAAAGCCACTTGCAGTATATTCATCAAAAATGTTTGACAAAGTTTTAAGTGTCTGTGTGTTTATAAAAATGTTATTGGTCTTTCAAATTATAAAAACTTTACGAATTGTGAATAGGGCAAAATAACACGGGGGACTAAAAATACCAGAGACGAAATCACGTTCTGACAAAGCAGAGAAACCATCCTCTGTCTACCAGCTATACCTGCTATATAATAAGACTACGTTCCACCTAGCACTAGCTAGATATATAATCCTTCAATTTAGCTTTGTGGTTGAATGTCGCATTTAAAATATAAAGTTTACAGGATTAATTCATACTGTGGACGACTCCTAGATAGTCGAATATATTGGAAATAAATGCAAAAATTCACATGGTATTAAGTAGCAATTAAAGATTTTCATGTGTAAGATCCCTTTACTTGGGAAAAGGATTCATAACAAAACTACTGGAAAGTACAACAGACTTTGGAACGGTTATGCGTTAAATATAACATAATGAGGCCTTAATTCTGCTAGGTCTAGGGATGTACGTTCAAGACAGCTTGTGGACTCCTCTTAGCGAATTGTTCATAAGTCATTGGTGTGTGCAGAAGTAATAAAGGTCTTTATTTAATTCAGAAATGTCCTCCTGTGGCGAGGGTTGGGTGCAATACAGGGATCACTGTTTTATATCCTGAAAACGACGTCTACCAGTTGGAACAATGCTAGCGTAAGATTTTTCATTAATTATTTTAATTAAAGTTGAGAGCGGACTTTCCGATTTATTATCTTTAAACAAATAAATAAGGGTCATAATCATTAAAAAAAAAAAAAAAAAAAAAAAAAAAACCGTTGATTTTTGTCATATTCTTGATTGAATTATGTAAATAATTAAATAATTAATCTACAGAATTCGAAATTTAAAAAAAAATCAAATATATCATGCTGAATCTCAAAATTAAAAAGGATGAAATTAAAAATGCAGCTTAAAAAAATATGCCATAAAAATAGAAAAAAATTACTTTGCATTAGTTTACTTCGCATATACTGTCGTGTGAACGCAATTTGATTCGAATTAATTTGTTATGCATAATTTTTAACTACAAACTTAAACCTTAATGCACATTCTTTTGAACAGTGCATGAGTATAGTTACATCATTTCACATATAACAAATTCCAATTTATTACATGTATAAACTTCGTTGAGCGGAAATTGCAGACGGCTGATAGTCTTCATTGAAAAAAAGACAGAAATTTACGAAAGGGAATATAAGGAAAAATCTGATCAAAGCAATAAGTAATTTCATAGCGATTGGCGTGTAATTAACTATTGCAAAATTTATGAAAGCAGAGTTACTCAGTAAAAATTTGAAAATACTGACGAATTAATTAAACTACTTGAAAAATTGTTTGCAGAATAAGTGTCATTTGGTATAGAAATGTTTTAATGAGTGGGTAAGTCGCCATATTTATGACGTCATATGACTGTGTGTGAAATGTAGAGGGGTATTTTTAAGAAATTGTCTAAACAATATTTTTTTTGAGTTTACAATGATGCTATGAGTGATTACAAAATATGTTGAATTTAAAGTTGCATTTTTTTTTTTTTTTTTTTTTTTTTTTTTTTTTTTTTCCCAAAAGGAACTGAAACCCCACACATAATTTCAACAGAAATAAATGAGCGAAATGCAGGGATATTCGTGATTCATCGTAAGATTATAAAGTTCTCTTTCGATTTTAAACTATTTTTTGTACAATGCATTTCTTTTATATAATTTCTTTTATTTTCTTTTTTCAAAGCTTCAGGCCCCGGACTATAAATCTTTGATGAGCTTACTTTTGATATGCCTCACTTTTCCACTTTGAATTCCATTTGTTAAAGTAAGACTGAAATCAAAATTTAGGTCATCTACGTTGTATGGCCCTGGATCCAAATTTCAACGTTTGCCTTATTAATCTGGAAAAAAAAATTCTTTTCTGATCTTAAATACATGTAATTTAAACCTTTCACCTTCGACTGTTAACCTCTCTAACCTTTCAGCTACAGTGTCAAAGTATTGGATCCTATTTAGTAGAGGTCGAGTCAAGGGGGGAGAATGAATGGATTCGAAAGAAAATACTATCAGGTGTGTACATTTATATTAAAATAACTACTGAAGAACTGTAATGCGTATTTTCCAATTATATGTTTGACTATGGTATAACATGTTTGACTATGGAAAGATGTGGAAGGTTTTATTCGGCTATACTATTTGTTTGACTATAATATGGTTTACATTTGTATGTATTTGACTTCTGCAAATGTTTGAAATGGTATATTTATTTATTTATTTATTTATTTATTTATTTATTTATTTTTAATTTTTTCATTATTATTAATATTGGGGAGGGGGGGGGGGTTCTTTGTTTGTTTCAATAGTACGGTGTCTTTGACTGTTGACTGATATCGTAGAGATTGGCAAAATATTTTACACACCTGTGTGTTTTGTTTCACTATTGTATTTCATTTTTGTGCAATGGACTGTTCTCTTATAGGATTTGGTATCTGTTCGACAATTGTGATGTGTTAACTATTGCAAAATACTGTTGTCAATAATGTATTGTAATTACCGCGTGTATACACTGTAATATTCTTTCCTGTTTTATTTTTTCCGTATTTTTAAAATTGAGAATTCGGATTTATTTTAATCGTTAATCATCTGTAAACATCACTGCGATGGTACACATTCGTGTCATTGCAACATGCAAGGACAGCTGATTCACACACCATCTATGTTTGCGATCTAAGCTTTTTCATTACATGTTCAAGGTAAAATTTTCAGACTATCTCCATTTAAACATTTTTTTGGTTAAAATTAACTTCTAGGGTTTTGAACTTCCTACCCGAAAATATGACTACTTATGACTTGCTGCAAATATACAAGTCATTGTTTGAAAAGGGCTGTTGCATGTAGCGTGTAGCGGTATATTTTGAACGAATTTATAGAGAAGTAATGACAGAACATGGGATCACGATTTATGTGACTGGTCTATAGGGGATGCTTACTCATCTGAGGCACAGGAAGCCACCTCTGATTTTTTTTTCTTCTTTTTTCCCTGTTCATAGAATTTGTATTGTTATTGCTTTCCGAAACACTTCGAAATTCTAAAGCATGTAAAGCAAAATGTAAATTTATTCACCAAACGTCTGCATCTCCAAGTTAAGTGTATCAAAGGTGTGGCTTTCCAAAAGGCCCGAAATGTAATCTCGTTGGTTTTATTAATGTCACAGAATAAAAAAATTAAATGTATAAACTTTTTCTCAGCTATTATTATATCAGAGTGAAAAAAATTACTTTATTCAATTCAAAAACTTGGGGAAATCTTAACTGCATGTCTTCTAATGTTGTCTACGGAATAGAATGTAATCTTTGTAGACTTGTTTATGTTGGTGAAACCAAGGGTTCACTTAATAAAAGAATATCGGGACATAAATTTCAAATTAACAATTGGGCCCAGCAGCTTCTATACAAGCATTTTAATTTACCTGATCATTCTATTTTGTAAGTGAAAGTTAAAATTTTAGAAAAGATTTACCGTATATACTCGCCTATAAGTCGTTTTTTTGGGGGAGTTAAATTTTGGTCCAAAACTGTGTGTCTGACTTATAGGCGAGTCATAGAAAGATTGGTATTATTCTGGAAGACGAAAGGTAGTATTTTGAAAACAATTCCTCCGATTATCGTTGAACAAAGTCTTATTAAATCCTTTATGTATTCTAAGATTGTACATAAAGTACCAGTATTTATAAATTCATATCCATAAATTTGATAGTTTTATTTCTATTTTAAGTGCGAGTTACTTATTTTTTAATGACCTCAAATTAAATATCGGTGTCATTTTTTTTTTATATTGATTGAAAGCAGGTTAAAACATCTGAGCATTAATTTGAAATTGTCAACCAAATCTGGCAAAAAGACATTGTCTTTGTTTGTAAGGCTCAACTTATACCCATAGCTCCTTTTCTAAGGAGGAAATTCTTCAAAACTATATGTCAGTTTTGAATATTTTCAACAACCAACATGAATTTCAATTACCATTTCTATATCGAAACTTTATAAAGATCCTTACATACAAAGATACATAGCGGGTTCCAGTAAACGTTCTCCCAAGCCTCTTTCTTGACTACACTCTAAAATATTAATAGAAGTGAAGGAGAATCTTCAGGAGTACTGTGCAACAATATATTTGAGAAGTGGTGTAAATCAGAAGTGGATACTTAAAAACTCCAAGAAACTTTTCGAAAATTTGAATTCACCAAATTTTCCAAAAATCAACAACATAAAAACTTACGACTTTCCAACCATTCCCATGATAAATTAAAGTCTAGGCTTTTTACTATCATTAACAGATGATTTTTCAATAAAAATGGAACTCGTATATTTACTTACCTTGTCATTGGTCAGTTGCAAAATTATTTTGTTAAAAAACATTTTGATTGTACACAGAAGTACTCTGAAGTTGACATTAAAAAGATGCTTGAGTTTCTGATTGACAATATCTATGTGGTTTTTGGAGACCAGGTCTTCCAACAATCTATTAGAATTCCCATGGTTACCGATTGCGCCCTGTTATAAGCAGACTTATTTCTGTATTCATATGAAGCAGAATTTGTTTAAAATCTTATACGTGAAAAGAAGAAAGCACTTGCTGTGGCCTTCAACTGGACATTAAGATATATCGACGACGTATTGTCAATTAACAATGGTTGTTTCCATTCTTACGTCTATACGATATACCCCAATGAGCTTGAAATAAAAGATATCACAGAGTCTGACATATCTGTTTTATATTTGGATATTTTACTAGAAAAAGACCTTAATGGTATCCTAACAACCAAGCTTTATGATAAACGTCATGACTTTAACTTTTCAATCGTCAACTTCCCTTACTTATGCAGCAATATACCTTCATCACCTGCATACGTGGTTAATATCTCTCAGTTGATTCGATACGCAAGAGCATGCTCTACGTATGAAAAATCTAAAAGGCATAAATAGAAAATGGCCTCGAACTCGGAATCCTTGCATTTATGTTCCAGCAAACATACCACTGCGGCACGAATTCATTGATGCCGAGAGGATAAATTTAAAACAGATTGCTAAATTTTAAAATAATACGAGAGAGAATATTGAATATATATATTTTCATCATTTTCAGTATGAAGACCACCTTTAACCAAAATTATCTAAATGTAATGAAGTACAGTCATACCCAAATAAAATTTTTCAAATGTTGTTTCTCTCGTTAAGAGTGGTATTTATCAACAGTTTGTCATCGCTTAGGTAGATACCTCAATATTTACTATATACTCCATACAAACTCGATAATTTTCATATTTATCATGCATATACGGGAACTATTAACATATACATTTCATTATTGTAATTTGAGTTTATACCTGTATAAGCTAAGATTGTATGGCAAACTTTTGGTAAAAAAAAATGTTTAAGAAATCACGAGTAGGCGAAAATGCATGCCTATCAAATGTGCTATGGCTCTTTTATGTTTTCTTCATAGTGATTTATGCAAATATGGTGCTCATCGTTTCTAGTTTTTATTTCATCCTATATAAGACATATGAGTACGGTATGCTTAATATAGCCATACGAAATAATCATATAAAATTTTATTACAAGAGCTCAGGTCTTAGATAATGTCCAGAAAAGAAAGTGCAACGTATAGACAGAATAACAGCTAGTCGGACGGACAGACGGGCAATCAGATCAAAATTAATATCCTCCACTCTTAGTGGAAGCGGGGGCAATGAATGCACCGCTGTAAAGGTTTGGTAACTAAATTATCTCTGTGGAGTGAAAGTACTACTAGTAAAAGCAAGATCGAATGATAGAGGAAGACCTGCAATTTGGGAAGTCTGACTCTACATCTAATATTAGAGTAGATCTTCCTAAGGTTAGTGAGGTGCTAGAGTGAAATTTTCCCAGGTTCTTCTCGCTCTGGAGACAGGATTCCCCCAGGGGGAAGTCTCACTCTAGAGTATGACTTCCGGGGGAAGTCTCACTCTAGAGCATGACTTACGGGGAACTTTCAAGGTAAGTCTCACTCTTGAGTATTATTTCTGGGTGGAAGTCTGACTATGGGGAACTCTCTCTCTCTCTCTCTACAACACCGGTTCTCTAAGGTTTAGTAATTGTTATAATAATCTTGTTTGTCTTTCATTGTCAAAATTCCCCTTGGTGAATGGTATTTGGACAGGAGGTACTGACTTTGGAAACAAACAATCATTTATCTGGAGTTATACCAAGGAAAAACTGAACTATGCAAAGTGGCAAGAAGGGGAACCAACTAACTATGCAGGCGAGGACTCTCTTTTAATCTATTTCCCCCGGGAACCTGGTTTGACGGGGGTGTAATTGGCAATTCCCGTTTCTGTGTGAGAAAAAACATTCATTTTGAATGTAACAGTTCGAGGAAATGGGACTATAACAAATTTGTAATGCTACACATGCGAAAAGAAATATACATTTGGCTTGAGCTGAAAGAAAGAATAGCTTTCAAATCATGTACATTTAGTGGGTATCAAAAAAAAGTTGGGGTTTAAAGGGGTACAAAGTCCAAAATATAGCAATAATCATGCTCTTTTAAAATCGCACTAGTTTTACGTTTAAAACCAATCTGAGAATGTTAAATTTTAAGGATACTGTATGCTTCATTATACAGATAAGTGTAAACTGTATTGACTATCAATTTGATGACTATTCAAAGAATACTTTGTGGCACGTTAAGTTGAAATTAGCAGCACTTTAAGGCAATTTTAAAGCAATTGACAACAAAAGATGTGCTTAGACTCGTTTTGATCCGAAAAATCACATTATTCCATGGTTATGCGGTAGACTACATGTATTCCCAACAATAGGATATTGTTTCAGAGTGTGTATAACATAAGTGCGCCTTGCTGAATCTGTAAATTTTATTTTACCTAGCTCAGTATTTGTATCAAGATTATATGCACATTATAATACTGAAACCAAATCAAATGTATGGGTTTTTTTATATCTCGAAGGTTATGTTATGTCTTTTCCACCAATCCTGTTCAAATGATTCTTATCATTTTCTGCTTCCCTTTTACTTTTCACTATGTGGCTTATACTCGATTTCAAATAAGGATGTTGTGCATATCACTAAAACATTAACTGTTTTTACTCATGATACATGAACATTTCAGATAAAAAGCGATTATACCTGTCATTTCTTCACAGTATATCTCAGTATATCTGTATATTTAGTTTCCAAATAATATATGCTATGCTATAAAAATGGCACATGGCATCATACAGTACCAACCAGACCCAAAATGACAGAAAGCACTCCCAAGAATCTAAAGCAGTCTCAAAGAGGTCCCAGTAGTCCCAGAGACAGTCCCAGAAAGCAGCCCCAGTAGTCCCGGTATGCGAGGTTACTAAATTTAATGGGCGGAGCTTAGTCCTAACTGGGAAAACATTGTAGCAACAATGTCAGTATCATAAAGGCAGTTGGAATTAATTATGCATATTTTAAGGAGAAAACTTAAGGCATATATTTTACAAGTATATGTAGCACCGCATATTCACAATTCCTGTGTGACAGTTTTTTTATGAGTACTTAACAATATAACAGAATATAAACAAAGAAAAATAACTTTCACACTAAATGATTAAAGTACATCTAGTATATTAATTTCTCGCCAAATTGTGCCAATTAGTCTATTAACTGTGATTTATCGATTTTGGCTACAGTATATTTTAATAGAAAAATAATCATGTGCTAAATACATTGAGTGACTTATTTTTGGCCAAAATTTATTGACTTAATATCTTGCAATAATTATAGAGCAAGGCCTATTCCCATATTGCTTTGTTTACGTTTTTCCTTGACGTTGAAGCTTAGCTTCCTAAAATATATCAAGAATCTGATCGATTGCTATTTTTTAACAAATGTTGCCTACTAGTGTCTCGTATTCTGGTTATTATTTTCAATAACTTGCCAATTTAATAATCGTTGGGATCTTTTTCAACGGAAATCAATTTCACTTTAAACAAATATTTCTAAGCGTTTACATGTAAATCACGCGAATGACTTTCTCAGATATATTCAAAATTAAATAATCCTGAAATAAGTATTACAACAAGAGTATTTGCCGTATGATTATCGAAATGAGCGCCATGTTTTCCAGCATAATCATTGATACCCAAATTGTAATGGATTATTCAAGGAATTCGGTTCTCAAATTTGATAAATCTATAGGCACCCTTCATTTACTAGATCTTGACCTTAAAACTTGTCGGCATTTAGCTGGCTTATATTTCATGTTATTTTTTCTTTATGATTGTCAAAAATCCTTCCCACTCCTGTGTCGTTTATTTATTATTATTATTTTTTAATTTTTAAGTGAATGTCATATTGTCGATTTACAATAATACCTCATAGTCCAAATACAACAAACATATTGTCAAAACTTAAAAGAATAAATCTTTAATAAGGCAATCTTTTATTTGTAATGAAATTTATTTTTAAAGTAAGTTATGTAAATTCTGCATTTCAACTATATCCCCGGATGGGTGTATCCCCCCTCCATAAAAAAAATCTTCACAGTATGTGGAATCAAATAATGCATTATTTGCATTTAAAAAAGACTTCTTAAAATTGTTATTCTTCTTTAGAAATGCCTATATCGTTTAAATCAGTAAAGTCGCAATATTTTATGTTTATGCCCGAACTTAGGCCTACGAATGAGAAGACGTAAAAGTCTGGACAAACGTTTGTCTGGCTTAAAGATACGTTCATTAATGAAACCCAAATCTTTGAGATAGTCCCTAATTTACTTCGACGTAGAGTTTTAGCTGGTCGTAAGGCCTTTTATGAAACGGGCCCCTGGGTATTTAACTCCCTTTCGTCTTTCATTGTTGTAGATGACGTATTGTCCATGTACAGGACAGCTCATGCTTAAGACAGTAGTATGGTGGCTCTGGTGTAGTTCGTGTCATGAAAACATAGGTACATGTAGCCGTCATTTCTATAGGTTGTGTTGGATACATATAAATAAAATCCTGGAAACTTTTTTGAATATTGATGACAAGGTCCTAAAATATTTTTCTTTTCTTATTTTTATGATTTTTACAGAAATTGACATGAAAATATAATAATAAAATGACATTTAGATCTGATTGCAAAGGAAACATAGAATTTGGGTGCCCATTTCGTATAAGATACTGTCTGGTAGGTATTTTTTCTATAATAAGAATTTGCATTCTTACTGTTAATAACTAAAAGCTTGCTTCATCAAATCAAACGTTCCCTTGGTAATAATTCGTTATAATTTTTTATGTATTATTATGCATATAGGACGTGAAAAAAGATTTTTTTTTTTTAATTCTGATTTTCATTCATTTCTCTAATAAATGATATTTCATAAGTTTGTTTTAATTTCATATCAAGCATGGCTCCTATACAATTAGCTAGGAAAACTAAGCGAACTCAATCAATTGTTTAAAAAATGAAAAAAAATCGTGACAATATCAAAATAGGGATTCACACACTGGATGACGGTTTGATGTCATCTTTGCGCCGAAGGCTCAAATGAGTTTTCTGATTGAAATGTCAGTTGTCTGTCTTCGTTGTCGTCTTTGTAACTTTTCACAATTTCATCTTCTTTTCAAGAACAACTTTGCCAGTTTCAACCAAACGTGCCACAAACGTTCTTTGGGGAAAAGGAATTCAAGTTTTTCAAATGAAAGCCTTCTTTCAAGGGGAGATAATTATCAATTTGGGACAAATTAATGACATCATTTAAAAATCTTCTCAAGACCCACTGTGCTAGAAAATATGAAATTTATGTGAAAGCATCCTCAGGAAGTGTAGATTCAAGTTTGTTCAAATCATGACCCTTGGGGGTAGGGGTAGGGTGGGGTCACAATGTGCGAACGAAGTTTTACATAGGAAAGATCTTTTAAAATCTTCTAAAGAATAGCAAAAACATGATTGGTAATATACATATGGAAGCATCCTCAGGTAATGTGGAATAAAATTTGTTCAAATCATGACCCCAGGAGTAGGGTGGGGCCACAATGGGCCAATGGGCGATCAAAGTTTTACATAGGAAAACATAGAAAAAATCTTTAAAATTCTTCAAGAGCAGCAAAGTCATGATTGGTCATAATAAAATTAAAGCATCCTCAGGTAATGTGTATTCAAATATGTTTAAATCATAACCCCCAGGAGTATGGAGGTGCCATGACTAGGGATCATAGTTATAAAAAGGAATATAAAAATATATAAACAAAAAATCATCTTGAGAACAGCAAAGCCATTATGTGTCATGTTTATTCATAAGCTTCCTTAGGAAGTGTAGATTGAAGTTTGTAAATTTGTTCAAATCATCCCCACACACACACCGGAACCACTTTTATATATAAACTTTTCAATGCTGAACTGATTTCTGTTTTTTCCTAGCCAAAGTGCTCAGGTGAGCGAGGTGGTCCCTGTTCCCACTGTTAAGAATGCTTTTGATCTTTACATAAATTTTGAATGAACAAACATGTTTAAACATAACTAACAGCAAAAGTTTATCATAAATGGAAGGAATATAATAACTGCACACAAAAAACGAAAAACGCAGTGTTTGCACGATGAACGAATGGTACGTATAAGGTATATGAAAATAAAAGCAAAAACTAAAAGAAATAAGTAGAATTGGTAGAAAAAAAAATCAAATAAGATATGATTATTAGAATAATCTAGATGGATGGTTGGATGGACGGATGGATGAAAAGAAAGATAAACAGAAAACATATCTTCATGATATCCTGATTCATAAAAATCAGGCTATAATTTGATAGGCTTATACATTTCTTCGTCTGAAAGAGCTTGTCAATTTCCAGTTTAGAAGGGGAATAATAAATCGTTCTAATTTTCAAGTTTTCATGTTAACAAATTCCAATTTACCTTTAAACAAGATCTGCTTGAAACGCAATTTATTTTTAAAAAGAATTTGACCTAGAAAACCATAATCAAAGTAAAAAAAAAAAGCAACGGTGAATCGGATTTAGTACACCCGAAATTTATTAGAGGTGCTTCGTGCGTTTTTTTTTTTTTTTTACGAATTCTTTCAAAACTAGGTGCGAGGATCATCACGTGTGTTGGCATGATTTTAATTTTTCTTATTTGTGCCAGCCTGGTAAGTTGAATATCTGAACAAAAAGTTAATTTTTTCTTCATAATCAGATGTGATTTTAATAAGTAAGATTTATTTAATCTTGTGAAAACACGTATTTTTTGTAGAGGTTTAAATTTCCTTTATTTCGTGGTATGTAGAGACACACTGTCTTCCCAAAAATGTAAAAATGTCAAACTAGAGAATAATGTTTCGTTTTTAACCACGAATTCAAATCCCCAAGAACTTACATTTCTTCTCTGCAGACCACGAAAATTTGACCCAACAAAAATGATCTATTATACAGTAACAAAATATCATTTAGCTATTCTGTGAGACCAATATTCAACCAAGACGTCCCACGGGTAAACCGTTAAGGGGTTTTTTTCTGTGGATGAGGCCAAGACAGTTGGGACTGTCAAGAGGATATTACTGTGAAATTGATCCGGCAGACAGATTTGCAGTATGCAGTCCTCGTACGTACAAAATAAGGAAAACACACCATTCAACTTCCATTTCAATTTGTCTCTTTATTCTTTGTTTCGATTATTGTAAGCTTACAAATATGTTTTCATAAATGTGGTCTTTTGAGACTGGAAAAAATCTTATTACATCTTTCACATTGTTTACTTCCGAATTACCAGAATTTTTTTTTTTTTTTTTTTTTTGGGGGGGGGGGGTTCTCTTCATTATTGCAGAAATAAATTCACTTGCTCATAAATTTTGCTTAATTCTGAACTAAACCTGAACTTAATGAAAATAGAGTACCCACGTGGTGTTCTGTGGAGATGGGCCTGACTACCAGCCATGCCCTTCTGGCTACCGATGCAGCGTAGATGCTGATGACCGCTTTGCCGTCTGTTGCCCTCAAAGTGAGTCTCTTCTATAACCTTGATAAAATAATAAATTCGTTTCTTTGTTTAACGTCCCTTTAGAGAATTTTTCACTCATATTGAGATGCCACCACTTGTCGGTGGAGGGCTGCAAATTACCAATACTTGACACTCAGGGCCGTTGAGCAGTGAGGGATCTTGTTCTTGACAAGAGACCTCGGTTTATATGGTCTCGTGATCATCCGAAGGACTAGTCTCACGTCCCGCAGTAGGATTCGAACCCGCGATATTAGGAATGATAATTTAAATAAAGCATATATATGTCTTTGTAATCATTTTCAATCGTATTGTCTTGAAGAAATCAGTCTTAATTTTGAAATGACGAATGAATGAAAAGAAAACAAACAATTTCTGTTAAGAGAAACATTGTCACTATTGAGTAGGAAAAAAGGAAGAAAACACACAAATGAACAAAAGTCTTATCGCTTTTACAAATCACTGCATACTTATTTATGACAAGCATGAATACATTTCATTTGACATTAAATGCATGAAACATCGTGGTCTCAATTATGAAATGAAATATAGGCTGCCTTGGTTAACCTTTTCGTTGTTGTCTATCTAATGTTTTTTTTTTTTTTTTTTTTTTTTTTTTTTTTTTTTTCTATTTTGCTTTGCAGGATGTCGTGATAAAAAATGAGAAGACGTGATTGTTTTATATCTTTATATTAATTTTACAAAAAACAAACATCATACAGACTGGAAATGCTAACATCTTCTCCATGCCATAGTAATTTATACAGATATACATTTATGACAGTCATTAAGAAAGTAATTTGTTGTAATATGCAGTGAATGTAAAAATTGATGTCTGTTTTATTTGAGTTAGAAATAAAATGATATTAAAAATCTCAGTGCATGGTAGCTTTTATATTTATATCTACTGTATTTTCATCATTTTATGTTGAACAGCAATTTTCTTGATCATCGTTGTTGGGCCATTTAATGATAAAAGATTGCAAAGTCGCTATCTATAAAATTTACATATAAAAGAAAATTGATTAAACACCATAATTTACGACTAGATATAAAATTTGGTGAAAATATCAATTTATAACAAGCAACAATTTAATAGAATTAAGCATTTGGTAAGAATCCTGGGAGATATATGGCCGCAAAGCGATGTTTATTTATTTCGGCCTTTAAGGAACCCGTTGACATTCTGTCCTTATTTTACAATAAACAACCTAAATATATGTTGAGTGTGACATATCATAATTTATCGCTAGAGCCTATATCTGTCAAAGATTGACCCATCTCTTTCCTGAATTAAAGGAGATCAATTTACGTCTGTTTCTCTGTAGAAAGTCATTTTCATCGGGCTTTTGATTAGTGGGGGAAAATAAAACAATTAAATTAAAATCTTATCTGTGGGAAAACTTTTATACTCGAAGTACAGATAAATGATCAAGTCAAGGAGCCAAATATTGGGTCAATTGTATGGTTTGATAATTGGACTTTTCATAACAGTTTGGTGTTTTATATGTAACGTTCTGTGTTTCTAGAAAAGTGTACCCTAACAAAAAATTCTATACATGTAGTTAACCATAGTTTACGATAGTTAACTATAGTATATCAAAGTTTCAAAATTATCACCATAGTAAATGAAAGTTTTCAAAGTTATCACTATAGTGTCATAGTGATCACTTTAATCAATCAAAGTTTCCAAAGTGATCACTATAGTGTTAAAGTTATCACTATAATCTACAGTGTTCAAGTTATCACTATAATATATAAAAGTTTTCACTATAGTAAATGAAGTTATCACCATAGTAAATCAAAGTCTTCATGGTGATCACTATAGTATTTCAAAGTTTTCATAGTTATTTCTATAGTGTCATAGTGATCACTATAATAGATGGAAGCTTTGAAAGTTATCAACATAGTAAATAAGTTTCAAATTAATCACCATAGTTAAAGAAAGTTTCATAGTGTCAAAGTTATCACTATAGTGAACTATACTTTAATTTTGTATTCTTTTTTTTTTGTAATGGTCATTCCAGTTACAGAGAATTGAGTATTGACATGTCTTTGAAGAAAGGATTTACAAGACAAAAACTTACTGGTAATTAAATAAGTAAGGGCTTACTTTTTCAAATATGTAAAGTCTAGATTATTAATATAACTTCTGACCGTCATGGTAGCCCAGAAGGTTGAGCGCTCGCTCCGTGATCGGAAGGTCTTGTGCTCGACTGACCTAAGTCGATAAAAAATAGGTAAACTGTCCCTTCGCCAAGTTCTCGGCACTTTAGATTGAAAGTTGAGGGTCCTTCGGATGAGACCTATGCCCCGTTTCAAGGTAGGCGTTGGCACGATAAAGAACCCTTACTGCGCAATGGCCCTGAGTGACGAGTAAAGGCCTGAATTTGAAGCCCTTCACCGGTGTATGGTGACGTCTCCACTTTACAAAAGAAATAAACAAATCTCTCTCACACACACAATTTATATATTTATAATCTCGATATTACAACAAAATCGTTTACAATCATAATTTCTTAATAACATAAATGCGTTTAAAAGTGTGCCTTTGGTCAAATCATTTATATATCCTGTATACATATGAAATGTGATTTAAAAATTCCTTTGTTATAAAGTATGGTAAAAATCGACAATTTGAAAAACAAACAAACAAACAAACGGTTACATCATTTATAAAATCGTTTGTGAACGATATAAAGAACAATCACTACTGGCTTTCAAAATCCCTGTCCGTATGAAAATCCCCAGTCTTTCTCTGTAACCTACAGCATTTCCACAATTATCTACGGTATATCTACAGTATGGTACGGTATGTCTCCTCTGCATATACAGTAATTCTCAGTATGCCACTGTATGTATCCCCAGCATGCCACAGTTACCTACAGTAGGTCCCAGTACGCCTACGGTAGGCCCCAGTATGGCTACTGCTTCCTACAGTGACCTACGGTATGCCACAGTATATGCCCCAGTAGGCCCCTGTATTGTTAACCGAAGCAAAACGGTAGAAGTACACAATGTTTTAAGAGGCAATGTTTCTACAGTTGAAGCTATTCATCGCTAAAAATTATTTATGAAGAAGATTATGATGATTTATACAATTGTTTTTGTACATTACATCTCTAAAGTAATGATATACTTGCTATGTTGTAACAAATAAAATTAAAAAAAAAATAGTATAATAGATTTATTTCTGACGGGGATGATTACGGTCAATATATTAGAAATAATAATAATTAATCACTATTATTTCAAGAAGAAGTCCTGTCCTGTTGTAAGTGGCTGAGGATCTATATATCACTTTGAATCATCGAATCATCAACAAGGTCAGTCTGTTTTGACACATTAAATGAACATAATTGGACTTTCTTCGAACTTATTAAAAAGAAGAATTAGTTCGTATTAAGCCCGCATGTTTTTCAATCAGATAAAATGAACATGTTTGTAAAGAAGGCTTCTTTTTTTTTATCTAGGAGCATAATTCCCGATAAATATTGTTAAAAATGATGCCATTAATAAAATTGGCAGTGGCTAATGAACTGAGGGCCGTGATAACAAATTAATATTCTTTCTGACGCTTACTTGATAAAATTGAATTATAAGTCGTATTAGATAATATTTAATTTTTATGTATTTATGTAACGAATTCAGAAACAATTATTAACAGCATTGAAATGTTATTATTCTTTTTTCTTTTTCTCGTTATTTTAAAACGGCCCAGAATCCATTTGAAGGTAATTTTCCATTGTTTTTGTTGCATTTCTGACGAATCCCAATCTGCGTTTTGATTTACGTAATATTCTGCAAAAAGTCAAATGAATCAAGTTTCGATTGTGAAATCGATCAATCATTTACTTTTTAATTTATATGCAACTTTTATAAATATTTCAAACTGCTGAGAGCTCAAACTATTTATAATTGGAGGATTGTATAAAGCTATTAAGTTTATAAGCCACCCCCTCTTGTCTCCGTAAAATACGCTTAAGACAGGGCCTGATTACTTGTACACAGTTTTAGACATTAATTCTACGTCACCTTTTTGTTTAATATCGTGATGAAATTCTGCATAATTTGGACCTTATGAGAACAAAATTTTCCGATTTCCGATCATAAAATTAATTAGTATGCTCTTATGGTTCTTATGGTGATACAGAATTAATTTTGTTTAAAATGAAATGAATTTATAATTTAATAATAATTTCATTTTCTCTATCATCTAGTTTCAATTTTCAGACCCACTTATGATTAAGAATCATTGATCCGCCCCGCGCTTTTCTTTTATCAACTTCATTGTATGCACTGAGGCAGAACCAGGGTAGGTTCTAGTATATATATCTAATGTAATTTGCAGTGGTCAGCTTAACAATAGGTCCTAATTGCCTATTGTTCTCTGTCTGCGTCTGACCACTGGTGTTAGGACTAAATAAACAACTGACTGACCACTCGTAACAAGACTGTTTTCACATTCACTATGAAATATCAGTTTAAATTATAGTATACTAGATATGCTATAAAACTTCAATTTAAAAAAAAATATCAAAACAAAAAAAATGAACACTGAAAAACAATATATTTACAATTATTACTGCTAATTTGTACTTTATCCTTGCTAATACATTCAACAACGATGTTGTTTCTTAGGCGCTTCTTTAAGGGGTGAAATGCATTAATTAAAAATATAAGTTTCGGCTATACAATTTCTGTTTTAAAAATATCATATATTTGTAATGTAAAATGCATTGAAAAGCAGGCACGAATGCCTTTACTCCTCTTATTCACTGGTACATTGAAATAAGCAGTCATTAAAACAATTCGAGTCCAGAGAGAGAGAGAGAGAGAGAGACATAATTACACTTTAGATTATGCAAAATAAATGGATAAGAAGTTATTTTAAACAAAGGTCAGCGAAAACTGTGGAGAAATAAGGATAAAAAAGAATCCGTACATGAACCAAAATCTTCCGTCAGTTTTATATCAAAATCTTCTAATTTAAAATTTACTCTGCTTTAAATGCAGTTTGTATCGTACGCTAATTGATGTGAAAAAAAAAATCGGAATTTAAAACACCTGGATATATCTGTCAAACCTTTGGAAAAAAAGAAGAAGATAATTCAATACTAAGTCTTTATTAATTCCTGAAATGCTATAAGTCGTATCATTTATTTTGAAAATTTATTTTAAATTGTTTCGTATCAAACTCATTCTTTCTGACTATAACCTCAAGAACATACTTATACACAAGACAGGGCACGGAATTATGCATGACTTATTTTTTTTCTTAAACGAATCAGAGCGTCAAAAAAAAAAAAAAGAAATCTGACTTTTTAAAAAGCCTATTCCCCATTTCCCCACCCTCAAAACGACGCTAAGTTTCGGGGTTACAAATTGGCGCAACGAACTAGCATGTCATTTTCAATTTATTCTCAGAAATCAAACACCGAAGAGTTTTTTTTACCTGCGATGATAAATTTCTGACTCCATTATAAATACCAAGGCACTGCAGATGCATACACTTTTTTGTCCTTTAAAAATTGAAAATTGTGACACGTCCTAATATGAATTACGATTCTCCCGGCATGTAGACTGGCCCGAAGATGTAAAAGTTTATATTGTTTGTAAATACATGCAAATAAATAAAGACATGAATCAATAATTTGATTATTCAACATAAATTAGAGTGGGTTATCAATTTTCCCAACACCAACGCAAGCTAAGTGAGATCGAAGTCTGATATAATTCTTTGATCTGTAATTAAGGACAAACGGATTGAAATGAAAGTCCCTTGCATAATTGAATTATCTTTTATTAGAATTCATTGAACTAAACAGTGAAAATAAGAATTAAATCCTGTTATACTGTAAAAGAAATATATATATATATATATATATATATATATATATATATATATATATATATATATATATATATATATATATATATATATATATATAAGAGTGAATGAAATCTTTTAACATGTACGCTGCTTCGGGGAGGGGGGGGGGTAAAAATTATATTTCCTTGTATACATACATCTACAATGCAAAAACGCCAAAACAAACGGAGTTGTTCGCATTCGTTATTTGACACATGATATGAAATGCACGACAATGCTGGGGAAAGGACTTCCGCATCAATACCTGTTAATGTCATGTCAATGTGATACATGTACATTTACCCTTCGTCTAACAGTATGCAATAAATATTGTAATATCCTAAATCCTCAATCTAAAATGCTTACTTTACGAACTCCTTGCTCTTTACTACGTTATCATTATTCTAGACATAAGTATCCACAGCTAGCACTATATGAACAGTAAACGAAGACTGTTCTTCAATCTAGTTACTTATTATGATTTTATGTGCTGATTTACTGAAAAGAGAATGGAAACACAAAATTAATTCTAAATTACAATTAACTGAAGATGAAAAAATATAAAAGCAATTTTTTGTAAACATGCATTTTTAGTATATACACGTCATATATATGTATATTCATCCCTGACAATTAGAAATAACCCCCCCCCCCCCAAAAAAAAAGAAAGAATTGTCGAACATGTTCAATGATATAGGCCTATATTTTGTTTCATAATATGAACATCACAATCACTGACACAAGTAACGAATTCGTTTTAACTAAAGATTTTTCCATTAATCTAAAAATATGCCATGCTACAGTAAACAATCCATTCACATTGATCAAAATGTAGAAGTCAAGTCACAACAAAGTATATCTGCTACACTATACACTATTATGTTAGACTGATATAGCTAATCAGGTCCATTTGCATCGTCACTGTCACCACCCCGATCACAGAGAATCCATACCATTTTCTGTTTTTTAGCATGAACAAGTGGCTTGCTAAGACTGCTTACATGGAAAAGCTGTCATCTAACTGGATTGTCTTCCTACTAAGGATTTCGAAAAAAAAAACACTGACAATTACTATACGTACGTTATTGATAATGGAAGTTGTATTACCAGATTATTTACAGCCTCAATCACAGGAGTTCGCAATTTTATTAATAAAGTTAATTTTATAAATAAAATTAAATCATTTGATTGACCTAGCATCGATTGACCTAGCATGAGCTACATGTATGCGTTACAAAATGTAGCACAGCCAATATGCGAACGCATAGCTCATGCTTGGTCAATCGAGTGATTCTATTGACTTTATTAACTCCTGTGACAACCAGTGTCCACTGAGTAATAAAAAAGTAATGAAGTCCAGCACAATCATGACAATTGCACCTTTTAGGATTCACTATGAGAAACACACACTACAGCTTGAACTTACTATAATACATTCAGAAAGATGATTATGAAGAAAAATGCGTCCTCGTTTAATTCATCTGTCAAGGTCAGCCTCTTGCGATTTCTTTTGAGGAGTTTTTCCGGATCTCGATCCCGTAACATTATGATGAAACATTTGTGATGTAGTTATACTATATTTTTAAGAAAATCAAAACGGTGTCTAAAATAATCAACCCTTTGATGTTTTTTTTTATGAAAACATTTTACTTACTTACTTAGTCCTCTTCGTACTGTTAACACATGCATTTCTGGTGAATTTTTCATGTACCTTTCTAAACGTATATATTTCGTAGGGGGAACTCAAGATGAGCATCTTGTCTGTCAAATATTGTTGTTCTAAGTAACCGTGTTTTGATAATAAATATTTGACTTTCGATTTAATTTTCGATTGCATAAAATACCCCCCCCCCCCCCGAAATTTCCATGTACAAAATAGATGTCGCACTTCTTGTCAACCAAGCCGGAATAAATAGGTTCGATGTATTTGTAATTCATCTCTGTTTAATAGTAAACTTGTTCCCTCATTAAACACAAAACGTCAAATTTAAAAAAAAAAAATGGTGGCTTGTTTGCTTTGCCCCCTAGGGAAAAAAAGACAGAAAAAAAAGAAAAAAAAAGGTTTTCGCATGAATTTTGCTTTAAAATTATATACAATAAGTAAGTAAATATTTTATTATACATAGTGACTTGTGTATACAATAATTTTACGTTCATTAGACAAATAAGCATATATGTACAACACCCGGCCCATCGGACCTATAAATCACTTTTAGCAATATATATTAATTACATGCGTGTGATTTTTCTTTGTCTTACAGTGTATATTACATGTGTATATGCATTATATTTGAAACTCACATTTTGACGTGGGAAATGAGTTAATATATATCTGAACAGAACATTTAAATCGTTATTTTGTAAATTTGAAATGCCAATATTTCTTAGAAAATCATGTCTACAGTTTTTATACAGATTACACAATTCACTGTCCGTCGGCAATTACATATAATTAACTTGTGCCTCTTTTGCATAAACTGATCTTGTATTATACGTTTAATATTGAATTTCTCCGATTGTAATTAATACTGACAGCATGCTCTAACCTAGAGAGGGGGGGGGGGCGGGCATTCCGAACCAAGTTATATTGAAGCAAATAAAAAATGACTTTGAACCCCCCCTCCCCCCCCCCCCGAAAGCGTGGATCCCACCACGAAATAGGTTTTTTTCCACGTTAAGGAAATGGAATTTGCGTTAATTTTTTTTGGAATTGGGATGGAATATCCCCCCCCCCCCTCCTGGAAAAATTCTTGGATCCGCGCCTGGACAACATGTTATTATATGTAAAATATAATTGTCAAAAAATGTTAAAGTTGAAGATAATGAACAAAGATCGATTGAAAAAAAAAATTAATCGGTTGACAATAAAGAAAAAGAGCTGTGTTACCTAAAGATACCATGTCATTAGATACTATGACAGACCCACTGCTGTCGTATACAGCTATGTTCATTTATTAGAATGGTTACATGTACCAAGATTAAAAGGCTTTTTTCTCGGTGAGCAGGCAGAAAATTTAAATAAAATAAATTTTACATTCTTGTATCGACGCGGATTGCTTTTCAAATATTTGCATCGGTGAGATTTACTTACACCAGGGACCTTTATAGGTCATTAGTTACACGACGTGTTCAAGTTTATTAAAACACCAAGGAATATATTTTACAAGCACATGTAGCCACTAGCCAGGAGCATATAATTATATTAGTTTATACATTTAGGTCTCTAATGTAGCCGTACTCTAAGTGAATATAATCTTCATTGCAGAATTATTGGTTGTAATGCATGTCCTTCCCAATTTGATGCTTTAAATTAAATATTTTTTGAATGAATGAAGGAATAAACTAACAAACAAATAAATAAATACATACATACATAAATAAATAAATAAATAAATAATGAAAAAATAATAAATAAAATTCATTAATAGATGATTTTTTTTTTTTTTTTTTGCTTTTGCTTGAAGCAATGATTTGTAAACTTTCAGCATAACCCTATAAGTCTCTTAACAATTGTAAACATAATGAAATGTACGAATAAATTAATAATTATATTATAACAATTTTAATGTTTATTAGGTATTTTTGTTATTTTGTCAGCAAGAAATGTACACTTCAGATCAGTCAACATTATTGACCATTTCGATATTTTCTTTGTGGCAATAACATATGCGTGAAGTTTTTGCCTAATGTGGATCACGAGACCCGTATCAGTTGACTTCAGTTGTATAACTATGTGTATAAAATAATGTTCAGAAGTTTCTCAAGGAAATAATCCTGTGTACTGAACTGACAACCTCACATCTTAGATAAACAGCGCCTCTGGAATTGTGTATACTTCTTCCGTTTTGCTTCGGTGAACAATACAGGGGCCTACTGGGGCATATACTGTGGCATACCGTAGGTCACTGTAGGAAGCAGTAGCCATACTGGGGCCTACCGTAGGCGTACTGGGGCCTACTGTAGGTAACTGTGGCATGCTGGGGATACATACAGTGGCATACTGAGAATTACTGTATATGCAGAGGAGACATACCGTACCATACTGTAGATATACCGTAGATAATTGTGGAAATGCTGTAGGTTACAGAGAGAGACAGGGGATTTTCATACGGACAGGGGTTTTGAAAGCCAGTAGTGAATATTAAAGGTAGGAGGGCAATTTTGAAATAGCCAGCTTTCTTTATGAGTCATTTCCTCTTTCTATCGTGTGCAAACACAATACTTTTTCCTGCTTCATCTCTAATAAGGAAAATGCATATGTTTTATGTTTTTTAACAAAAAGTTAAAATCAAATTCAGAACACAGCATTTGTAGATTTTTGTGGAGGAAATTTAAAGTATCTAAGCACGCAAAGTGTTGATTGATTGACTGTATGTTGTTTTACGTCGCATTCGAGAATAATTCACTCATATAGAGACGTCACCATATACCGGTGAATGGCTTCAAATTTTGACCTTTACTCGGCACTCAGGGCCATTGAACAGTGAGGGATCTTTATCGTACCAACGTCTGCCGTGACACGGGGCCTCGGTTTGTAAGGTCTCATCCAAAGGACCCCGCAACTTTCACTTCAAAGTGCCGAGTACATGGCGAAGGAACAGTTGCTACCCATTTTTTTAATCGATTTAGGTCAGTCGCGGTCGAGATTCGAACTCACGACCTCCCGATCACGGACTGAGCTACCGTGAACGGTCTCAAAGTGTTAATTTCTGTTTATTAGATGAAATTAGGTCATCCCTGGATCGTCCCTTTTTCTGCATGTGAATATTATTAATCTTTTCATAGGAGGAGAGGTAAAAAAGTAGAGAAAAGGGTTAACAGAATGAATAGTTATTGTCATAAAGTTGTTGACCGAAAACAACAAACTTGTTTCTGTCAGAGAAAGTAGTTCGGGGAACCGTATGGAGTACTTCTGAAGCAAATAAACATTCAAATTGTATGTGATATTTAAAATGGAGCTCACGCAATTCAACGTTAAAATAATTGATACTATTATGGTCATTTTGAACTTTAAATTACCAGCTGCTATTGATGTTCTCGCAGTGCGTAGCCTTTTGTAAAATAGTACACTATGTAGAATAAGAGAAAGCACTAGAATAAAAATGTCATCGCAAATGAAAAGGATAAACTGGCGAGACATGTCCAAGGACCATAAAAAATATACAATTGTATATCCGTATGCAGTGCTTAGTAAGACGAACACAATAGCAAAAATGATGATTAACTTTGTAGTTATGTACAAACGGCTTCTGATAGGATAAACAAACATTGCACAACGAATAAAACCCAGGAATAGAACGCACACTTTTGACAGTAATGTCACCCCATATCCTACTATGTTATGTATTTTCAAATACTTGAAAAATTGACACATGTTTTCAATGAAGAAAAATGAAAAGGCTAACAAGCTGTGAATCGTATAAAAGACGTCAGTTACACATAGTATTAATATGGCATAATAGAATGGTTTTCGTAATGATTGTTTCGATAAAATAATTGCTACAGTTAATATGTTGCTGACGACACCAACACACAACGTAGTTACAGACAAAATAGTAATGAAATTAAAATGTATATCTTTGACTCTTCCAATCCCTTGAATAAGGTCACCTTTGATGGAAGATGACAGGTTTGCCTCACGTGTCCCGCCTGTTAAAGTCATATCTTGTGCTGTGTTACCCATTTTTGTCCCGTGAGGTTTTCCTGCGGTGATTCCACTTTGCCAGATATCAAAGTCAGACGAACACGCCATTTCAAGCCAAAAATTTGTGTTTTCGAAAGCATCATTTTGATATTGTGAATTATGGAATGCCTCTCTTGACGCTAAGGTTTTCATTGTTCCTTTGACAGATTTGTTCACTGCAGAATCCTCTCTCTGTTTCTTTAAAAATGATTTGTTGAAATTCTGTTTGGCATTTTGTAGCATTTTTCTTCTTGGAAGAAATATACGCATGTTATGCTCTCCATCTTGTGAAAAGTTAGTGGGAATGGAGGACATCATTTTTAGAGGAATATTGTCAGATATATTAGACGAAAGCAGCTCAGGTTTTTTCGTCATTTCTGTTACGAAGCAAGCGTTACAGAGCGACAGAAGAGCAAATATTCTGTAAAATTTTATGCAAAATCTCTCTGATATCATCATTGCAGTTGCTGAAACAGATCGAAAATGATATCATTCTTTTTGTTTAAAATGGTGAGAAACATTAAAATAATTTTCCGTTTGTGTTGTGAAGGATATATTTATGCATTCTGAATTATCATTTTTTTTATTCGCATCAGCATTAAGTTACCTTTAGTATTGTTTTTAGTAAGAGAATTGAATTATAGAGATTATTATATTTGCTTCCGACCCCAGATTATGTAGTTATTCTAAGTAGAAGGGGTCATCGAAAAGTTATTGTTTTTAAGGAAGAACAAGTTACGGTTTAGGTACAAATCTGGTCCTGTATTTTTCTTAAATATGAAAGTGATGTAAGAAAATAAAATTCATGCATTCTGAATTTGAAATTCCATTCAGTAAGAACCTACAAATCGTTTTTTACCCTTACTTACTAAATTCTAATTGAGATTTCATTAACTTGTGAATTTTCTTGTATTTTCTTAAGAAGTAGCAGAAGTAGCATTTTTCAGTGAAAATTTTTTATCAAGTAATATAGAGCACATGCATCGCCCACAAAGATTTTGATAAATGTAATCTTTTAAAGGATCCAACACAAAATATTCAAAAAATTGAAGTGGGCGACTGTTGTGGACATTACATTCTAAAGGAAAACACCATAAATTTGTCATTCTGAGACTGTTTTTGTTGAAAACTAAAAAATGCATCAAATTAATGACGTCATATTTCCAGAATGGCCCTCCTTCATGCCGCATTTTTTCATAGATTATCCCATTCATTTTCTAAACTCAAATTTAAGCCAATATCATTAACTTTTTGGAAACATTGAATTTTATGAACAATAAAGCCCAAGCCATATCTGATCGATGAGAGGCATTGAGAAGGTTGAGAAGGGGGTATAGTACCTTTCTCTCTCTCTCTCTCTCTCTCTCTCTCTCTCTCTCTCTTAAAGAAAAATTTGGAAGAAAACTTTGCTATAATGGAAATAAAGTGCAAGTAAATTGTGCCATTTGAATCACAAGTACAAATGTATTTATAATATTTCAATCAAATTCTTAATAAAAATTTCAAAGTACAATGTTGGAACTGTTCTATTATGTGTGTATATTACATATTGGTGTGGCATATTGGTCATGAGTATTGTTATGTAGTACATAGGTTTTATATGTTCCTATAATCATAATTCAGCTTAACTTATCTGCTGAATGTATAATAATGAGAAAAGTAAAAGATTTTGAAATCAATTAGGGAGAAATTACCATAGCCATTAATATTTGATCTGCTAACGAAATGTATTCACTCATTTCTTAATAACAAGAATTATTTAGGTAATGGGTCCAATATAAATAGTCTATATGCATTTCAGTGAAAATATTCGTCCATGTCAAAAACTGATTAAAAAGGAATTAAAAAAATAACAACAAACTTAACGCAACAAACACCACCATTCAAAAACCATTTTTTTTTTACATTTCTTTCAGATTCAATGACATTTATTTCCAAAATACATTAAAGCATGTGCCACCATGTCCTTGAAAAATAGTCAAGTCCGTTTATTTCATGCCATATTATTATTATTATTATAATTATTATTATTATTATTATTATTATTATTATTATTATTATTATTATTATTATCATCATTATTATTATAATCATCATCATCATCATCATCATTCATGTTTACCTTTTAAATTGGGCGAATGTACATTTATTTGACATAACTTCAGTACATCAATTCATTTTAACGTTAGTTATTATAGTTTAGGTA
Source organism: Saccostrea echinata (assembly GCF_033153115.1). NCBI lineage: Eukaryota > Metazoa > Mollusca > Bivalvia > Ostreida > Ostreidae > Saccostrea > Saccostrea echinata. The sequence continues at coordinate 7,569,440 of NW_026889781.1, forward strand.
ACAATGCTTTTTACGGCCAAATAATTATGTTTTAAATGAAATGAAGTGGTTCCATCTATAATTTTCTAAATATGCAATGTATTTAATCCACCCCCACCCCAAAAAAAAAAAAATGTCAATTACAAATGTCCACGTCGCCCGCGTGGCGCAGTGATTAGAGCGTCTGCTCTAGAGTCGCGGAGTAAGGAGTTGATCCTTACGTCGCAGGTTGGAATCCCACTGTGGGACGTGGAGACCGGTCCTTCGGATGAGACTGTATAAACCGAGGTCCCGTGTCGCAGTAGGTTCTGGCACGAAAAAGACCCCTCACTGTTCAATGGCCGTAAGTGCCGAGTATAGGTCAAAATTTGCAGCTCTCCACCGGCAAGTGGTGGCGTCTACATATGAGTGAAAAATTCTCGAGAGGGACGTTAAACAACATACAAACAATCAAACAAATGTCCACATCCGTCTTCGTTAAACTTTTGTCTTAAATTCTAATAATGTCATGTACATGTAGCGAGGAATAAAAGTACAAAAATGCATATGTAGCGAAGAATAAAAATATTAAACTGCATAGATGAAAAATGATTTTTTTTTTGGGGGGGGGGAGATTATATAATTGATAATTTCATTTATCATTCAGATTTACCCTTTCTATCAGTTCTATTAACTAAAAACAATTTTTTAGCCGACCAGAATAAACACTTTTATGTAACAGAGAAAATACCATTAATTGTTCGATTTTAAGCTGTCCAAATAGCAAAATTTATGTTTTATGGATTATGGGACACCAAAAAAATATTCATTTTTTTCTTTAAATGTAGGAAATTATAATTACGACAAAACAACTTAAATGTACAAGAAGAGAGGTTTGCTCTTAACGATACTTTTTGGGGCATTTTAAAGTCATTTATTTTATATTCATTTTACTTTTGTAGGTAAGCCTTACATTTACACAGAATGAAAATACATGGTTACTTACCTTCAAATTTAAGAATATTCAATGCTGCAAAACAAACAGGAAATCTCTTCCACGTAGTAATTCTGAAGTTTCACCTTCTGTGTATCGATGCTAATCACGGTTTACCTATTTATATTTGCATACTCTTTGTTTTCTCCCACTAAGAACCTGTACTCATCAGTTGCGTTCATAGGACTATAGACACAACTTGTTCTGCTATGAGCGCATTTCGTTTCTCACACTCGCACAGTACAATCTTATCCACTAATGTGACGTGTTATATATATATATATATATATATATATATATATATATATATATATATATATATATATATATATATATATATATAAATGTTCTGCAAAAGGAATAAATCTTAGTTTTTATTAATTTTCGCAGGAAAAAAAAGAAATTCAAAATGATTAAAACTGCTGATTTATATCTTTAAAAAATAAATTTTGGTCAATGTATTTAATTGTATAATAAAGCTTTTACAAATTGAAAAGAACTGCTATATCTTTATTTTTTGCTCATTTTTACGCATAATTTGGCAAAGAACGATAACTCTTCACGCAACGGTGTTTCACGTTCTGACGATACAGTACATCTATTTTAAGAACGATTTCAGCTCTTGAAATGAATTATAAGAACTTAAAAATCATAGTTAAGAAATTCTTAAGTTTGTAAAAGCATTCTTAAGTTTAAATCAATATTAAAGCATTCCTTTTTTCATCATACTATTAAATTGTTAATTTTTCTCAGAGGGTTTCAATACTTTGAACGATGACGTCACAACTGCATCAAAACAAAACCAAAAAATACGTGAATTTAAAGACGACGCAGTGTGTATCCAGATAACTGGTTGAGAAGCAAATTCCGTATATATTTTCTGCTATTTATTGAGAAAAGGTTGATAACAGATTAATCAGGTCTACTCATTTTATTGTCATGTTTTTTTTTTTTTTTCTTTACTGGAGACAAGCAGCCGTACCCTTATGTAAGCCAGGATTTCCTCTGATATTCTTGACAACATCACAATATGCAAATATAAGTAATAAACAACGATTATTCAGTGAACATGGCAGTATGAATATCAATAGCGCGCATCATGGGAAATATGCCAGCAGAGCAATTGCTATTTATAACGCCATGTTCACTGAATAACGTTGTTTATTTCTTAAATATTTACAACCGTTGATGTACTGGTGGAATTCAAAGACATGAGGAAAATAAAGCAAAGAGCAAAATACAATCTGGACTGTGCTGACACCATGAGGGGTTAAAAGGTGATATATTTTTATCATAACACAGAGCCCTATAATTGGTCATTCAAAGTCACAGTATAAAATACATCAATATAAAATTGAAAATACATGTTCTACGTTAAAACACTTGGTCGTGCATAAAGATATTTGAAAGCAATGCGTTCCTTTGAGCAGTGCATCTCGTAAGTGAACATTTTTTTTTTGTTCAATTTTCTTGTTAAGACTTTTAATATGAATCAAAATGAGTAGACATTGAAGACTGTTTGTTCTATGCTATGTATGTTGCTAAGTAAAACAGCATTAGTCATTCATAAATGAGGAACATATACCGTCCATTGTCATGGCATTGTAATATTTACACTAGGCTGATTGCAATAACGTGCTGATTGCCTCGTTTTCCTCATCTGTACTGGCATTGCCCCCTAGCTTATCATTTGTCCTCTCGTTCCGTTATCGGAAGGTCGTGTGTTCGAATCTAGGCCGCGACTGACCTAAGTCGATAAATAATGGGTAGCAACATTTCCTTCGCCGGCAGTTTAAAGTGAAAGTTGCGAGTCCTTCGGATGAGACCTTAAAACAGGGGCCCCGTGTCAAGGCAGGCGTTTCGTACGATAAAGATCTCTCACTGCTCAATGGTCATGAGTGCCAAGTAAAGCTCAAAATTTCAAGTCCTTCACCGGTATATAGTGACGTCTCTATATGAGTGAAAAATTCTCAAATGGAACGTAAAACAACATACAATCGATCAATCCATCTCTTTCTGCATAAAAGTCTCCACAGTTTAAGTCTTATTACACATCTTCCTCCTCTGTACGACTGACATTGCTGCCAAGGAGTATTGTACATCTTCTCTTCATGCATTGCGCTCTCAAGAGGTAGATTCTTAGTAAAGTCTTCTTGTGACTCACTGACCACGGGCTGCTGACTCATCAGATATAAATCTATCTTATATATTTATTTCAATGGTGAACAAATGCATTTTTTTTTCAATACACGAATATATACTACGTAAGCTCCGAGTCATGTCATGTTTCTATGTTTTGATTATCTTTGTCATTTTCTTAAATAGGACATTGTGTCCTTCTAACTATTTGTCACAAGATTAATAAGAAAGAATTGAACGAATTTCAGTGAAATTTTACCAAACATTAACCCGATGATGAAGTAGGATAAATAATTTTTTTTACTTAAAATATGGATACCAATTTTTTTTTTTTTTTTTTTTGGGGGGGGGGGGGGTGGGGGGGTCTACCGTCTGAACAGTTTCAATATATCCCAAAAGGTTTTACACACTGAAGAAAGGGAGTGGTGTTTAAAGATATTTTTTTAAGAGCCTCTAGGTAAGTATACAAAACTCAAAATTCAAATTTTTAATTTTTATGTATCAATTCTCAGATTTGTATAAAAATATAAACCCCTAACCATATCTATGAGAAAAGACCTTGACAACTACAAATTGAAAAAAAAATAATGAACCTGATAGAATTATATTCCGGGAAAAATTTCAAACGATGAAACCGAGATAAATTACCAAGATAGGGATATGAAAGAGATATCATACTCTTAAATCTCAATGTATTTGTACTTCGTAACTTCAAATTATAATCCTATAAAATTCCTCTTGTTCTACTAGTAATGAGGAAAAACAAAAATGTTAGAAAATTATAATGTCATATGATGTCAATTATCATTCATTTCAGCGTAATATCTAAACAATATATCTTTTCTTAAACAGTGTTTGAACTTCCGCGGAACATCTAAATAACATAAAAAGTAGCTGTATCTCAATTTCGATGATAAAAAATGATATGTACCCTAAACAAACAAATATTCTTAGAGTATTGCATTTACAATACTAGTCCCCTACCAGTAAGTAAAAATTAAAAATGCTATAATTCCGCCAAAAATCATTGAAGCGGAACGAAATGAAAACTTGACCTTAAACAAATCAAGGTAAAGTCATGTACCAAATATCAGCTCAATATCTCCAAGCGTTTAGAAAAAAAATTGCGGAAAACCCTTTAAAATTGAAAAGGTTGTAACTCCATCAAAATCAATGAAGCGGAACAAAATGCAAACTTGATTTGATTGAGAGACAGACAGAGGGACAGACAGACGGACAAACAGACAGACAGAGGGACGACACAGAAGAAACCCATAGTCCCCTCTGGTTTCACTGGTAAAGGACTACATGTAATAATAAACACAATAGAGAAATGCCCACAATACTGATACAGAACAGAGATATAAACACATGAGGTGTATCACAGGTGTTGGTGGAATTCACGAATTCGATTTTTAGTCCCCTACCGGTGAATCCGGAGGGGACTATAGGTTTCCTCTGAGTCTGTCCGTCCGTCTGTCTGTCTGTCTGTCCCTCTGTCTGTCTGTCAGTCTGTCCCACTTGGTTTTCCGCACTTTTTTTTCTAAACGCTTGCAGATATTAAGCTGATTTTGGTTTGTGACCTTACCTCGATGAGTTACAGATCAAGTTTGCATTTCGTTCCACTTCATTGATTTTTGACGGAATTATGACATCTTCAATTTTTAATGGGACCCAGATTACACTTCCCGGTAGGGGAGTAGTATTGCTAATGCAATACTAGCAGAATGCTTGTTCCAATACCGTCTGTTTTTACTGCAATGTGAATACTTGGTTCAAATATATATGGAGTTGACTTCACTAAAATCAAGAAATATTGAATTTTTGGACTCGTATAATCTTTATGTATGACATTTTTTTCAAGAATTCTCTATATTAAATGCACAAAACTATGCTAAATCCCTGAATCCCAAGGGTCATCTTGACTGTCATAAATCTGAACTTTGATATATTAAACATTCAATTTGTCAAATATTTCGGTAAATGAGTAAATGCTTTTCCATATTTTTTTAAGTTTGGAAGTACATGTATTCAAACTACTCGAAAGACTTTAAAAGTTTTGATTAGCAAACAAGTAATAGTTGTATTTCCTGTAGATATACCGTTCACGGTAGCTCAGTCGGTAGAGCGCTCGCTCCGTGATCGGGAGGTCGTGAGTTCGAATCTCTGCCGCGACTGATCTAAGTCGATAAAAAATGGGTAGCAACTGTTCCTTCGCCATGTGCTCGGCACTTTGAAGTGAAAGTTGCGGGACCTTTGGATGAGACCTTAAAAGCCGAGGCCCGGTGTCACAGCAAGCGTTGGTACGATAAAGATCCCTCATTGCTCAATGGCCCTGACTACTGAATAAAGGTCAAAATTTGAAGCCCTTAATCGGTATATGGTGACGTCTCTATATGAGTGAAAAATTCTCGAATGGGACCTGAAACAACATACAAGCAATCAATCAATCCTGTAGATATATCAACAAGTGTACCAATGGCATGGAATGTATTTCTGAATGTAATAATCCGCATTTTCTTTGCGTAGTGTTTCACAAAATTAACATCGCAATAAATCTGGTGAAACATAGATAGAAAAGAACAAAGTTGTGATATTTTAAATCATCATTTTTTTTCTCTGAATGTAACAATCCACACAAATTAACATCTGGTAAAATGTAGATGAGCAGAACAAAGTTGTTAAAAAGAAATAAAATGAGATTACATCCTTCAAACAATTCATTCCTTGCCATTCACTTTTACAACCACCTTTACAGGAACCATTCACGTGATCACAAACTCCAGAATCGTTGCAATATGCATTACATTTCTGCTTACAATTCAAACAATACCATCCATGGTCACATTCTTCAAAATATTCAAACTTTTTCTCATTTTATATATACTACTCTATTCCATAGAATTCGTAGTCAACAAATATTAATAGCACTTGAGCAAACTGATTTTATCTACATATACATATTCATATGAACGGTCGAAGTCATACAAGATCAGATATCGGTTTAAATGGTTTTCAAACTCTCCACTTCAAATTTTCCCAGAAAAAAGCTTCCAAATGATCCATAGACATTTCCAGTGTTCATTGGGTATTAAAAAGTTTTAATTCTTCAATATGTTTTTCTTTCCGCGCTCAGAAATAATTTTCTTCTGTAGTTTTTGTTGGTTTTGCAATCAAAGACTCAAGATTTTATTTAAGTCGTGTATTACACAAGGGTCACGGTAGCCTAGTGATAGGGCGCTCGCTCCGTGATCGGGAGGCCCGGGTTCGATTCTTCGCTGCGCCGCGTCAAACCTAACCCGTAAATATACATGTAGGTGGTGGCTGTTCTTTCGCAAAGCGCCCGGTAGTAGAAGTGAAAATCACGGGTCTTTCGGATGACACCTTAACAACCGAGGTCCCGTGTCAGGATATGCGTTGGCACGATAAAGAGCCCTCATTCCTCAATGGCCCTAAGTGCCAAGTATAGGTCTAAATTTGACGTCCTTCACCGGCATACGGTGACATTTCTCTTTGAAATATTAGAATGTGACGGTTAAAAGAACATTCAATCATTCAATCAATCAAAAATGTATTTTGGGTAAGTTTCAAACGCAAAACTTAATGTAAGAAATCATTACAGGCATGTGACATTATAGTTCTGATACCAACATCATTGCCAAGAATGTTCTAGGCGTAAAGAGTAAGATCACAATTTGGTCAATGAATCTAAGTTAATCAAATTTCAGTAACTATTTAAGTATTTAACATGTAGTTTACTAACAAACAATTAATCCAAACCAATTCAGAGTTCAGTATTTCACATGAAGTATACTTTCATTCAATGCAATGAATCTAGACCGTGGTATATTTATATTTATGTACTGAAAAAAGGGATAACATTACAAAGGATTTTGACTTTCTTAAACATATGAACCAGTCCATTGTTAAAGATGAACCGAAATAGTTGATCATACATTTCTGAGTTATCTATCTTAGCATCGTGTCATATGTATAATGGCGACTATGCCCAATAAACCTTAATTTTGAAAGATATAAAGATAAAGCATAATCGAATGAAATATATCTGCTTTGATAATGGAATAAGATTACAAAAGAATATGCAGACGAAGTAATTCTTTTGGATGGGGAGGGGAACGTTCTTAATTGAACCCCTGCTCCGTAAAAAAAAAAAAAAAAAAAAAAAAAAAAAAAAATAAGTTTTGAGAATTTTCTGAATTTTTTTTAAATGGAAATAAGGTAAAACAAGTATTCGTATTCCAAAAAATCATACAGTTATTGCTGAAGATGAGATTTTATAAAGACAAGAAAATAGAGTTTCTTCTATTTCTTAGTTATTTTACCTTGCAGAAAGACAATTTCCTAGACACACTAAAATGCAGACAAAAACAATCTGAGCGTAAGAGCAAACTAAATCGTCGACGATGTCATTCATATTATGCAAGGCTGAATTGAGAGTAAAGATACATTTTTATAAGTAATTTGGTATGTTGTTGTTGTTGTTGCTGTTTTATTTCCCACTCATATAATCATTCAGCATCAAGTTAATGATAGTTCAGCTCATCCAGTGATGTCGGAGAATGATCTATTATAAGATCTAGCTTTCAATCAAATTACATGAGCTACATGTATACCACAAATAAAACAATACTTACGTTCAGTACCCCTCGTTCCTTGGAGACCTCTTTCAAAACCTTTCAGACACTTCCCATTAACATAATACCATTGTTCGTAGTCTACACAGTCTCCACAAAACTCCTCACAGTTCTATCCAAAACGTCTACTACTGAATTCTTCAAAGAAAGTTATCATCAAGGAATACTTCCAATGTTGAAATTTACTTTTTTGAGATAGCATCATATTTGTAGCAAAACAAATTCAGTCAGTTACCATCGTTTCGTTTTATTTTCTAGATGTTCAGCCATTTCCGGACAAACGCAATTCTTGATCATTTTGAAACCTTTTATTTTTTTTTTTTCTTAAATGCACAAATATGCCTTCTACACATTTAGATCTATATTACTTCTTTTTGCTCATTCAGATTTTAGATATAACATCATTTTATATTTTTTCATGCTTTTGTTCAAATGATTTGATATCTATTCCACGTATTTAAAAATGTATGGACCGAAGATAAGGTTTTATAAAGAAGCCAAGGTACTAGGATTTCTGTTTCACTGTGAATTCTGATCCTTATTTCCATTCCCCATTTTACTATTTTCCATGTTCTTTGCATTGTGTAATCCGACATTCTGTTTTTTCCTACACAGAATTTTTCTCAAAGTGCACGTCAGATTATACAGGTTTTCTGTATCAGGTACTTAATTCAGTTAAGGGGGACCGACCCTCTGATAAGAGAGATAACTTTCCAAGTAAAATATCCTAGTATTACTCATTGTTTACTTTATCAGAGTTTAATTATCGAAACCTTTGAGCAGTCAATTCGATCAAACTTAACATATGATGGAAACATTACCATATATTTCCTTTGACTGTACTTTTCAAATTGTTTTATTATGTTTGACAAAAAACATTTAAATCCAGTTTTAAAACCCTTAGAAATTGAATAAGTTCTATCTTTTTAACTATCATTTTAAAAATGGTTTAGTGTATCAAGCACCAAATGTAGAATTTTTATTAGTATTACTTTTTTTTCCAATGAAAAAAATATCTATAAGAAAATAACTCTTGCTAACAGAAGTATTGTTTTCTTACAACCACATATAACATTGTGATATTCTGACTTAGGAAGCAGCGCTTTATTATGATTTCTAATATGAATTTAGTAGGTATGACACTAAATATTATTTTCATATACACCGCATATTTCTACTTTTATGTTGTGATAATAAATTATTACTCTTCCTAATTTCTGTGTTAAAATTTCTTCATATTATGAGCTGACATAACTAAAATCGAAAATCATTTCCGAAAAAATAAGCAGCGCTTCATACTTCATACTATTTTCATTTGATTTTGATGCTATAGCTCTTGATGAAAATCAATATTGGGAAGTTTAAAAAAAATTCGTGAAATTTGGAGCAGAGGGTCATTAGTCCTTAAAAGAGAAAAAGGAATATATTAGTACTGTAAAAATTTAATTCTAACATACCATAAACCTTCACCTCACACAACTCAGTGAATGCATATTGAGAGAAATCGGCAGGATATTTCACCTCTTGAAGTCTCTCATTGTGATAGATGACATATTGTCCATGTACAGGACAGCTTATGATGACTATAGTAAAAGTGTAGTTTGTGTCATGGAAACTTAGATAAGTTGTGTTGGATACGTATAAATAAAATCCCTGAAAGAAAAATATCCTATTCTGTGTGACTTTGCGGCTTTACGAGAACTATAATTAATTGTAAGAAATAAATGAATTATGATATTTTCACTTCAACTTTGATAGATACCGGGGAAGGGCTTCTCATTAAGATCTTCAGTCGTTACTCAGTGCCTACTGTCACATACCCCACTTTCAATTTTCTGTCCTGTAGTGAATTATAATGTGATGTATACTTAGAGTAGATGTCAGGTTAACCCACCAGGTGGCAGTGCGAAGATCGTTACCGGATATGACGCATTGTCCTCCTTTATATGTGAGGGTAGTCTTCAGCCCGTCCACAGTATTACTTGTATTGGTTCGGTTGTCCCCGAATGATATAAGTATTGATTGCTTTGCCACATGACGGTTTATGCAAGGCAACGGTTTTTTCTGAAACCAAGCGTATAATAGAATAAATAAGTTAGGCAAATAGTACAGCTGTACATTGTTTTAGAATTCAGAAAATTTAAAACTGATTTATAACACTCTGATTGTTATTGTAGTAAGTTTTTAATTCTCGGAATTTTAAAAGTTTATGTAACTCAAATCTTGTTGAATGCAACATAGTAAAATAAATGCGGTGAAGATGAGTTACATTTTCCAAATAACCATATGCATTTGAAAGGAAAACAAACGCATGAACTTTCAGAATGAATGCGATGAGTTTAACCATAGTCTGAAGTTTAATAATGAAATTGAAGAAATTCAAAGCGGCATAATAATCTAAGATAACATCTGAAGTTTACGGAAGTGTTTTAAAAAAGCTAATTCATTCAATGATTTATGCATCTCATTCAGAAGTACATGTAACACATTTCCTTTTGTTAAATGAAATTGTTATTTATTGAAGTAGTACCAGTTAATTCCCAGTTTGATGTTGGTACTTGTTCCTTGATTGTTATAATGACCTTGTTAGCAAGTAAAACCTGTAATTGGGTCGTATTGTGACTTACATGAACTTCCTGTCAATTATTTGGTCTTTGTTTTGATGCTAAAATGCCGTCTTCCTGATCAATGCATAGCTTTTACGGCGGGTGTGTGACCGGTCCAAAAGGAATGCTTACTCCTCCTAGGCACTTGATCCCTCCTCTTTAATGTCCTGGGGTCCGTGTAAAATTTGACGTCATATTTAGTTTTGCAAGTACAATTTGACAAGTCTACACAGAAAAGTATCACCATGTGATAAGATAAAAAAAAATATGTGTTTCGTCGAATCAAATATTTCTACTAACGAATAAGGTATTTGTTTGTTTGAACTAGATTTAATTAAGAGATGAATTTAATTTTTGAGAATTCATGAGGACATTAACTACGACGCTTCAAGCCGGCATATTTCATGAAGCGCTAACGCGCTTCATGATAAATGTGCAGGCGTGAAACGTTGTAATTCATGTTCCTCCTGAATTCTCAAAAATCATATTCATATCTAATATATACATATTTTTCTGATGACATGTTTGTCATCAAAGATTTAAGAAAAAAAAAAGTTTGCACAATTTTTTGACTTCAATCACATCACACTGGAAATATTCTTACTCATCTCACGGTAGTTCATGAGAACATGAATTTTTTCCTAATTTACAAAGAATCTTAAGGAGTAACATTTGGAAATATATATATATATATATATATATATATATATATATATATATATATATATATATATATATATATATATATATATATATATATATATATTATTATATATCTGAGCTTTCTTTTTCGCTTTATGTCCATTCCCTCGTGCCCATATTCCCACAGAATTATGATGCAGTTCGTATTCAGTAAGTTGTGAAGGCAAACCTTTCGCCTTCATATTTATGGGTATCTTGAAAAAGTCCCAGCTCCTAATTTAGAGTGAAAGGATTAGTTGGTGGGGGACAAATTTTTAAGCATACTGCATTAATGAAGGCGAAAGTTGGCCTTCAAAACTAGATAAGATTTAAAAAGAGAAATTGACCTCGAAAGAAAGATACTGGGAAGGGATCGAGATAATTCTGGAGCCGTTCCAGATTTCACGCATATAAATTTACCAACAAACATCTACATGTAGCTCTTGTATACAACTTGATCAAAAATACAATTACGATAATATTGTAAATAAGCACTTGACATTATTGAGCTACTCAAATGTTTTTGTGCACCCTATAAGTACATTCTTCCTTAATTGAATCAAATTGTCCAATGAATAAAAAGATTACTGCACTTAACGCCAGGTTTTGGCCTTTCTCGGTCGCTTCTCTTACTTTTACATCTACACCTAATATTTTTTTTTTCATTTATTAAAGAATTTTGCCAGTTTGAAACGAAATCTAAATGCTCAAATGATTTCAGACTTTGATACAATAAAGTAATTCTACTTTTTCATCCTTACTCCTTTCCAAATATAGAGAATTTACACTTACCTGCTCTTAATTGAAAATAAGGTTGATAAACATAGGTGGAACTAACATTGGAAGAATAGGCCTAAATTAGACTAGCATAAATAACAGTGACATGTATAAAAGGAAAATACGTGATTTCTCTTTAACCATCTCCCTCTCTATTTCGTATGCCACATATTATTTACAAGGGTTTCAAAACGAAGTTAACAATATAGTCACGTCCATGCAAGTATACAGAAAATTCTAAATCAACGCCTGACTTTTTAATGTGTTCGAACTCAACGTCCAAGTTAGCAAATAACAGGCTACCTTTCACCTCATTTGACGGGATTTAGTATTTACGAAGTTACTTGAGGTAAGAAACCACGTAGTGAATTATAATATTCAACATGTCAAAACTGTTATTTACAACAGAGAGCGCGAATGTAAGAAGAAGCAGTTTTGGGATTTTTTTCCCTTGTAAACCATGAGCGCAAGTTTGTCTATTAATCTGCTTTTGACACAACTTTATTAATGCAAATATGCAGGTACTGTTCAACGCAGAACAATAGACAAACATGTTTAAAATCGGTAAAAATGTGAACGTCCAATTTATCTTAAAGAGATTCAAGAAATCGTGTTGACCCCAGTCAGTGAAAACAGATTCGTACTTCGTAAATACATACTTTCATTAAATGTACGTAAAGTTGCAGATTGGAAGTTGACCGTTCCTGCAATTAAAAAAAATCCTCGTTTTGAAAATTTATTTTGTAGCAAATTTCGCATGTCCTTAAGTGCAGTCATCCTTTAAAACAGCTGCTCAATTTATAGAAGATCAATTTATGCACTTGAAAATTAATTGTTGTCTTCCCTCAAATCATATACGTTACTGCATCATACCGCTATAGATATTATCCTCCGTCATTTTCCTTCTTGCATTTTCTTTATCATTGAATATTTTTTACTTCTTTTAAAAATTGAAGAACCAAGACTAGATTCCTTTTTAAAATTTCAAAACCCAAAATACAAATCAATTGTAAAACAAAGACTAAAACTGTTTGTTTATTTTTTCAAATATATATTCCGTCCTTTCATCTTACTCCTGTTTCTCATAAATCTACTTGACCTCTAATTATGATATAAGAAAATATCAATTCAACATAGTCATTTGCTTAGTTCAAACACTGAATGACATTTCTTTTAATCATATATGGATAAGAATTACATAGAACTATCATCACATCATTGAAGGTGATACATATTTATCTGCAATATCCAAAGCGCTACCGCCAGTTATTCAAAGTCAAAATTATAAAATAGAATAATATAAAAATAAAAATATACATATTTCACATGTAGTACACTTGGTCATGCATCGAGGTATCTCAGAACACTGTATTCCTTTTAGCAGCGCACCTCATGATAGAATATAATACTCTTTGTTTTTCCTTGTTAAGATACTTATGGGTCAAAATGAGTGTTCATGAAGACTTGCCTGGTCAATGCTATGAATAATAATAAGATGCAATCTCTTTGCCAGCAACGAGCAGGTCTTATGTTGCTTTGAAAAACATCAAAATTCATTAACACAATGTTAATATTTGCACTAGGCTGACTGTAATGACATGTTGATTTCCTCGTCTTTCTCATTTGTACGATTGTCATCGCTACCAAGGGTGTCATACATCTTCTCTTTCTGCATAACATTCTCCGCAGTTGAAGTTTTATCACAGTCTTCCTGTGAATTACTGACCACGGGCTGCTGACTCATTCTTCTTCTGTAATAAAATGAGATATAAATCTATTTTACATCTTTGTTTTCAATTACAAATATTTTTTTTTTTTTTTAGAATATGAATATATAATTAAATTATATTTGTAACGGCCTTTTAATTTTATAGATAAATAAAGGATATTCAATGTTTGTAGTTCGATGTAGAATTTATTTCACGAATGGGACAGAATTAAGGTCTTCCGTCTTCAGCGGAAGACCTTCTTGTTATTCTTAGGTTTCTTTTCCACTATTTTTATTATTAAGGTCTTCCGTCTTTAGCGGAAGACCTTCTTGTTATTATTATTTTTTTCTTACCGATTTTGTGCACGCGAGTTCTCGAAAACGGCTCAATGGATTTTCTTGAAACTTTCAGGTCTGGTAGAACATCGAAACATCTAGAACAATGTTTTTTTTAATTTTGATGACGTCACTTCCGGTTCGGGGATATCCGCAATTTAGTGATTTTAGGAGGGTCACTTTGTCTGAGCGTTTTCCTAAAAGCCCCTGATCATAGAAGTATGAAATTTTCAGTGATGATAGAGCAACCTATGAAGAAGTGAATTTTGTATCTCATGACAACCGGAAGTACAAATCGCCGACTCTCGCTATGGCTCGAAAATTGGCATATCGAGAGATTCAAAATTTCTAACACTTTTTCTACAATATCTTTTAGTTGGAATTATTTTGTTATAACATATAGAACAAAAGTAGTGCAGAATTAAAAGATCTTTCAAATGATATTATGAAAAAGGGGCTGGCTCCTAAAATATGGGATCTAGAGGAGCCGAAAGTTTTTCCTGATATCTCAAAAAGTATTGAGAATTTGTTATACATCAAAAAAGCAAAGTTGTTCATAATGACAACTAGCACCTAGTGTGGTCATCAAAATTCGTCAAATGACGTCACTTCCGGCCAAACAGGAAGTAGTCAAAAATTGACTATTTTCACAGATATTGGCATTGAATTGAATTATACATGTCACAGAGGACGTCCGACCGTATTTCCTGTCGAGAATTGTCACTTTTGTCAACTTCTGGTTAAACCGGAAGTAACCATAAATGACGTATTTCTGCAGATATTAACATAAAATCAAATTATATACTTCACCCAAGACTTCTGACACAATTTTCTGTCGATTGGGGTCTCTTCCTGTCAAACGGGAAGTAGTCTTAACTTGCTTCACTTCACCAAAAAAATCAGAATAGATTTCAACGATAAAGATACTAAATACAGATCAACATGATCTGGAGGCATTCTTTTTCATGAATAGTATACTTATCATTTACCCATTTTACAAGCAGTTCTGAAAATCGGACGGAAGAACTACTCGTTGCCTTGCAACGAGCATTGCTCTAGTTATTTTTATATTTTTCCGAGCGCGAAGCACGAACGAAAATATCAAAAAACCCTGTCTCACGAGTGGAATGAATTCCTTATCCAACTGCAAACATTGACTATTCTGTTTGATTCATTTTCTTTGATTTCCCTTTGCCTCTGTCTTTTCGTAACACAGTGTCCTGGGTTTGACGTCATACTAGTCGTTGAGCGGTTGAGACGTCATAGCGTTGCGATTATAGATTTCAAAAACATATTTGGAGAAACTCCGACAGCTTTTTTTCTGTCAGGATGGTTTCTTTACTCTTCCTTTAGCTTATAACACGTCAGGGAGTTATTTTGTTCAAAATACTTTTCGTTTTGGGAAGGAAAATCGAGAGTTTTTCGCCACTTCTGATATTCTCTCATACTGTGACAGAATGTCACTTTCATATTTTGACACACTGTGTCACAATATCACTTTTATTCAATGGATAAATTACACGTTTTCACTATTGAAAATGTAATAAATGAGTTTATATTGTATAACCTGTGTTGCCTACGTAACAATCACTTAAGTCAAACATGTATATTAATGTTTGACATTAAATTTAAAATTTGCACAGTGTGAAGGCATTTTTGAAGAGAAAAATGTCTTATTTTTGTCCACTAAAAATAGCAAAATTTAATTTTAAGCAACTAATTTAATAACTACCGAACTAACACAGCATAACTGCCCAAACGAAGGTTATACAGTACAACTTGGGTAGCTTTTTAATTCATTCTTAAAGGATATTATCTCAACGTCATGATCGTATGTTTTAATTATCTCTGTAATTATTGCAAATAGGAAATTTTGAAATAATTTTATTTGAAGTGGAGACAGAATCAATAAAATTCTTGACTTACTAATTGTTTCTATTTATTTTCGGATTGGTGTTATTCCATCTTAAGTTTGCAATATATTTCAAATAGTTTGTACACTAAAGATAAGGAAGGGGTATCTATAGAACGTTATTCTTCCAAGAGCATCTTGTTAAATATGCAAACCAAGTATCATTATTTTTCTTTTTTTTTCTTTTTTTACTTTTTTAAGGACTTATTTCTGTTCATTTTGTATAAACTTTTGACCTGCTGTTACATTTTTATGAAAGATAGCTGATATCAATTATCATTCTTTTCAGGCTGAATTTGAAAATAATTTTTTTTTTATCAAGTAGTAACCTCATTCAGCAGAACATCTAAATAACGTAATTATAAAGTAATTCTACTTTCCTTTCAAGGATTTAAAAATAAGATACATACCTTAAATAGAAAATATACACAGCCAGTAGAGAGACACCCACAATACTGATACAGAATAGAGATATAAATACATGAGGTGTATCACAGGTGTTGGCGGAATTCACGTATTCGATGTTTCCAGTAATGTTTATTTCTTCTGTAAATGCAATGTGAATGAATAAATCAAATATATATAAAGTTGACCAAAAAAAAAAATGGAAGAAATATATAAGCATATATAACACATTTGGACTCAAATATTATTTACGTATTGTTTTCAAAAAGAATTCCTTTAGTTAAATACAGAAAGGTATATCAAACTTATGTATGTCAAAGGTCATTTTGACTCTCTTTGTCTTATTATTATTAGGTATTCAAAACTGAAATCCGATATATAAAACATTCAATTTGGCTAAGGTTTTGGTAATCCAGTAATATTCTAGATACTGAAGTTTGACTATAATGAAACAACTTAAGAGAGTTTAAAAATGTTAAAAAGTCACAACCTGTGGTCTTATCAACAAGTTTAAGAAGAATGTCATAAAATGTAGTTGTACCAATCCGCACATTATAATGATAATATCCTTTGTGTATTGTTACACGAATCTTGTGATATGTAGATAGAACAGAACAAAAGTTGGGACAAAAAATATGAAATGAAATCATACCTTCCAAACAGTTCATTCCCTGCCATCCACTTTTGCAACCACCTTCACAGGAACCAGTCACATGATCACAAACTCCTGAATCATTACAATATGCACTACATTTCTGCCTACAATCCAGACCATACCACCCAACGTCACATTCTGCCAAAAAATCAACCATTTTTTCATCTATTAATTTTTCCTTAATGTATTCCTTAGATTTAGTCAACATATTCTATACACAACTTTAACAAACTGGTTTCATACACATATGACCGGTCGTCGTAGCCTAGTGGTAGGGCGCTTGCTTAAAAATCTGGGACCGCGTCAAATCTTAGACATATAACAAAGGCGGTAATTGTTTTGTTTTGTTTTTTTTTTTTTCGCTCAGCGTCCACCATTAGAAGTGAAAGTCACCGGACTTCCATATTTGACTTTAAAAAGTATGTTCCCTACACGTAAGGATTTGTCACTGCTCAATGGCCAAGACTGCTGATTTAAAGGGTCTTAGTTTGAGACCCTTCACCATCTTTGGTGAAGATTCATATAAGTATGAATTCTTGTAATGGACGTTAAACAACAAACAGTCAAACAATCATAGATGCATTTATCATTACTGCAGGCCCGGATTCAATGTAATTCCCACTGTACTATTTCCCATTGTACATTATATAAACAGTGCATGTTCGGATTTTTGGAGGGTAACTGTTGAAAATGACACCCGAAAAAAAAAATCATCGTCAACCCACGCGTCAACTCTTGTCCTCCAAAACATGCACTTTTATTTTATTACACTGAAATCTGACCCATAAAAAAGCAAAAGTCTGATACTGTCATTCTGAATCAATTCTCGTTTTAAAATTGAAAGGTTATCAAACTCTTTGCCAATATTTTTTTTTTCCAAAAAAAACTAATAAAATGATCCACAGACCTCTCAAGTGTTTTTGTTTGGTATTGAGAAAGATTTAGTTTTCAATAATATTGTTGTTGTTGCTGCTTTTGCAATCAATCCTAATCGGAATCATGATTTTATGACCGTCGTGTATTTCCGCTTATTTTCAACTGACTTGTTAATAAATCATATGCAAAGCACATATAAAAGGTCTGTGACTTCATTGTCGTGTTACCTATTATTTGCTCAGTGAATATAATCCAATCAGATTTCATTGATTAAGTATTGAAAATGGAGTATACTACCAGTCAACGAATGTAAACCAATCAGGTTTCAGGATTTAGGTATTTAAAAGGAAGTATACTACCAGTCAATGAATATAAACCAATCAGATTTCAGTACTTAGCATGGTGTACAATCAGTAATAAGATAACATCACTACCTATGGTACAAATTTCTCCTTTGTATCCGGCAGCACACCCATTGGGACAGACTCCATTCATCTGATTGCACACAACACCGCCTCGACAATGTCCACACCGTATGTCACAGTTCGTTCCATTCTTCTCGTTGCAGTCTAATATATACAATCAATGATTATGTTCAATAATAACACATACTTCAAGTTACTAAAGAAAAGATAAATATAGGATATTTATATGTTCTGTACTTAAAAAAGGGATACTATTACAAAGGAATTTAGATTTTAAAAGTATGTTAAAGAGCAACTAATCATGCCATTCTTTACGATGAAACATTTCTGAGTTATCTTTTTTAGACTCAGCATTGAGTCATATGCATAATTAAGG
This sequence comes from Saccostrea echinata, assembly GCF_033153115.1. Taxonomy (NCBI): domain Eukaryota; kingdom Metazoa; phylum Mollusca; class Bivalvia; order Ostreida; family Ostreidae; genus Saccostrea; species Saccostrea echinata. The sequence continues at coordinate 7,587,943 of NW_026889781.1, forward strand.
CTATGCCCAATAACTCCAAGTTAATTAAGGAAGCATTCGCGAAACATGCCTCTATCCTTTGATAATAGAATAAGTTTACAATGTAAGATACAAATCAAGCAATTTTTGAGGGATTGGGGAGGGGAACTTTTTTGATAGCGATTGAATCCCTATTCCAAAAAAAAAATAAATGAAAATTAGATAAACAAAGTATTTCAGACGGGGAAAAACAATCATACAATCATTGTTAAATGTGAAATTTTGAGAACTAAGAAACGATGTTTCGTCTATTTCTAAGTTATTTTTCCAAGGAGAGAGACATGTTTTCCTGAATAAAAATTTCTCTTATGCTGTATATATTTACCTTTGTCACACAGGAGACCTTCCCATCCTGGTTTGCAGCCCCCCTGACAAACACCAGATTTTGAGTCACACCTGTTAGAGTAGAAGCAATGCGGGCTACATTTCTTCCCACAATTTTTGTCATAGAATCCAATTGGACACACTGAAACGTAAGCAGAAAGATTTATCAGCAAGCAAGTAACACAACTAAATCGTGGACCGTTTATTTATATTACACGAATTTGATTTGATAGAGTAAATATACATTTGATGAGTTATTTTGGTAATTTTGTTTTATCTCGCATACAGTTTATTTAGTAAAGATGAAAGATGATCTATTTAAAATCTTAGTTTTTAACAAAATAAATATGTACCAGTCTATACTGCAAATAAAATCATATTTACTTTCAGTACACCTGGTTCCATGAAAACCCCGTTCACATCCGTTTTGACACTTTCCATTAACATGATGACACTGTTCGAAGTCCAGACAGTCTCCACAAAACTCCCCACAGTTCTGTCCAAAACGTCTTCCACTGCATTCTGAAAAGAAATGTTCATATCTTATGAAATAGTGCATATCTTACATTCATGCAAATTAGACCTATTGTTAATTCTGTTCTCAAATCAATCTTTGATCAGTTTTCATTTTTTTTCCAGGTTTTTGATACGTTTCTCCAAGTAATTAAGACGTTTTATTAAAATGCATATTTCTTTTTTTAATTAAAACTGCAAACGTATACATGTACTTGTAACTTTATTTACATATAATTAACATTACAAACTCTTCATTCAGGTAATACGTCTACCTTTCTCACAATATTGTCCAACATATCCTGGTTTACATCCTAAGCACACACCAGTATCGATGAAACAGTACTCCTGGCAGTTTGTGTGACATCTAAGAGTACAATTTGGTCCAAAAAATCCCGACGTGGGACATCCTAAAAAAAGCATAAATCTTTAAAAGGAATCATTGTAGAGAGCTCAAATATTTTTTTTCCCACAGAACACACACTTCGAACATAGTTTTCTCTCTTAAAATGAAGCAAAGACTTACATTTAGGAAGGTTTTCTCCAGCAGTTGTGGCAATAATATTTTTAAATTCTAAATGAGTTTTTAATTAACGTTTGTAATTGTGCTTATGAATTTTGTATTTCTCTATTTTTTTTTTCTTTTTTTATGGGGGGGGGGGTCAATGTATATAAATTTCAGAATGTTTCTCACAGTATATCACAATGACCTTCACCTTATTTATGTGATTTAGTATAAGAGCTCAAGTATTCTCCTATACCGTTTATTACATTCAATACTTATGTTCAAAAATAGCCCATGCATACACAAAATAGGTCATGCTTGTTTTCTCTCAGAATTTTTCTACTCTTTTTTGATATATGTAACGAACTCATTTGCTTGTTTACTTCGTATGTTTTCCAAAAATTTATCTTCTTATTTTTTCTCTGTGTGCTTTTTTTTAAAATAATAATTTAATTTGTTTTAAGATTTCCATCTCTTTTTTAAATCTATTCCTAAATTTCTACTTTAACTTACATTATAAGGCTATCAGTGTAGGATGTAAGATGTGGTTCTTACTTACCGTAAACCTCCACTTCGCACAACTCAGTAAATGCATCGTGAGAGTAGTCAGCTGGGTATTTCACTCCATCTAGTCTCTCATTGTAGTAGATGACGTATTGTCCATGTACAGGACAGCTTATGTTTAAGACAGGTGGTATGGTGGCTCTGGTGTAGTTTGTGTCATGAAAACATAAATAGCCGTCATTTCTATAGGTTGAGTTGGATACGTATAAGTAAAATCCTAGAAACCTTTTGGTATATGGATGACTGGGACCTGAAATTTAATTATTTAGTTTTTTTTATCTGTATGACTTTGCGGAGATTGACATGAAACAATAGTAACAATAAGAACTCTTAGATCTGGCTCCGGGGCCATAAAACTGAGACGAGCTCACTTTTGATCTTAGTCTCACTTTTACAAAAGGAATATATAGTGGAAAAGTGAGACTAAGATCAAAAGTGAGCTCGTCTCATTTTATGGCCCCGGAGCCAGATTAAAAAAAAAAACAACATAGAAATTGGGAGGACATCTTGTATCAGATTCTACCAATTTTCATATTTGCTTGCTTTATCAAATCAAATGAAGAAAAAGTTGTTGTTGTTGTTGTTGTTGTTTTTTATAATTTTTATTATCATTATTATTTGTTAAATAAGAAAATTTTCCTTTCTTAAATTATGCACTTTAACAGAGTATTTTCGTTTACTTTTTATGCAGTATAAGTGTATAGCAGCGGACTGGAAAGCGAAGGACTCCTTGCATTGCAATTCTTCAATATTTTTTTAGTGAATGTATAATTAGGAAATTCTAATTGTGTTAAATGTAAATATACAATTTTGCAAATGTTTCCCAGAAACTAAACAGTAACAAAATCTTATATACGAGCGTTGTCCCAAAAAGTCGTAGACAAGGAAAATAATTTAGTTTCTCTTTGCTTAATTAAATTTCTTTTCTTGTCACAGTAGAAAGCAACATTTTATGATCATGAATTTCAAGTTCCATGATGATAACACTAAATAAGAAAAAAGTGTGAAAATGAAAGAAGCATGTAATGTACATCGGCGCACGAAATCAAGCATAATTTACACGTCTCTTACGTCATGATCATTTTTTTAAGTACTGTTCCGAGTGCTTAACACGCGTCTCTTAAGCATCCAATTATTTTTCTTTAAAGGACAAAAAACACTCTTGTCTGACGGACTCATTAAAATTTACTCCTGTCTATAGTATTTTTTTTTAAATTTCAGTCGAAATTTAGTCAAAAGGTCGCCCTACATATTGGGTAGCAGAGAACCACAAAGTTTGACGGCGATCGTGTCTAATAACGTTCCTCACCGTCTGATTTTAACAAACAGTACTCTACTTCTTATATGCGTTATTTTCGGTACGAAAGTGAAAACTATCAATGACTTTCATACCATTCAAAAACAACTTCTCTATTGTTTAATATCACTTCTGTATTCTTTTTTCCGTCTCTGAAGTGGACAAACGGCATTTAAAACAATTTTATTTTATCTCCGTGCGCGGCCAGTGCGTTTGACGACATCATTTGCAGCAAACTCAATTCCAACAACACTTTAAAAATTATGACACCAATCCTATGTCTTTGATGCTATTAAATTTTGATATGTTATTAAGATTTTGTTTCTGATTTCATTGATATCAATTTGAGCTTGATGTTTTACATATTACCAGAGAAACAAATGCAATTGGAATAATTACATACGTAAATTATTCCGAATTTTGTTCGTGCGCCGACAGACCCTATCAGCCTTCTTTTAAATCGTCATTTTATTTTTACAATGAAAGTTATATATTTCAGAATTCACTTTTTCAAGGAACTTTGAATAAGTGATGGCTATACAAAATTTAGTTAGTATTGGTTGAAATACTATGTTTACAAAGTTATAAACATTGTCTACGACTTTTTGCGAAAACCCTCGTATTTCTAAAACTTTGCAAAAAAATTATTTAACTGAAAGTTGTATATTTTCACTCCCCACCCACCCACTGCCCCAAGTTATGTGTCTTTGTCAAAATAATGTTGTTTAATTAAGTAAATATCACTACTTTATTGAGAGAGGTACCTATTCAAGCAAAGATATTTTAATTTTGGAAGGAAAAATGTTGTTTGTATTATTTATCCTTAAAGTGTATTAATAAGTGATATCAATATTATAAATTAGAAGACAAAAATGGGATAAACATTTATTTTCACGACAAAATATCACAAATTTAAAGCTTTGAAAACTGTCGTTACACGCAAAATCCCCCATGGGAATATTCAAAAGTTGGCAGGTATGAACGAGGATTAAAGATACATTACATACAACAAACAACATTTCTCATCTCCCATACAGAAAAGCTATATTTCTACTTTTCAGTATTTTCTCCAATGAAAATCTAGTGAGAAAATTTAAATTTTATAAAATACAAAACATAAATTTTTGAATATGTTTTTAAAAAAATCCATATAGAATAAGTTTCTTTTATTTTTATAACTTTTGAAAAATTATTTTGAACTGTAAAGATTCATTTCCCCGTTTTTCATCAAATTATGTTGCTTGGCCAAACATAAAATTGTTCAACTAAATAGATATCACTGTTTTGGTGAGAGGGGCCTCTATTCAAGCAAAAACATTTGAATTTTTTAAAGACAAAACGGCGTTTTAATTTTTTACCCTTTAGCCTTTAATAGTAGGTTTAAAATGTGATAAACACGATTCATCCTCTCTGTGATTAACAGTTCTTCTACATTGAGTTGTGTTTGTAGAAAATCAAGGGGAATTATTTGATTTATTAAGGGGAAAAGAGAAAAGAGGTGGACTTTGAGAAATCAAGAATTTCGACAGAAATATAAGTTCAAGCCATCGAGAAAATAATATTTTTTTACATACCCCACTTTATATTGTCCGTCCTGTAGTAAATTGTAATGTGATGTATACTGAGAATAGATGTCAGATTAACCCACCAGGTGGCAGTGCGAAGCTTGGTGTTTGATGTAACACATTGCCCTCCAAAACTTGAGAGGTCAGTCTTCAATCCGTCTACAGCATTACTGGCATCGGTTCTGTGGTCACCTGGGTAAAATTGGCTACTTTGCCATGACGGTTTATTCATGGCAATGTTTTCTAAAATTCAAAATTTAAAATTAATAAGTGAGGTAAATATTGTTGTAAGAAACATATGAAATTGGAAAGTGTTAGTCATATTTTCCTGTTTACCGTATGCACTTGAGCAGAAAACAATCGCCTGGAATGTAGAAATAAAAGCTGTGATCTGTACCATAGTTATGTTTCACCAAGAAATGAAGTTTGAGAGATTTATAAATATTCTATAATATCATATTACATCTCTACGTTAAGGACGCAATAAAAAAGGGCCGTTCATAAATGAGTAGTTAATCTTATTCATAAGTATTGCATCCCTTTTGTTTAATGAAATTCCTGTTTATTCAAGTGCTGTTTCTATAGCTTGTTGCCAATTAATTTATGATTTTCTCTTCTTACTTCATTGTCAAGCACTTATTATTAATTGTGTCACAATGTTCCAAATCATATTTAATATAAAATAAGCTCATGTAGAGAAATTATTGCATTAAAATTTGCTATTCTTTCGATAAAGGAGCAGATCTAGGGACAGCATAATGGCTGTTGATAAATTATATGAATCTAGCAATGGCACTGGAATGAAGATATCGAAGCTTTTTTTTTAGTTGACTCCGTTCCTTTGTGCCCATCTTTTCGTAAGAGTAACCGTAGATATATATTTTTATTTATTTACTGTATCGCTACGCTACGTGGCCATATTTAATTGATAGTTTACACTTCTAAAATCGGTGGATTTGAATGAGAATTTACCAAAACTCTTTATGAAATATATAACTTTCGCCTTCTTAAGATGTATTTTTTTTTTTTCGAAACATTTTTAGTCGCATTGCAGTATTTTAAAGTGAAAAAAAAAATAAAGGGAGAAAAAGTTAAAAGCTTTTAAAAATACTTCATGCAGGAAGATGAAATTTGATCTACACAACCAACTGCTCAATATACTTTGAATATGCTTCATATCAAAAACATGGTAAATTTTTATTCAATTGTACAGGATACAATATTGATATTCCAGTTTGTATGTGCCCATCATGAGCCAAGATAAAGTCTATTTCAAATAAACTACAGTAAGTAAGAGATGTAACCCAGTTCGAACTAACGTTCCTTAACAGCACAGCAAATGTACGGAAATGGATTCATTAGGAAAAAGAACTCAAATACCCTCCTCCTCCCCCTCAACCCTTCCCCAAACGTTTAATCGACCCATGTACCTTATATCATGAACCATTCTAGGTTTTTCTAGATTCTCTGCCTTATAAATGGAAAACCTCAAATAAATTATTCACCTCACATAATTAATAAGTTATTTGTCTCAGAGGAAAATAAATGTGTCTGAACAAATAGTTTGTACAGGGTGCTTCATAATATATGTCACACATCTAAATGGGCATAATCTGAATATCAAGCATGATACCAAAAATACCAAAGTACCATAGACAATCATATTAATCTAAAATTATTATATTGCAAAAAAATCGGGAAAATAATAATACCATGAAGTCACTGACGATGTAATCAGTTATGTCATAATTTCAGCTGTTCTCAAAATGGAGTAGAGCTTGCAAGAAATATTTGAATTTGTAAATTTTTATTATAAGCATGGTATCCTAATTATTGTACATGATGTGATGAAGAAAAATATCCAGACTAGAAAGCCCTGTCTAGTTTTTATTTATAAAAGATAATTAAGAAGTCTGAACAAAACATATTATGTAAAGATGAAAGACAATTAAATCCTGGCCTCACCCCCCCCCCCCAACAAAAAAATGAGAACATTGTCAAATTGAAGGCAATCATTGCGAAAACCTTAAGAAAGTCAGTTAGATCTGAGTTTAAGGAAATGGGTTGTAACAATGTAAGTGTATCAAGTGTATTTAGAAATCTTCGAATTGAATTGAATGTGTGTCTGCATATAAGATTTCAACATTGCAGCATTTAAAGCCAACTGACATTCAGAGTCGGTTAAGTTTGCTAAATTGATTGAAAGAGCGAAAGAAGTGGACGTCAGCACATACCCGTAGTTCTGAAATGACACATTTATTTAAATGCATCTTTGAATAAAACAAATAAATATGCACTTTGGGGGTTCTAACAAGCTCGATATAAAACAAGAAATTTGTCAAGTATCCCGTGAAAAGTAAGAAACAGTGGTCAGAAATTTCTGAACACGAGATTCTTAAGTTATTTAGGACAATGGTAAGGAAAACACTTAGAGTACAACATTTTAGGAAATCGTTGCCATAGAAACTGAAATGGAGAATGTTGGATACTTCTGACTTAAAGTAATAATTTTGAATATCTGCTGATTAAAATGATATATAAAATGTATATGTAACTTTTGTTGTAATTTTTCTTTCTGCCTTCAGATGTGTGACATATATTGTGAAACACCCTGTATCTTGTTTTCAGAACAACTGTAATTTTCGAGCAAACGAATATCTAATTCGTCCTGACACATATGTAATTTGTATCAAATATTTAATTCTTTCGAACAAGAACTTATTATCCGAACGAATATTTTTTTTCTGTCCTTCCCTTCCAAATGAGCCGTAGTTTTGTATTTCATCTCCTCATTATGATTAGTTCTGCATTTGATACGTAGAGCATTGCACTAGACAACAAAGTGTATACGCACAAAAACAACATCATATATTGATATAATTTTCAATGCTTTGAGGAATTAACATTAAATCAGTAATTTGTACAAGCTTAAATGTTATTTATCAATGTAAATAAATATGAAATCTAAACAATGACCATGAAGATAATATGGAAATAAATTATCTGATTCCCGTTTTACAAAATAAATTATGATTTTGAATATTTTTTGTTGGCAAAATAGCGCTTTCATTTCAAATCTTTAGAAATTTCACAATAAGTAAAAAAGCAATATAACGTCACAATAAGCGGAACATAACTTCTAGCCTCTAAAGTGACGCCATAATTACAATGCGGGAAAACTGTAGAAAGAAAATTAAATACACAATTAAGGTCGTTCAATAATTTTCAGTCTCCTTACATTGTAACTCAGATCGCTTTGTTATGGTTAAATGAACATTTATTTTATTTGGTCTCCATGAGTCAAGGACGTACACTGGGTAGTTTATTCAGAATTGAAAAAGAACGAGAGCCACTCTAAAACACTGCCAAACTGCTGTTTCAAATATGAGCAACAAAAATAATGTAAGCTTAGCACTTTGTTCAGCCGTTTTTAGTGTCTCAGGGCTATTCTGAAAAGTGAATACAAACAGGCATTTCATGATTGGATTAAGAGACTTAAGAAGTGCATTGAAGTAATGGGGGTTAATTTGAAGGAATAAAAAAATCTTTAAATTATCACTGTATCTTTGTATTACAGCTAAGGACAAAAAATGAATTGAATGCCTCTAGTATTATATGGGGGAAACAAGCAACCCGCTTCGCTCCCGTGTGCTTGTCCATAGACAACATATTAACTCGATATTCATGGGAAACTCATCTGAATATTGAACAAGCTATTTACATGTACCTCTGCTCAATAAATGAAATATATTGAAATAACGAACAGTATTCAAGCTCAAAAGTCCATTAAACAATACAAAATAGGAGCAGAGCAAACACGGGCCACCAAACATCAGAGGTGGGATCAGGTGCCATGGAGGAGTGATCATCCCCTGCCGACCGGTCACACCCGCCGTGTGCTCCTTGTCATTATCGGAAAGTAACGGAAAAATCCGTCGACAATTCAGTGTGTAAATAATGGCCTAAAAATTAGTATGAAAATCATCAGTCAGCATTTGACTCAATGATAAATTGTATTTGCTGACAAGGTCATTGTATCGATCATAGAACTTACGAAATGATGACTTTAAACGAGACAGCTGATATTCATGTTTTATCAACTCGTTTGTCAATAATTTACCTCGTTTTAGAAATTGTACATACGTAGAGCATGCTCTTGCGTATCGAATCAACTGAGATATATACACTCCGTATGCAGGTGATGAAGGTATATTGCTGCATAAATAAGGGAAGTTGACGATTGAAAAGTTAAAGCCATCACATTTATCATAAAGCTTGGTTGCTAGATTACCATTAACGTCTTTTTCAAGTAAAATATCCAAATATGAAACAGATGTATCAGACTCTGTGGTATCGTATATTCCAAGCTCACCGGGATATATCGTATCGACATAAGAATGGAACTGACCATTGTTAATTGACAATACGTCGTCGATATATCTAAATGTCGAGTTGAAGGCCACAGCAAGTGTTTCCTTCTCTTCACCTATAAGCTCAATAAAAAGATTTATTGTGATTTTGGCCATTCTCTAATTGATGATGTGTAGTATAATAGCGAAAAACAAGCAGATTAAGTATATGGGGTAAAATATAAGTCACAGTAAAATTGTCTCGTTATTACGAGATGACTAACCTCTCTATATAAAACAAAACTCCGATGTAGTTAAAACAAATGTTAAATACAATCGCAAAATCTCAATATATGGGAAGCGTATGTAAAATGTATAAACAAAATCTTGATACATGAGTGATTTGCGAAACAAAAGGACAAATCAATAGTATTTAAATGCAAAAAAAAAATCTAGTGTGTGCCGGGTATGTAAAAAAAAATGTAGACCCCATTCACAAAAAATTGAATTGCAGTCCCCAAAAAATCAAAAGTCTAATATAAGAATGAATTTTATTTAAGAAATAATGAGATATTTTCACTATGAAAGTCAGAATATTTCCATTATCTCCAGTCCCACGTAATATTTTTGATATTAAATGGAATTAAAAATTGTATATTCACATATCATTTTCAAAATTGCCATTTAATTATGAAATTCGGGAGATATTCATGCTAGAATTTCAAACAAATTCTTAAAGTCGCATTGTTATCAACGTTCCATAAACAATTATTAAAAATGTTCTTATATACCAGAGTATCAAAGACCATAAGTAGAATTAAACATGATATGGTGTAGACATAAATTGAAAAGAAAAGGAATTTAAAGCTTTAATGCCTTACATTTTGCAAATTATAAACATGTAGTTATAGGACACTTTCAACGTCATTCATTTTCATTAATTCATGACTCTAATTTCATTAAAATCTTGGCTTTATGAGAGAAAAAACACATCTAAGAAAAGAAAGAAACACCTAACAAAAGAAGAAATATATGTTGAACTTTAAATGTGGATTAAAAGTGAGTTAAATTACAAAACAGCAAAATATAATTGGGGACTAGAGTATTGTACTGTTCAAATTGAATTTATAAATATTTTCTTAATAAATATCTCATCCCAAATACATGACTCCTTGGCTGCTTCATGCATAAACAGTTTTGCTGTATCTGTCCAAATAGCGGGAACAGGTAAAACAAATTTTACGTCCTTTTCTGTAGCACCAGGCAAAGGTTGTTAAGAGTGTTCATTAAGTGATCCGTTAAGTACTTGATGGACAAAGAAAATATTTTAATTGCAGGGAGCTGTTTTCCGTTGAAGTCGCTTAACATTGTTTTTCTTTGTTCAAATTATGAAACAAAAGGAATCCATAAACAACTTTTTTTTCCCCCTTAACCAACATTTTTTTTTTAAATAAAATTAAAAAAAAACAAGAAATAAAGAAAAATTATTGTGATGGATTTTCAGTCCAACATTTAACAGAATTTTTTTTCTGATGAAAAAGATGAAGATAATGAATAGAGATCGAGCTAAACAAACTTACAAACAGTACAAATCTGTGATCAGGGCATGGAACTCTGATACCAAGAAATTTGAGGGGTGGCAACAGGGCTAGGAGGATCAAGCATCCCGTGTTAACCTATCCCATCGCTTTGAGCTCTATGTATTAATCCGGTGGACGGACTTTCCCTTAGTCAAATCTAGTACTGAAACAAATTAACAAACAGGCCTTACAATTGATATGAAATATGTTAATCAAAACACGACCCAATGATAGGCTATATTTGCTAACGTTATCAATATAACGACCATGGAAATTTACGAAATGTTGCTTCAAACGAGTTTGTTGAAATCCCTGCAATGTAAACGTATCTGTTCGTAGCCTGTCTGGGTTCAAAAATTGTCTCAGAGCATGGTCTTGGGTATAGAATAAGTTTGGAGGCATAAACACCATATAATGTAATACCAGTGTATTACTATGAAAATAAGGAAACAAAGGTCACAAATTCGGATGTTTTCTGGTGTTATACGGTAAAAAAAATCCCTAATGTGGAGTTCCTTATAATTTTAAATGAGTCATTTTAGACACTTTTCAGAAGGTTTATTTAAATTATCTGCTTTTGTTAAAAAATATCAGAATTTATCCATGCATTGATGACAAAAGTTATGGGATATCATTCTTCAACTGATATAAAGAAATACAGGTCTTTTAACTGTTGAGCCAGATTGTTCTTTCACGATAGAATCACGATGCATCGCGAAAGCATCTACCTCTCACTAATAACATGTACGCTATATACTAACAAACAGAAATTTAAACTCTACTTTCCTTCGTTTTATAGAGTTTCATTTTAAAATTAAAGAAATAAAAATAATCATAATGTCGCTTCTTTGATGCCGATTCTGTGTAAACTTCCTGTGCCTCGTATCCAACGGAATTAAATGTTTCGTCCGGATTCAGTAAAAGACAAGTGAGATTTTTCTATGAAAAGGTGTGACGTTCCCGAGTTCCAGTTCTGAGAGATGTGAATTTTCTCCGCAAAGAGGAGGCATAACCATTATATGTTGTTCCAAAATCTATTGCTGTTACAACCAGCCAATCTGTAGCAGATAATCTAAACTGACAAAAGATTTTATTGCCTTCATTCACAACTTTCTTTTGACATTATATAGTTGTGAAGGAAACATGAGCAGACAATTGTAAATTATAAGTGTATACGTGACATCCTTTACACGTAAATACAAAGTTCAGATCGAATCGATATGTGGAACACCTCAACTGCTTTATTTGAATAACATTCATGCTGTGATGATATTTCATCATTATATGCTTTATATGGCTAAATACTTTAACATTATATGCTGATATTTTAACTGTCAACCCGGAAATGAACAGAAAGAATAAGAAGTAGCTTAAATTCGATTGATTTTATCTCTTATCTGTTTAAAAATATAATTTGCTAGATAACCAATTATATCCAGTAATTATGAATTTTATATTGCTTAAAATGAAATATATTATAAGAGAAATATAAATACATGAGAACTAGAATATGGTTTCAGTCAGTGTCCTGGTTTACTTATAAACATGTTGATGGTCAGTTACAGCGGACTAACCGTAAACCTTTTTTCAATGCATAAATTTATACGACACTTCACTTATTTGCATTTTGTGGTTATTTGCTAGACTTTCAGTCTCATAGATATGGTAAATCAAAACATACATCAAGTGCAAGCTGGTTATCTTTATTGATTATTGTTGGTCATCCTGATTGAGTGTCCTGATGATGCTACATCTGGTGGTCACTTTAACAGTTTAGGGTCACCTAAGGAATTTGAATAGGACAGAAGGCGGGATCATTGGAGTTCAGATGGGTTAACCTTACATACTCTGATGGAGAGTCCCTGGAAACGAGAATTACGTGGGCGATGCGAGACTTGTTCATCTCCAATAGGATAAGATCTTGCTAAAGCATTTAAGTTTGATGTCCGTAGTATAAATGTTGCTGCACACGCTCTCCGCCTAAACAACTACCTCGGTCTGTGAGGGAAACCCAACTTATGTCCCCACAGGATTACTGGACTTTGATAAATATTCGATTGGCTTGGATGTTTACTAACTTTTTCTTATTAATGAACATTTTAAAGTAAAACGAATTTACTTAATGTTAAAGAACTTTGAGCAGCTTATTTTTACTTGTTAAATTGAGCGAATCTTTTTCACAAGTTTAATTCAAAAACTTTTTGACAATTTAAGATCTTAAAAATATTTTAAAATACAACGCAAAGTATTCTTTTATTTTTTTACTAAAATGTTACAAATTCAATTATACCTGTTGATTACTCTTGCGATTACAACGTTATAATTGCAATTGTTTTACAATTTTTTTTCAGGGATGATTGCTATATGATCATCCATAATTTTCATTCATGTTAACCCGGAAGTGAACAGAAAGAACCAGAGGTAGCTTAAATTCGATTGATTTTCTCTCTTATCTGTTTCAAAATATAATTTGAAGAATTTTAAAAGTGCCTTTTCCTATCATGTATATTTTTTTCCCACTAACTGAACGATCTCGGTAAAAACTTCTTGTTACTTACAAGGAAATCACATCTAGACATAGTTATTGAAGACGATTAGATTTTCTATTACGACTTGTTACATGATGTGGCACTTCCGTGCTTTTTCACATTTACTTGCAGTATTAAGATCCCTTATAAATTTCAATCATGCAGGGGCATATTCTTTTAAACACCCATTGTAGTTTGTGAACAATGCTGTGATCCCATATATTATTTCATTTTAAAATTATATTATTATATTTTTTTGCTTGTCAGCTGCATTATATATAGAAATGATGAACTTAATTTCAAGATTTCACTAGGGGCGCAACACTTTCCAAAAACTCAAATATTTCTATAATTCATGTATAAAAGCTTGTCATGATGCATTGAATGTGTATCTGTGCACTAGACCCGATTTATTAAGAAATAGCGAAATGTACGAACAAACATGGAAACAAATCATAAAAATGATATTTGCTCCAAGTAATTAGCCTCTTAAATATTGTATAAAAAGTTATTTAATTTATAAAAATTTTATTTAATTATTGGATACAATTTTCCATCTGAACATTTCACTTGAATCGCCCTTTACAACATAAAACTGAATCAAGTTTTACTAAATGACGATACATGAACAAGTGCAATGCGATCAGTACTTTGTTAATAATCTGCAATGTGGAATTCAACTAAGGACAAAACAGTATGTCTTAGTAAGTTTTGATAATGTTCTTCGACATTTTTAAATCAAAAGCATTTCATTTTGTGATATTTAAAGGGGTTGTTACAAAATAAAATTCCAAAGTTTGGAGACTTTTATAGTCCCCCCCCCCCCTTTTGAAAAAAAAGCTTATGTTCACGATTCATATCTACATGTATAATGCATAAATTATTATTCTTTCTGTAATTTCAATTAAACCTGTTTACGATGTGACCATTGGGGCTAGCGCAGTTGTACCATCAAAAACGCACGAGAAACAGTTTAGACTGTAAAGTCACATGACGTCGGAATTCACAGAGACAGCCGCAATCGTAGCTACTCGGCCATTTCCGTAACCACGAATATCGGTTACGGAAAAGGACAAGCGTGATGCGAATGAGACAGCCGAGCGTCTGGTTAAAAAGACTGCAGGTTTAAAAAGACTGCAGGTCTTTTGTAATGTTGAATGAAATACGATGTAGAGTAGATGCAATTTTTTTTTTTTTTTTTTTTGTTTCTTTTAAGCTCTCTGCAAAAATTGTTTGATTGATTGTATGTTGTTTTAGGTCCCATTCGAGAATTTTTCACTCATATAGAGACGTCACCAAATACCGGTAAAAGGGCTTCAAATTTTGACCCTTTACTCGGCATTCAGGGCCATTGAGCAGTGAGGGATCTTTATCGTGCCAACGCCTGCCGTGACACGGGGCCTCGTTTTTTAAGGTTTCATCCGAAGGACCCGCAGTTTTCACTTCAAAGTGCCGAGCGCATGGCGAAGGAACAGATGCTACCCACTTTTTATCGACTTAGGTAAGTTGCGACCGAGATTCGAACTCACGACCTCCCGATCACGGAGCGAGCGCTCTACCGACTGAGCTACCGTGAACGGTCTCTTCGAAGAAAGAAAATTAATGTACCTCTTGGTAAGGAACAATTATCCTTGGTCATTTGTCTATTTTGTAATAGTTTCGTGTGGAATCCTGGTGGCAAAGGAATTTTGCTAATGTTGCACAAGAAAATTTGCCCGACACAAATGTACATATTTTATTTCGAATTTTCTCTATTCTTGCTCGTTAGTCTATTTAGCTCGCATAATCGCGCTGTTTCATCGATTGCCATTGCATTGGTAGGTTAGTCCATTCCTATCCCAACTTTATGTATTTCAAAAGCTGTAATAATTATGTGTGTAACAGAGATACTTGATTACAATCTAGCTAGCAAAATATAAACCCAAGAAACGAAAATATATATACATTTTCTAGTCAAAAATATTTGTATTACTGGAGTAGTAATTTTTGGGGGGAAAAGTAGCACGAATATTGCGATGGTATTGTGCAGGTATTTCTTTTCAAATAAACAATAAAATTAAACCCTTTGAGATTATATAATGTTAATCATTTACATGGCCGAAGGTTTGTAGGAATTTTGCCGATCCATAGAATACTATAGAAAACATAGGTACAATATGCCTGTGCCCCTTTAATAAAATATCTGATGATCTTTTTTTTTAAATATAGTTTTGCTTGCCAAGGAATTTTTGGTAGTTGATAGTGACCCCCAAGTAAAAATGATGCATGCCCCACCCCCCACCCCCCACCCCCCAACTGAAACTGCTTCCTACAGGGCTAATAGAGACCGATTAAAATAAGTAATGAATTTTAAAAACGACATTTCTTTTCGTCGTTTGTCCCAAGTTGATCAACATCTCTCTCTCTCTCTCTCTCTCTCTCTCTCTCTCTCTCTCTCTCTCATTTCCTGGGGTCCGTGTTTTATGCCCTCTTCACAAAAATGTATTGTTTATAGATTTTTGAGAGTAATCTCTGTTCGTTATCTTATTTCATTTAGCGCACGATTACAGTGTAATACTGATCAAAATTGTTTGAAATAAACACACGAGAAATGATTGTAAAAATAAATTGTAATGTTACATAAGGAAGAAAATACCTGTACAGGAAACGCATATCCCACTTTCCCAGTTCAATTTAAACTATTTATAAACAAGGACATATGAGATCACATTAATGTGTATCATTTCGAAGGAAGATATTAAAGCAAAACTGCGTATCGTATTACCCTTTAGGCAATAATATCAGAAAAAGATGTCTATAATTTCCACAATTTTCTTTACCAGCGTCTTGAGATTAGCTTTTTGTAAGTATTTATTGTTTTTAATTTGTTTTAATATAAAAATAAACTTATAAACTTTGAATGTTAAAAACATAAATAACTGAAATATACTTTCATACGTTTTAATGTTTTAAGACCTTACTGGGATTTGAAAACATTCTTTATTAACCTTAACCTTTACGGTCATTTTTTAAATTAAAATTACATCTACCACCATCAACATTTTACTAGCCTATTTCCGAAATGAAAAATTAATGATAATCATGAACTTTAATTTTTTTTTGTTTTTTTTTTTTTGTTTAGCCATTAATGAAATATACAACAATACTTATTGCATTGTCTCGGAAAAAGGGAGTGAACGTCTCGAAGAAACAACTTAGATTATATTAAAATCAACCAACGGTAGTGAGCATAAGATCCCTTTTGCATCCAATGAAAATTGGAAAGATGACATTACATGCAACATCTCTTCTCTGCTCCTTCCTGCTGGTATAAAATGCATTATATATCCTCAATTATATTTACTTTTTAACACATTTTTATTTACATTTATTTACATTTACATACAAATTGTATATACTTCTTGAGTATTCATATATGTATGAATTTCAGATTTTTGTGTAACAACATCACTAGGTGAACAAAATTCATCTGAGCGTCATACGACGTTCGGTGTGACAATGTCGACTCAGTGTGGACACGACCAACTAAACGGTAAATTATTTCACATAAAAAAGACTGTTGTCAGTTTTGTATCCATTGTTACTACACATCTATTTACATTTATATTTTCATCAGAGGGCATTCAATAATCTTCCTTTTGCTTGTATTATGCGCCCTTGATCGTATAGTTTTCTTCTGTATGCCTGTCTGTTTGTCCACAAAAATCTTTTAACCTTACTTATAAATATTACATGGTTGATGCTAGGGCTTTCTATATCATCTTAATCACTAACGTTTCCAGTCTTGTATTCCACCATATTTCAAGTTGACCTCGATACTTTTATTTCTTACAAATATATATTGACTGTTGACCTTAAACTTTTTGATTACAAAAATATCAACAGTACCTAGATCTATATATCGAACAACTTAAACATTATCCTCCATTATGTTGCTGTCCTTCTTCACCTTACAACCTGCTAAACACGTCATTGCTGGTGACGTAAATGTAGTTATCAATAAGGACCTGAAATCCCTTATTTTAAAAGGAGCTAAACTTCAGGAGACCCCGATCTTTCAACTGGCGTCATAAATTCATAGCTCTTCTGAATTCTGTAGGAGAATACGCCATGCAATGGGCAAATTATGAAAACGACGACCTTGACGCTTTGTCAAAATGGATTAAAAGTATCGGATAAATATGCTTAAATCTTGCAAGGAATCTTATAAACAGACCCATTTTTATATTTATAACAGAAATTATTTTTTTAGAAATTTGTACATGAGAAGTAGAAACACTTTCTGTAGCCTTCAACTTGACATTTAGATATATGTTTCGAAAAAGTATTATCAAATAACAATAGTTATTTCCATTCGTATGTCGACTCCGTGTATCCCAGTGAACGTAAAATGAAAAATAACAAAAAATCTGACACATCTGTTTCATAATTGGATATTTCACCTTCATTTTTTTTTCTATTGACAACTTCCCTTTCTTCTACAATGAGGCAAGCTATTTACAAGCATGTTGCTGAAACAAGAACATCAACAAGCCCGTTTAAACTTATCATTTTGCAAGTTCTTTGGTCGATACATTTTCAGCAAATACCATATATCATTAAGTCACACAGTTTCGTCGACTGATTTTACCATTTTCCCTATCATGACAAGGAGCACACGCCGGATATGAGCGGTGGACAGTGGATGCTTACTCCTCCATGGCACCTGAGCCCATCTCTGATGTTTTAAGAGGTCTGTGTTTGCCTAACTCCCATTTTGTTGTGTTTCAATGGACTTTCAGGCTTCGTTATTATTTTACTATTTCAAGTGTTTAGACCTTTCTTAGAGTACCAACATTTTTGACTTTTCAACCTTGACCTTTGACTTTGAAAATCTTTTATCTTGTTCATTTCGACCATTTCCACCAATTCTAAACCTAAACAAGATTTTGGGGGTTGGATGCTAGGACTTTCATATTTCACTTTTGTATTCGTTTTGAAAAGAACTTTCTCTTGATTATATTTATGTTGTCGATAATGATGATGATGATATAAATATTATTATTATCATTATTATTATTATGTTGTGTTTTCAATGAAGACAATTTTCTCAAGATTCATGGTGTGGATTATAAAATGTTCACATTTTGATGAAAATCAATGATATCAAGAACATTAGTTTCCAGTTGTTTGACTATTTAGTTA
The DNA here is from genome assembly GCF_033153115.1 of Saccostrea echinata. Taxonomy (NCBI): domain Eukaryota; kingdom Metazoa; phylum Mollusca; class Bivalvia; order Ostreida; family Ostreidae; genus Saccostrea; species Saccostrea echinata. The sequence continues at coordinate 7,606,370 of NW_026889781.1, forward strand.
GGTGATACATAAGCATATTTCATTTAGATAGTAGACTGAGAACTCCAGAAACCTCGGATTGCAAGGACCTGTCTTACAGTTTGTTTGTTTTTTTTTTTAAATTTATATCAATATTGACTTCATTTCGAAATTCTTTCAATCTTTTATGTGTTATGTGCTAAGGGAAAAAATCTGTATTAATATCTCCTTTCAGACACCTTATATGAATCTTCGTTTGGAGCTGCTTTTGTTGGATTAGTTTTTGGTATAATAATTACATCTACGGCTTGTCTGATCCATGAAAGGCTTCAAAAGTAAGTCAACCCTTTTTTTCAAATTTTAGTTACTAAGGTTAAAAATTTGTAGAAACCTTTCTCTCTGAAACATTGTACCAATCCGCGATTGTAACTGCTAAAATTCTTAAGGATCCATTTAATTATATAAAATATTTTTTTTGGCTAATAGTTTTCTTTTATTCAAACATAACAGACAAAAGAACAAAGAAGTGTCTCAAGTTCTGTATACAAAAGATTCTACGCACAATTGTAATGAACCACAAAGCCAAGATATCCAAATGAGTGATGTATACAATGAAATTATTGATGAACACGTAATTATTAAGACATTTCTACTACTATTACTGGAGTTTTTAGTCTACTATACCTAAATGACAAGCCATGGTACTTTATTGAAATGTATTTAGAGAAAAATGCGAAAAAAAAATCATTTAGATTCAAATGAATGTAGTACCGGTATTTCTACTAGGTTAATTCTTGTACTGAGAAATACGTCAGATGTTCTGGTAGCTTGCTATAAATATGAAGAAAATATGTCCAGGAAGTCTGAAAAAAGAACATTCAATTTAACTCGACTTAAGTAGCGGTGTAAAATTAATATTTTTTATATTTACATTTTGAATCAAATTTGAAGAAAATTATCAGAGAAAAACCAATAAAGTCAAAAATGTTAATGAAGCTGTTAAGGTCAAGATCTAGTAAATGAAAGGTGCCTACAGATTTCTCCAATTTGAGAAATAAATTCCTTTAATGATGCTTTATAACTTAAGCTTGGTCAAATAAGGTGTTTCCGGGCATAATTTGTAGATGAACAAGACGAAAAATCATATTTTAAACTGTCATTTTCAATGAAAAATTAAGAAAACCAGTCATGATTACGGGAGTTATTTCCATATCAGACAAAGGAAGTGTATCCAGATTGCCTATAGTCTCTCAGAAAAAGATAATTTGTATGTTCTTAGCCTCTTCTTTAAAATAATATAAAATTGAATATAGGTATCGGGATTACTTTTCACATGATTTCAAATTGAATTCCACGAAAATATTTTTTTTTTCTACATAATTCTATTAGAACCGTAAAGTACGGGAAAAAGAAAGTTAAAAATTGATTATGACGTCATAATGGATCTAGCATCAAAAAGTTAGTCTAAAGTCATTTACTAGATCTTGACCTTAATAGTAGTTTGAATTTAAATCTTACATTTTTGGCTATTGTACTTGTCTTTAGCTAATTTTCGGGGTTGGGGTGTGATTTCTTATATAAAAAAAAAGGTAGTTGGGGCTGGACAATAGATACAATAGATGAAGATTGCATTGTACAAATATTGGGCGTTTGCATCTGAAAATTTACTAAACATTTTGATATATTCCGGCTGTTGATGTAAAAATTCAGAGTGATATATCCTGTTTTATATTGACACGTGGATCATCCTTTTTATAAACAAAAGTCTTTAAGCTTATAGCTAAAGTGTTAAAAGCTACGTTTTCTTCCTTGCTTAAAATCGATAACGATGTATATAGATGCTCTTTATATAGTAAGGACAATTTATTTAAATATTTGCCACGTGCATCTCTAGAATTGACTCAGGTAAAAATAAAATATATCAGAATTTCAAATTTGCAAAAGAAGCTTAGAAATATATATTTTCTTACAAAGAAAAAAAATTAAGTTCCTGTCAAAAGCAAAGTTAAATGAGCAAAATCATTTCAATGGACCTATTTTCTAGAAATACAAAGATGTACAAGTGACTACATTGTCAAGAGAGCGACGTCATTCCAGCATGGAGTCCAACACAAGTTGTGGTGTTTACAACCATCTCCACGAATCACCAGTAAATCATAGAGATAACAATTACGAACACGTACATATTACCAGAAATGAAGAAGATCCAGCTCGTAATCTTTATGGCACTATGGATACAGTTCCACATGCAGATGAAAATTCAGATAGTGAAGAAGTGATCGATGACAAATGCTTTTTTCCTCCGAAAGAAAATCTAATCATTCAAGAAAGTGATGGATTAAAAACAAAAGATAATTATTTTATTCTAGAAAAAAAAATTCTACCATAAAAGTCTCAACCAAAGGTTAGATAAGAGTCAGTGATATAAGTCAATTGAAATCCAGAGTAAGTTTCTTTCTTGCAATTTATTATTCAAATCAATCTTGTATACAAAACACCGATACTTATTCTCTCATCATATATGTAATCCTATATAAAATGTTCATTCCAAATTTTAAGCAAAAAGTTCGTTGACTAGCGCCATAAAATAAAAACCGCTTTAGGCACATCGATGAATTTTAAGACAATTAATTAGCATTATCATTTCTATGTTTAGAATAAACTATCAATCATACGATTTAATTTTTAATAAATTGTTGATGTTTTGTAAGCAATGGTATGTCCAGGCAGCGCAACCTCGAACATGACGTTTTTTCTACCTGATTGTAACTAAGGAAAACTCTTTCAATATGAACATTTGTCATCCAAAAATTCAGGCATGTATTATGACACAATTGTTCCGTAAAATTTGCAATTTCCACATTCTGTAAGTTCTATGAGATTTTATCTTAAATTTTATACGGAGTGTTTAATTAATTAAGTGCTTAAAAATGACGTCAAAAAAGTGGAGTTTTTTTATCAACATTCTTTAAAGTTTTGCCCTTGGAAAAACTGGCATGGACTTAGGAAATATTTAAACGGGAAATTGAGAAATAAAATGATTTGTAGTCAGGGTTTCAAAAATCAGTCACGTCAAAAAGTGACGTTGATCCTGTGTGGTAGATATTGAACTCCGACAAGCAAAATATGCTGTTATAATCAAGTAAGGATCTTTTCTTACGTATAGATCCAATTACACAATTATAAGCATTGAAAGCAGCTCTTTATGACATTGTAAAGTCATAAAAACAAGACATGTTTAAGTCCTTACTTCACTTCAAGGAAACGTTTATGAGGTAGAGGTAGCGGACATTGAGAAACAATAGCGTCATGAAACTCAACGGCGACAGCGCCGGGTGATCATGTAATGCCTTTTATTTGTTTTTTGTTTTTTTTTTTTTGTATATATATTTTAGGCCAAGAATTAGAGTCATCCCTTATAATTTAATTCTAAAATCATTAAACAACTGTGGGTGTAAAATTTCGTTGCTTTTTATTAGTTCAAATTTGCCGCTCAATAATACAACCCTAGTAACGGAAGTGATGGGAAGCGAGGGGAGGTAAAAACTGAAACATAGCCCTATCAGCCATGTTGTTTGTTTACATGTGGTAAGATCCAAGTTACTGTTTAAAGTTAAAGGTACATTTATTAAATCTGGAATTTTCCATGAATCCCGAGGACTGGAAATGAGAGGATTGCATGGATACAGACGATTCAGCTGGTTGTCAGGAGGGTGTGTCCCCATACCAAACCAGGTTATACAGAAATAATTTGTGTTCCTTTTTGGATATTAACCAATCAGAGGCTAGAATACAAACAAAATTAAATTATTTTTGATTAATCTTATTATGATAAATCATTAATTGGTGATAAGAATTGTTATTCTTATTTGTTCAGCTTATGCTTCCAGCCTCACATCACTGTTCCATCTCCTCAACACTTCCTTAGAGAAGTTGAGATGGAGAGGCCTCTAGATCACTGTATAGATATATACTTTGTGTATCTTCTTTTGATTTGTTTTAAAAAAATAAATTAATCAAAAATAAATAAGCACACCACCACGTCACCCAGCCGAGGAGACTTAAGCAATCTTTTTTTGTTGGGGGGGGGGGGGGGGGGCGGGGGTGGCCAGTCATGCATTTAGTATAATTTCAACTCAATAAACAGGGAAAACAAAGATAAAAATTAATACAATTTAAATAGTGACATAAAAGGGGGGTGTCAATAAATGTTTAACATAAGTTATAGAGTAAACTGAAAATAAAGAACATAATTGGGGGTGTTAAAAACTTTAAATTGCAAATAATAATAACCAAATTTCAATAAGCATACTGATGTAATAATATACAGTATTATACATTGCCTGAATATAATAGATTATATGAATTTTTATGTGTGTGTATTTGTGAACAAAAAACAAAACTGTAATAAAGAAAACGACCAGGAAGGAGTAATGCCAAATAAAATTTAGAAATTTTGATTTTGTACTATAGCTTATTTAAATGCTTATTCTTAAAGATGCCAAAATACCAAAAGATATAGGCTAATATTCCAGTAATGTTGTCCCAAACCCCATGCAGGTTTGTTTCGGTAATGAATTGTCCATTCATTCTAGCACGACAAACATGCCCTCACCATTTCCGGTAAATAGATATATATATTTCTTTTTTTAGTGCATTAACAAAAAAGTGTGCGTGTAATATATATAAGTTTAGTAATGTATCTAACACTAATTTTATCACTCTTAGCTAAGGTACTTTGAATTCCTATAGTCTTCTTTATTCTATATTGAATTACATCATGGTGACCTGAAAGGGTCTTCCCTGTTCTGACGTCATTATTCACAGTATGACGTAACAGTACTCCGAGGATTTACAGAGCTCTATTAGAGTCCTTATTTAAAAATGTAGTATAAAGCAAATTAAAGGGAATTGACAATAAATTGTATTATTTCAGTATATAAATTTGACAAAAAATGTGTAAAAAAAACAAAACAAAAACAAAAAGTTAATTAAAAAGGACGTCTAAGAGTAAGTCATAGGTCTGAGTAACTGTCACACATACACCATGTCGTAGTTGTAGATGTATATATTCAAATTCAATATCAGCAATATAAATATCAGAGCTCTGAAATTAACATAACAGCACTAAGTATTTGATATCAATTTATACATATTGATCACTTGCCAGATACCACGGCCTAATCAAGAGTTATTTCTCTATAATTGTGCTTATAGATGAAAAATTAAGAGCTATCTTTCTTAAGCAATAATATGTACAAAGTATAAATACTCTGGGATGTATAGACTAAATAAGATCAAATTATACTAAACTCTTTCCAGAATAATATAATTATATAAACAATATAAAATATGTACATCATACCTGTATTTGATACAGAGCAGGGGTGGGGTAATTGAAAAAAGTAATTGTAATTGACTGCAATTAATTACATTTTTCGAAGTTATTGGAAGAAATTTGTAACTGAACATTTTTTTTCAATTACTTTTAATTGTAATTTAATTAATTACACTGAAAAAAAAAATGCCATGTGATTTCAATTTCTTTTCAAAAACATTTCAATTACTTTACATAGTATATATTTATGATATAATGTTCAACATTCGCATTTTACAATCACAAATCATTTTCAATACTTCAGTGTATACACAGTCTTAGGTTAATAATTACATGAATAATTGGCTTGCTACTAATAATGTAGTTTGCAAATTGTTTAATTTCATAAATACATTTAGAATTTAATATCTCTTATATTAAAATAGAAATTAGTATTACCCTTCTATTCAGCTATGAAACATTTCATTCTTTGTACATGTGTGTCATTAATTTAAGTAAACTCTTCCTGGGTAGAGATAATTGTCCTCCAATTCACAACTGTGAATTGAAATCGAAACGAACGGCCTCAGGCAAACAGTTTGGTTCTTGGGTTCGACAAAACGCATGTTGCCTTTGAAACCATTCAATAAATGTATAATATAGGAAATTAATCACCCTATCACATTTTTATCTTTTTTTTTAATTTTTTTTTTCTATATATATATTTTTTTTATTTCTTTTTTTAAAACGTTAATTTCTATTAAATTATTAACAACTCTTAATGAAATAGTCATTAAAAGAAGAAATTTTCTTTCTTTACACGAAACAGCTGTTAGAGAACGTATATGCCATCACAAATCTTGTTCCTTTTCTCGAATTCACTAACGTATATTAGTTGAAAGAGGAAATATGGATTGACATTTTCAAAAATTTTATCGTTGATACCCTAATCATTTCTTTTCTGTCAATACCATCCTTGTTTTCATTACATTTTCTAATCCAAATATTTTTTCATGAATTTCATTTGTTTAGAGAAAAACCGTTCGAGTTTTTCAAATTCTACTTTGACACTTAACTTTGATACATTAATTTACTGCCAGGTAACTTTTAAGTTTTGCTTCAAATTGACAGTTTTATATAGGATGACTATTGTGTTGGTTTTCGAAATTCAAGTCAGTGATGTACTTTTGTGAAATCTTGGAAAATATAGAGTAAAGATATTTTTGCGTGGAAAATTCACACACACACACACACCCTTACATGCATCACCGACCATTCGAGGACTATGACACCCCACCTTCCTCCGAGGACCATACTTTCTAATTGAGATATTTTTTCAAGATTTGGTATATTTATAAGGTTTGGCACTAGTTACACGATGGGGGGTTGCATTATGTTGTATTTTGAAAATTAAAGCATGATTTTTTCACTATGCTTTAGAGGACGTTGTGTTAACGTAAGAGGACGTTGTGTTAACGTGAGAGGACGGTGTGTTAACCTTGCGAGGACGGTGTGTTAGCCGTGAGAGGACGGTGTGTTAACCTTGCGAGGACGGTGTGTTAGCCTTGAGAGGACGGTGTGTTAAGCTTGAGGGGACGGTATGTTAACCTTGCGAGGACGGTGTGTTAACCGTGAGAGGACGGTGTGTTAAGCTTGAGAGGACGGTGTGTTAACCTTGCGAGGACGATGTGTTAAGCTTGAGAGGACGGTGAGTTAACCTTGCGAGGACGATGTGTTATCCGATAGATGACGTTTTGCTTATCCCCCACGAAAGAGATGTAAACAAAGTTAGGAAACACATTTCTTGTTTTCAATCATTCTTACGGTGCGCTGTAAGAACGTGCGCCATGTGTGTTGACAATAAGGGTCATCATTCGTCATACACAGGCCGAGGGGGGGGGGGTGATAGCGTTGGACATAAATCTGAATTCACATAGTTTTAATCAAGACCTTCTTCGACTCTTCAAACGCATAAAATATTCATGTAGACCTCAACACCGACTTTGTACGGTAAAGCCCCCCCCCCCCCTCAAGTATTTCCCGGGAGAAAATGGTTTTAGATTGGGCGTCCCCCGGAAAAACTGGATACAGAGAAGGATTTCTACTAAAGAAAGCTAATATTTACTAGAGATCAAACACAGCTTAAAAGCTATAAAGTGTGACTACCCCTCAAGCCAATTTTCTCTCCACCTAAAATTTAGTTTTCGGCTTTTGTTTTATATTTTTCATAATTTTTGCCGATTAAGGAAAATAATAAAAGAACTTCAACACCCTTTTTATTAATGCCGTTCCTTGATAGTACTACTTTAATAATAAGTGAACTTACAAAGGCTGATGATTTTAATGGCATTTGGCCCAACAAAAAGCATTATAGAACAGATATAAAGAGCTAGGTTTCCATAATGTTCTTTTTCTTCCTTTATTTACATTCATGAAAATAGATATTATTAGATATTATAATTCATTACATGCATTTCATAATACAAAAGCAAATCTTTGAAAAGAAAATATAAATCTTTTATGGACATGCACTGCCATGTTTATCCTCGCAACAAAAGTCCATACACAACCCCCTATGGCAGTACATTTTGTCATTACAAAAAGTACTGTATAACAATAACATAGGTTTCCATAGTTAAATGGATTTACAATGTAAAATTGTCATATAATTTAATGCGTTATATTTTCTCCTTTTCTATATAGATTACAAACCTTTCTACGCATAATTACGAGAAATCATGTAAAACAAAAACCATATCGGATTTATTAATTACTGGTTATCAAAAGTGACATGGATTGATTTTTTACTCAAACTACACGTATACTTTGGCCCCAAGTTTTTTTGAGAATTTTTGTTCCATCTTTTAAGTTAGGATGAACTTTCCCTCAAAATGAATAAATTATAGATAAATAAAGAAAAAAACCCACCAAGGAAAGAAAGAAATAAAAATTAACCCCCACCCCACCCAAAAAAGTCTTCCTTAATATTACATTATAGAAATTGATAATGTGAAATATTGATGATAAGAAGCGATGCCTAATAAACTTGTAACAGGCGTCGGAACCGGAGGGAGGGCTTTTCGTTTTGGAGGGGGGGGATTAAATCGCTTTGCCTTTACAGATACACAGAAGATGTATAAATGTATGTGAATTTCTATGCCATTGTAACAGGGGTCCGTGTTTTCTAGAGGGATTGGGTTTACTATTAATATCATTTCAACAACTCTAGAAATCCCAAGGGGACCGGATCCCATGACTACGCCTCCCCCCCCCCCCCCCTCCAATAACGACATCTTAACTTAAGATATTCCTAAGATGCTTTTGTTTTACATCCAAAGACGTATCTTAAGATAGTCCTAAGATATGTCCCAAGTATGCTGCTGGTTCTGAGCTGGTTGGAGAAAAGCCGCATATGATTTGGTGATAGAAAACGAATTCGTGGCGGACGTCTGAGAAAAATTGATTGAAATTCTAGCTTGAAGTTAATTTTCAGTCCAAAATCTGCTATTCTCATACCTTGATGCAGAAGACAAATAATAATGTCAATTTCCGAATAGTTTGAATTTAATTCAGATTAGAAACTTCTATCCAATCTATTCTTTTAAAGAAATCAATATCTTTTAGGGCACAACAAATTTCATTCTATTTGGTGGGGGTGGGGTAATTAAGACGGGGGCGCTGGCAGATTTTGGAAATAAAGAATCTGTTCTTGAAAATACATGCATAAAAAATATCTCTCCTCCAATGACCGAAATCAGTGGTATTAAGCCGATATCCGTACCAGTAGGTACGCATACATGTATCCTTAGGTGTCGAAAAGCTCCACAGCTTCGAGAGTTTACATCATTCTATAGATATACTTATATATCCCTTCATTCTGTCGGTGAATTAAAATGATTTGAAGATATATACATATAGGCTTTAAACATAGCTTTATGCAGATTAATCCAGAAATGCAGAATAGATATTTAACGCGTAAATGGAAACCCTGATGAAAAAAAAGATATATATGTACCATTTTGTGATCGAGTTACCGGATATGCGTTACATGAAAGTATAATGATCTCTCTCTCTCTCTCTCCAGAAAATAGAAATAATTGTTATCCGATTTGATGAGGAAATATATTTTTCTATAAAGCAGAGAGAAATTTGCAACATATACCTTTATACAATACATTGAATCAAAGGAAATGATTATAGCAATCTAAATAATCACCAAAGAAAACCCAAAATTTCAAGAAAAAGAATATGGGTCACAATGTAATTAAATATTGGAACTTTATCAAAGAAGCATACACTTCGATATTGTGGTAGGCGAAATAATATACGGTCGAATCTCCAAATATGTTACGACTCCTCGAATATCTTTTTTTGCATCTCTTCGTAGCATACAAAAATGTATATAATTATTATTTCCGCCTCATTTCTAAACTGTTTTTACAATGTATGGATTATTTCCGTGCTGTATAAGGTGGAGACCGGTCCTTACGATAAGACCGTATAAACCGAAGTCCCTTGTCGCAGTAGATGCTGGCACGAAAAAGATCTCTCTGCTCAAAAGCCGCAAGTGTCGAGTACAGGTCTAAATTTGCAGCCCTCCACCAGCAAGTGTTGGCGTCTCAATATGATTGAAACATTCTCGAAGGGACGTTAAACAACTAAGCAAACAAACAAATATTTTTATAGATTGTATTTACCGGTACATGTAAAAGTATATGTTTTCTTTCTCTACATAAGATATGGACTTGAATTCATCCGTCTTTTGCAGATACACCTGTATGCATGGTATTATTTATACTGAGACCCCCCCCCCCCCTCCCACACACACTTTCCACTTTTCTGTGGTAGCGTTGAACCGCTTGCACCGTATTGTACAGAATATATTTCGTGCGGAAAAGAAAATGAGAGTATTACATCACCCCCTCCCCCCTCCTTTCTCAGTTTTAAGAATTTAAGTTTTGTAAAATAGTCAACAGCCTATTTCCCTTTATTGCTTGTTAACTTTTTGCTTTTTTAACATTAACAAAAAAATCCTGAATGTTTTCCTGTGGCTCAACCCCTCTCCACCTTAAAAACCATTGTTACAGACTTGAAACTACAAACTTTACTTTTCACTATTGAAAAGGTTCATTGTCGACGGATTTTTCCGTATTTCACGATCATGACAAGGAGCACACGGCACGGATATGATCGGTCGGCAGGGGATGCTCGCTCCTCCATGGCATCTGATCCCACCTCTGACATTTTAGAGGTGCGTGTTTGTTTTGCTCCCGATTTGTATTGTTTAATGGACATTTGAGCTTGAATACTGTTCGTTATCTCCATATATTTCATTCATTGAAAGGACAGCTCCCCCTTTTTTGTTGCAGTATAATCAATTCAGGGTGATGTATTCATAAAATTTGGTACTGAAAGATGGAATACCTACCCCCCCCCCCCCCCTACACCTCCCACGAAATAGAATTTTCGAGTATGTTGAATTTTTTTCTGTTGCGCCCCCCCCCCCCTCTCTTTTTTTCAAAAACGATGCTACGTTCCTGTTAACGAGGTTCGCTCCTGAGCTTTTGAGCAGATTTTTATCTTAACCTATATTTCAAAAATTCTGCATAATGTTTTAATTCTTACAATAAATTTGGATTCTACAATGCCAGTTTAACTATATTCAGTTAAAACTTCATGATTAAATTGCATACCAAAAGCATTAAGTGAGGAACTATATTTTGTGGCGGAAGGTTTTCTTAGAAGAAAATGATCATTTTTTCTCTTTCGAAGTATTCAAAGTATGTTAAGTTTGGATTCCTATTTTTACACGCAGTCTGCACACAAAGTTATTTTGTGCAGTGGACTGTTTTATACTGGTCCTAAATTATCTATTAAATAAACTGTCATGAATTCTATCATCATATTTGATAAATATAACAAATATTTTGTGAAAATGAAGAAAAAAAATAGCCCTAATTTAAGCTTAAAATTAGCACTATTTTAGTAATATCTAAAAATTAACATCACAGACCCTCACTTTTAATTTTCTTTTCTGAATATATACGATACATTTAACCATTCTTCTTAAATTCAGTAAAATGTCATTACTTTCAAATGATTTTTTTGCTTGTTAAATTTTTAATGCCAGATAAATGAAAATGTTTTAGTGCAAAAAGGTCAAATAATTGAACATGCGGAGTAATTTGAAAATTTCTTTGTTGTCACAAATTTTAATGTGTCTATTTCAGATGAAATAAGACTGTTTTTGTTCCCATAATTTATTTGAACAAAAAATATTGGAGGAAAAACTTTAAAAATTGATTTATGTGTAAGAGGTATTTACAGTGCAAAAAGGTCAAACTAAATGATCTGTAGCGCCAAAAGAAGCGCATTGACCCCCATTTTTTGTTTTGATTTTTAATAAAGCTGTGTGTATAAATTCTAAAAATATACTTGATAAAAAATTCTCATTACTTTTGATGGCAGGATCCAACCTCCTTAAATATTTGACAAATACATTTATGCGCAAATTGTTAAAATGCAAAGAATTTGAAAAAAAAATAAAACTAGCAGGTACCGATATCATTTACACATGGTATGTATGTCCAAACAATCAAGGTACGCTTATCACCTTCATACGAGATACATATAATTTATTTGTCGGTTTTATTAAACTCTGCATGTCGCTAATTGTTAAGACTCAATATATCTACAATTCGCTTTTGATTCATTTAATGAAATATGACATAAATAACAAAATCAAGCGGTGTAAACTCATGAAGCTGTCAAGCTCGACGTCACCTTGGGATATGCGTACCTACTGGTACAGATATCGGCTTAATACCAGTGAAAATTTAAAAAAAATAATCCGACAATGACTGGTGCGCCTCTCACATAAAATGCACTTTTGTTAACCAAAAACTTTTACACATGTAGTTGTTGGAAAGCTTTTTTTACAAATATTTTTTATATAAACAACAAATTTAAGCATTTGCTGTTAATGAATACATAATATGAATGTGTAATAAAATATCTCAAGAAAACCTGTATAGACATTTAAATTTTTTAAGAAAAAAAATTATTAATGAAAATAAAACACATTATTTGTGAATATTTTTTAAGCCTATGGATAAAATCATAAAACTAGTCAGAACTATGGAGAACATGTTAGTCAATCATATTTTAAAAAGAAATTGAAATGAAATTGCAAAATTTCAGGGAAACTATTTTTTCAATATTTAGACCAATCCCAATCAAAAATAATACAAAATAAATAAGATAAAATTATTGCCTTCTTTAAGTATTTACCACTAAGAAATTTATTTGATTATCAAGTTCAATTACTTTTTAATGCATATTACATCTAAACAAACTAGTATTTCTAGTGAAAATATTATCTATTATCAATCATTATAAAATTCTGGTTGGGATCAGTTTAATTTCGATCGGGATCGGCTAAACTTTTTAAAAAATAATTACTCTAAAATTTCGCAATTTCGTTTCAATTTCTTTTTCAAATATGATGTCTAACATATCCTTTGTAGCTGTGACTTGTTTTTTTGAATATATTATCCATATGATTTGAAAGTATTCACTATGTATTTTTCAAAAAAAAATTTTTAGTAAAAAAAATAAAATTGTCTATCTGGCTTTTCTTTACATATTTTATGAGATATTTATATTATGCATTCATTAACATCAAATTTTTAACTATAAAGCATCTTATTTGCAAATAAAACATTTCTTTTTCATTTTCTATGAAAAATTGGAGAAAATTCTTATAAAATAATTAAGAGCTAGGCCTTTCAATGCTGAAACCATGACTTAACATGCATGTCTTAAGACCAATGGAATAAAATTTGGGTGTGGCATTCCTCCTTTAGGAAGTAATTATGGGTCCAGTTCCTAATGAATAGAAAGCCTCATTTGCGGTTTGTCTAAACAAGAGCATAAATTATTGATATAAAATTTTATTCAGAAGAGAAATCACAAATAAATACCTCACCTTTAATATCATCAATGTTCATTTTTTGCATACTAAAACATACATCAATAAAAAGAATTGTTATAACTTTAAAAATATTAACTAAATAAATCTATACTAAAAAAAAGTCTAACATTTCTAATGTTTTACTGAGCGATCATAAAAAAATGATGTTTGACTGCAGAGTGAGATATTGGACATTGGACCGCTTACGTCACAATGTTGGCGGGATCAGCTTAATCTTATTTTCATCTGTTGGTGTTCGACAGTAACAGAATTGACCAAATTCAACCGCAGTGCAGGTACAGGAAATTAACATCATAGAAGCCAGCTTGAGTACAGTCACAACTGAGGTAATGTGTAGTAGGCCTCTCGGAGCAAATAGAGAAC